>NC_141354.1:31109330-31576830 GCF_057382095.1 Aulonocara sp. 'chitande type north' Nkhata Bay
TCCTTCTGATGAGCCTGCGAGAAAAAGAATAAACGAACCTCAGGTTATAAAAAGAATCGAGGGTAGTCCTGTGTTCCTTTGCTACCATTGCTATAGATGTTCAAAACCAAAGTATACGCTACTCACCAAACAACGAACCCACAATACAGAGAGCATCAGACATCTTCTAAAGTTTTTGGTTTCTGGTCTAAGAGGAAATGAGACAAGGAGGGTGAGAGCCTCCGGTCCTTCTGTTCTCTTTCGCTAGGCTCTCGCACCTAGATATCGAAAGGTAGAAGGGTTCTCTGGTAAAGGGCTGTCCACAGGGAGCGTTGTCAGGGTGTCAGGATTCGTGAGCATATGACTCTGATAGCAGGAGGAGAAGTGAGTCCACTCAGAGAAGAGGAAGCTGGTGGTTCTGTTTTTGCCACATTTCTGTGAGGAATGCTGCTCTATAAAAAGAAAATATTTGACTTTAATCCTTTAATTTATTTTAATTTTAATTTTTAGCGATGTTTTCATAAAAATAAAATCTAGGCTAGGCAAAGATAAGGAGCTGTGTGAGGTCAGTTTCATTACACCTTCAGTTTCTGCAGAAATACGTGTGATGGTATCTCTGTATAGAGCGTTTCCGCATGACCTGTGGTTTAGTGCGAGCGGTTGGCCACAGTAAGAGCTACCTAGTCTCTGAGCCGCTTTAAAACCACCGGTTTATCTATAAGTCGGGTGTACTGTCTGTAAAAATGAAAGCTTCACTGTTATTGTCAAGCAGATTCCCACATTTAACCAAATATACACATTACTGTTCCCGTAGTAATTAAGAGGGTTAGTAGCAACTGGGTGCTGCGTTTCAGGACACCCAGTGATATATTGAGCACAAATTCAGAATCAGTGAGTGTATGAACATTAAAACAAGACTTGTGTTTTTCATGTTTTCAGTATCACTATTTTGCAAGACAAATTCAAGCATTTTGACTGTTTCTGATAATTATCAGTGAAACATCCTTGAAGTTTTGTATTTACTTTCA
Organism: Aulonocara sp. 'chitande type north' Nkhata Bay; assembly: GCF_057382095.1. NCBI lineage: Eukaryota > Metazoa > Chordata > Actinopteri > Cichliformes > Cichlidae > Aulonocara > Aulonocara sp. 'chitande type north' Nkhata Bay. The sequence goes on from NC_141354.1 coordinate 31,110,338, forward strand.
CTTTACAGATTTAAGAACATAGTGTGAGTGTCTAACATGAAGGCATTGAAACAGAGGGAGAACTAAGTTAGGTGTTGAGTGGGGAGAGCAATTACTGGGGAAAAGGTGAACACTGAATTTGCAGTCTTATTTGCAGGAGGAGAGCATGGAGCTCTGAGGAGGGTAGCCAAAACTTGAGCTGCACACGAGTTACGCGGTGTCATGTCAGAAACTGAAGGCACAAGGAAATCAAGGCAAGTAAAGAGCATAGACATAAAGATACGAAGCAATGAGGCCTGGTTACCACCATGAGGTAGCTGACAAACTGGCGGAGAGTGGATGACTGCGCTTAGCTATTGCCTCGCTGATTGCTGTCAATGGATGGGAGGTGAGCAAAACATGGAGGTGTTGACTTAATATGATCCAATATAGCATGGAGCTAGCTTGCGTGATTTGAGAGGAATGCCTCTGGCAGCAAGCCCTGGTGCATACTTGGGGTTTGGTCTTCTCAGCCGATCCCCGTAGCAGCGCTGTCCATCAGCGGTCCTTAGTAATGCTTCCAGAGTCCAGGTCCAAACATGTCGACAACTTTCGGTTTGACCATTGGATAGCCGGTGGTATCCGGTGCTAAGGCTTACTTTGGCTCCCAGGGAGGTGCAGAAGGTCTTCCAGACCTCTGAAGTGAACTGAGGACCTCTGTCAGAGACCTTATGGAGTCTGTGGAGTCTGAAAACATGAGCCACAAAGAGCTTGGTGTTTTCGGAGGCAGAGGAGAGTTTGTCCAGAGAGACAAAATGGCCTGACTTGGAGAACCTGTCAACTGCAGGGAGAATTACGGACTGGAGGAAACGGGCTCGCTGGTAGCAAAGTCTAAAGTTATATGTGACCAAGGTCTATGGGGGTGGTTAGTGGTTGAAGTAAACCTGATGGTCATTGATGGTCATTGAGTGCTGCTTTTGTTTTGTGCACTGGTGGAACAGGCAACTTTATAGCCTTTAACATCACTTTGTAGAGTTCCCCACCAAAAGTAATGTCTGATAAATGGGGGTGACAGGTGACATGTGAGCCCAATGAAGTGGAGACATAGCGATGATCAGGTGGCTCAGAGCATAAACCTGAACTGATGTCTTATTAGGTGACACTCTTGACCTTTATTCAATTACTTAGAAATTAATTACTTGGAAGACTGTTTTTAAAATATAAAACAAAATAAATAAAATATAAAATATAAAAATAATTTCAAATACACTTTTTTACACAAACACAGATTAACAGGGAAATGTTGCGTTGTGTAACATTTTCTGTTAATTAACAAAGAAACAGGCAGCAAGGCATATTTGCTACATATCACCGGAAGTTTAGCTTTAAAAGTTGACATCATCCACAAAACTGTGAAAGTAAATGACTCACAAGGTAATAAGAGACGGTTGAAAGGAGACACTGTACATCAATCAAGCACACTGTGTACTTGAGATCAGACACATAAGTAAAGAGATATGAAATCACTTTGGTTAGCATTTTTCATTCTGTGTTTGCCTGAAAGGACAAAGTGGAGCCATGTTAACCACACAGCGGAACCACGCTCCAAATCTAATCATGTCCTACATGTTTGAAATCTAATCAGGTCTTAAATGTCAGCTACAGAATGACCAAGTAGATGAAAGCGAGAAACAAACAGAAAGTAATGAGCAACCGAACAATCTGTGAAGCTATACAATGTAGAAAAACAAGACTAAGTTAACTGGCTAAAAACCATATAAATGTGTTCTGTGAACATGTCTGAAGATGAAATATTCCTCCATCTTTAAAAAAGAAAAACTTACCAGACACAAGAATGTTTTAGCTTTCTTTTATTAATGTGCTAAAGTGGACATTTTTTTAGCATTACTTTTTATACATTTTACAGTTTGTAAATATAATATGAACATTTGCACATCTCCATGTCCCGTTAAACTATTTCGATAGTTTGCATTAAATTAACATTAAATAACACTGCTGAAAAATATTAAAGGAAGATTTAAACCACACATCTGATGTCCGTGAATAAAATACTCAAGTTGGAATCCTTGTATATTATTTTTTGTAATCAAAATGCTGTAACAATGCTTTGAGGGCTGTTTATACAAAATCAGAGCAAAAATTAAAGTTAAGATTGCTCAAATGTTTCCTTGATCGTTTTTAACAGTGTATTTGAATGTTAACCATATGCAATTATTATTATCACACACAATTAATATTATTAAAATGCAGTACTATTGTAGGGTCCTTATTTTACAATAAACAGTACCTTGAGGCAACTGTTGCTGTGAAATGGTACTATAAAGATAAAACTGGACTGCCTTTTTCAAAGTCTCTACTAAATAAACTGAAACACATCTTATCTAACTTTGTAACATATTTAAAATCACAGTCCACATTGTATGAGTATGAAATCCCATTTATGAGACTCTTTTATTTATTTTTTGTAGTATGAATTAACAGGTTGAAGTCTAAGAAGTAAGATATAAAATGTGTAAAACAATGTGTTCAACTTAAAATGTAATAGTTAAAGATTTTTTTGTATAATTAATTTTCAGAGGAGATTTCTTTAAAAAAGGTAAACAGTTTTCTACAAGAAAGTTGAAAGTGTTTTCATGCCCTGCACCATCCTTTTAGCTCTTGCAGTTGGCCCGGACATTCATATACACTTTGTGAGCTGTGAAGAAATCAGACAAGAGACAGCACAATGGAGAAAAGCTATTAGTTGAAAGTATACACTTGATGCTAAAATCACACATAACAGAAGAAGTCAGTTTGATGAATATAGTGAAAATATAGTTGAGAAACAGTCTTATAGGTGAATATGAAAGAAAAAAAGAAATCCAATGTGATAAAATAAAAGGGCTCCCAGGGACCGGCGAGCCCTTCACCGTCATCTTACCATTATCTATCTTTTGACGCCGGAAACTGGCACATCGGTATGTTACAACGACAATAATAAGGGTCAGCACCACATCTGCACAGATGATGCCTGCTATTGTTCCTGGCTCAATCCTGTAGCAAGACACTGTGCTGTCTGGTAAATACAAAAAGTGAGAAACAGACAGTTAGACAGAAATGGAGTGGGAAGAAAGAAAAAAACCCAAGAGATGTAGAGAAAAACTGAGTCATCACGACTGGTTGCCTAGTTCTACATTTACTTTTATTTGTATTTTTTTTCTCAACATTAAGATTCATTTTTTTTAAATGCATTTAGGAAGTTGACACATCGTCTTTTTTGATACTTACCAGCAAGTGCTGGAGCAAGGCCTTAGAGAAAGAAAGGGAACAAAGAGGGATATGTTAGTTGAAACTTACTTTAAGTTCCTCTAACAAGTCAGTTAAGTTTCCGTCGTGCACAGCAGCTTGTGGTTTTACTTTCCTGTGTGAGACCACCTTCATTTTGAGTGTGTGTACAAAAAGAAAAGAGAAATACTATTAAATCATCCTTACTGAAAAAAAGACCAAATAGGACAACGGTGAGGAATTTGTTATTTGCCATCGCCATGAAGGTCAGCTCAGTTATGTTCTATCTGAAAGACAAGAAGAGACCAAACATTGTCCTATATTACATGTTCCAAAGATGTGGAGAATAAAGTTCATGTTACAGTATCCATTCTTCGAATTTTGATACATTTTAATTTTTGTATTAAGGACAGAACATCTGAAATGTCTCAGAACTGTAGGCTTGACCTCTTTTGTATACTCTACATCACAACGAGACATGATGGACTGTGTGGGTAGTTACAAAGCGATAGAGATAAAATTAGTAAATGAAAAATTCAGAAAATGTTAACATATGTCTAAATCATTACAATTATTTAAAAAAAAACCCAAAAAAACCTAAAAGATTTAGTTCAAGCAACTGCATTTCATATGCAAACATTTCCTGTTCACAACTTTATAAATCCAACCTTTCCTCGAATAATCTAACCGAATAAAAACATTCTGACAGATTAAATCTTTAAAATTGAAAATGATGATGAAGAGAAAGTAAATGGGAGTCCAAAAAAACCGTACCTTCTCTGGTTTGCTGATCTGCCTTCTGCTATCCAAAACATGGTGTGACTTGCTATTCGTTTTCTCCTCTGACATCTCTGACGTCAAACTTTCTAACTTCCTTTGGTGGGCTGAAGCACCGTCTGCAAGCTTGTCTCCACTACAGATTATTTAATAACAGCTGAGCTCTGACAGAGTGAATCTGTATTTAATGGAGTACAACATTGTTTCCAAAAAACCCACAATATATCCAATGTTGAAAGGAAGAATGTGGGAATCAGTTTTATTTATTTACTACAGTCCATTGCTGCTGTTAGCTGTTGTAGCTGCTGAATGTGGTTTTGGGTTTCTGTTTTTTTCAAATGTTGTTGCTGTCAGCGTTCACACTGACAGAAACTGTGGGTTGTTAAATGTCACCACTGCTGATGCTTACAACATAACTCTTGGCTACTCCTAAAATCCAGAAAAGAAAAAAGAAAAGAAAAGTTATATTTTATTTAATATGTATATAATCGTAAAATGATATTTCAGGATTCATTTGAATAACTAAACTGTAATAAATACATTTCACTGAAACCCTTCTTCCAGCAATTCAGATTTTGACTTTTGTAAAATTCTTTGTTTACACATTTTATCCAGTGGTTGCAAAATAAATCTTGTATTTTGTTCAGCGCGGTTTGACTTCGGTTTCGGTTCAGGTCAGCAATATTGCACTGCCACCTGCTATATTCTAGCTGTACAACAGCAGAGGGAGCTGCAGGCCTTCTCATAGAATAACCAAGCTCATCTGTTAGACCAAAGATCAATAAATAAGCAGAAAACATAAAGGAGAAATAGCAGGACTAAACACTTAAATTGAAGTAAAACAGTTAAAAGACCACAGAAAAATAAAGGTGCACATTGATGCACACATGGCTAGGACTGCTTTCTTGCTGTCTCTTCTGTAAACAAGCTTTGTAGCCACAAAAGCAGTGAATGTATAACCTGTGGGTGAGGTTAGTTACCTTATAGAGGATTGTGAAAAGCACAGAGTACTGCTTTTACCACATCTATAATGTTAGAAGGTGAAAAAAACACTTCCCTGTTTTATTTAATTTAGCATTACATTTCTTCATTGATATTTATTATTGGTCTGAAATTGGTACTTCCACTTTTTCCTTCTATTCTAATTAACATCCATCCATTCTCTTCTGCTTATCCAATTCATGGTTGATTTGAATGGGCAATTATCCAAATGATCCCAATGGGCAATTTGGAATCACCAATTAATCTAATCCAAGTAATTTCTAGATTTTGGACTGAGGAAACCAGAGTAACCAGAGTATGGGGGGAACATGCCAGCAGACTCAGAACCTTCTTGATGTGAAGCAACATATAATATAATAAAACAACATAGTTCAACATTTGAGTCTTAAAATACTTTGGGTTTGTTGGTTACTATTTTAGTAAAGCAATCCACTAGCCACTTCATTAGGTACACTTTGCTAGTATCAGGTTGGACCTCCTTTTGCCTTCAGAAGTGCTCTAATTATTCATGACACTGATTCAACAAGCTAGAAACATTCCTGAGAGATTTTGGTCCATATTGACATGATAACATCACACGGTTGCTGCAGATTTTGTTAGCTGCAAATCCATAATGACCATTTGAGAAAAGTGAACTCATTCTCATGATCAATAAACTAGTTTGAGATCATTTATGCTTTGTGACATAGTGTATTTTCCTGCTCCAAGCAGCCATCAGAAGATGGGTACAGCAGTCATTAAGGTAAGCAAAAATACTCAGGTTATGCTGTGGTGTTTAAACAGTGTCTATGTGTGTGCCAAGAAAACAACCTCAGCATCATTACACCAACACCACCCACCAGAACGACTGATACAAAGCAGGATGGTGGTGACCCCGCCATCAAAATGTTGCAGCAGAAATCGCAGGCAATGTTTTTACAGTTTTCTGTTGTCCATGTTCGGTGAGCCTGTGTAACCTGTAGCCTCAGTTTCCTGTTCTTAGCTGTGTGAGTGGCACCCTGTGTGGTCTTCTGCTGTTGCAGCCCATCTGCTTTAAGATTCGACATGTGTGTTCAGAGATGCTCTTCTGTAGCTCAGTTGAAAACTGTTGTGATTTGATTTACTTTCGCCACTGACCTCTGGCATGAACAACACATGTTCACTACCACTCACTGGACATGTTCTTTTTTTGGACCATTCTCTGTAAACCCTAGAGATGGTTGTGTGGGAAAATCCCAGTGCATCAGCAGTTTCTGAAATACTCAGATCAGTCAGTATGGCACCAGCGACTGTGCCATAGTCAGCGTCATTTAAGTCACTTACCTTCCCCATTCTTATGCTCAGTATTAACTTCAGACAATCTTGACCATGTCCATGTCACTGAGTTGCTTTTGTGTGATTGGCTAATTTTGATATTTGTATTAATGAGCAGGTGATTTGGGTGTAACTAATATTGTGGCCACTGAGTGTATATCTATTATGCTTAGCATTAAAGATATTATTCAGCAAATTAACTACAGATTCTCATTATCCTTTAAATAGCCTCCTTAAGAAGAATACTGTTATTTGTAGACACTTATCTCTTCTGAATATGTGAAGATAAGGGGACATCAAAGAACTGCCATATCTTTGATGGTTACATAGTTACTGTGACTTAATCTAATAACATAAGTATGACTAAGAAAGTAAGTTAAAATCTTTAAAATCCCCATGACTTTAAATAGTTTAAAAAAATACTTTTAACATAATTTTGGAGCCCTGTAAATAGTTGCTACCAAAACATGAGAAGAAGTCCCCAGAGGTTGATTGTTTACCCTGAAAAGATTCTCTGAAGAATGATGCATAACTTTCTCTGAAAGAAGCTTATTAGTTTTCTTTCTTACTAGGAAAAGTGTAGCTGAGCGTGTGGCAGACCTGAGGTATTTCCAGTAGTTATGTGTACAGGTATACTGGCATTAGCAGAGCAAATGTGGGATGTAGAATATAGATCAAACCATCTGGAGAATTTACTGAGAGGTGGAGCCAGAACTCTCGGTTAGGCTTTGGGCTGGGCTGTGGATGACCACAGCCTGATATACTAAACACAGAAAACATCTTGTGTAGTTTCCCTTCTTTTATCTGCCCTTTCAAGTCTGAGTTGTTCCTTGAACTAAACAGAGCTTTCAGCAACAAAAAGTCATCAGGGTCCAGAGTCATCTAATAGAATGAAGACTAAACTTGGGACTGCTGCACAGACAGTTAAAGCTGGATGGGCTTATTGTTAAACTGTGTCCACTGTATGCATTAACTATGCCTACTGGATATAAACTAAACATCTGAAGATATATATCTATAGTATATAGATAAGTAAATATTTCCAACACGGTATATATTTGTATTATAATCACTAGACGGTACAGTCCTTGTTCTTTGTATCTGACTTTCTTCCATTCATTGTTTTTGATCCTTTCTGCTTCTTTCTTCTTTTTCTAAATGGAAAAAACCTAAATCACAGAATTCTCACACATACAAGAGATGCAAAAGCTTGAAGTTTACCCATTACATTCATTTTCAGCTTGCCATTTACAGTTTTGGATCTGACTAGAGTAGGTCTGCATGATTCACAGATTAAAATAATCCTTATTTATGTTATCTTATTCCTTTACATATTTCATACTGCACTCCGAGGTTCAACCTTTGTCTTAAACTGGCTTTTTCACCTCTGTCTTCAAGGTCACCCTCTCTTTAAGCTGATTTTCTTCTGATTAGCTTCCCTTTGCATACAAAAGGTTTGAATAGCAAGTGAGCATGACTGCTGTATTTACAGACAATGATAATCATATTAAGGACGCCCACTCAGACTGAGAATAATACAGAAAACCACAGACTTCAGGACAGCCTGAAGACTGCACTTTTTGCTCAATTATTTGAGAATTGTTTAATATGAATTCCCACAATGGGAACATGTATGACAGGGCGAGCATTAGGGTCACTATAAGATTTTGTGATGAATGTACAGGTCACAAGCCCTAGTCCTGAATATATGGAAGTGTGTATTTAGTCCTCTTGGTAGGTTCATATCTGAGAGCATATTTACAGCAAGCACACAAATGGAATATCCAAACCTTTCAAAAATAACTAAACCCACAGCTAAATATCTGATGAGACACATTTTTCCTTTAACATTGTTTAGTAGCACTTTTTCACAATTACACATTCTTTAAATATATATTCTAAACTCTTTTTTCCACTTGTTTACATCTTTCTGCATTATTATGTTGTTCAGCCTCTCTCTGTGTTGTCTGACAATTGTTTATGGAGAAAGTAGGCAAAAAAAAAAAAAACCCTAAACATATATATTAGTCATTTGGCAAAAAACAAAAAACAACTCACCACCAAGTTGGATGTTTTGATGTTGTTTTTCTCTTTAGGTGACACAGAGATTCCCGTAAGACTTTATCTATACTGGTAACAAAGATAAGAGAAAGATAATATGTTTACATGGAGTTTACATACAGTCCACAAAGAAGAGCTGGAAAGGAAGGTCTGGGCATCTCTATTGACACTGCGGGCAGCAGAATGGCAGAAAATTGATATTTTAAATCATAATAAATACCCTGTTCACTGTAAGCTGAGATCACATTTTTTGGCTATAAAAACAAACTTGATAGGAGTTCATTATCTTTAGAACTTTATATAAGTCATAATAACAGTAGGTTGAGATAACGTGTTACTATATTTCTTTAGTTTTCTATCAAACGTTGTTTTGCATCAGCGCAATGTTGAAAATTTCAGATCACTTATCTCTTTGCCAGTTACTACTTTAACATTTAGGCACTTGTACTTTTGCGATCACTTCCACGACCTTTTTGATTCCACACATCTAAAACTACCAACTTGAGATGAGCTTTTGAAACATGACATAAGTGTCATTATAAACTGTACTACAAAACAGTCAAGGAGTTCCAGCTTGTTTAGGCTTTCAGCGCAACGTAAAAACTAATGTATTTCGCCGTCACTCACTTTTGTCCTCAAAATGTACTTCAAGTATTAAAAGCGAACGTACTCTATAAGCAGAATGTCTGATTGTGTTTATTGTTAGCCTACTACGAGACTGGACAACCCATTACTCATTCCTGAGGCGGTTTAGTCGTTCAGCTGGTGCAGGGTGAAGTAATGGTAACCATTTATAAATAAACGCTCTTCTGTCCGAAACAGCGCCTAAATATAAACAACTCTTTATTCACTTGTCATACCTTTTGCTCGCATAACTCACAGCTCGTTCTCACACTTTTATTTTTTTCTTTTTTTTCTTTCTGCTTTTCACGCTTTGCCCTCCCTCCTCGTGCTCGAGGGCGTGACCACAGCTGGGGGTTGAGGGGAAAGGGACTGCATGCTCTGTGTGGAGCACTATCACAACAAGAAAACAAGCCAGACAGACTACAGCGTGGCAGAGCGTCAGAGATCCCTCGGTCATCCCTCATTGAAAAGGTTGGCGAGCAAGCGGACGATCTGTCGAAGACTTCACAGCAAAACAGTTTCTGACATGCACTTTGATAAATGTGAGTACGTTTGTGCTTTTGATGCGGCAGATTAGAAGCCTGATCATGTGAATAGTTTGACTGTGATGACGACACCGCTAACTCATTACTTTGTATGTTTTTCGGGTTTTTATATAGACAGGGATGGTGAAGCTGTTTCTCTTTTTTGTGTTGTGCGTGTGTGTGTTAGAGTTTAATTACAATGAGGTGTCATTTAAAAGCTTACGTCGACACAGACCTCCTATGTCATCAACAGGACAGGACACATCTGATAGGGTTTTCTATGAATTTTAATCGGGATGCTGCCTCCTAAACGTGGCAGGAATCGCTCTTTTTCAGCTCCTGGTGTGCTTTTATAGTCAGACTATGTTTGCCACGCTATGCCAATAGGGGGATGTGTTTTTGATATGAATAGAGTACAGTGAGTTCAGTCATTTCACTGGTGCTTTCATGCACTAGCCTTCCTCTTGGCTTGGTTTTTCATATATGACATCACAGTTCGGGTGAATCCAACAAGCAGGACATCATTTGGGGAAACCCTAATACACCTCCACCCATGCTAGTATGTTTTCATTTCCCCATTTTATGATTAGTGCCAGACAGGCAGGCTGTGTGACGTGACAGCATCTTGTTTGCTTAAGCTTATTTGTTTATGGTCTCCCTTAAAAAACAAGCAGAACGATTACATATTCAGCTCTGCTAAACCACAAAATGAGGAAACTGGCTGTATGCTTCTTTCTTTTCACCGAGCATAGAGCCAAAAGAGAAAGGTCGTCGGAATCCCCAACCGCCCACTCACATGACTCAATGTCCAGGGGTTTCCACAAAACCTATTTGAATATAGCACAGTCTAGCCCAGAGCTGCGTGGGGGTTAGATTAGTGTAAGCCCAAATGTATGTGCATGCGTGGGTCCCCCAGGCCATTTCCTGGCGTCTGGCAGCCTACAGGGCAACTTCGATCAACTGGTGGCATCTTTTCAGAGATACTTTTAAACAGAGAATATGCACTTATATTGCAGCATTACATCACCGGGCCAAAAGTGACATTTTGATATAAAGTTAAAATGAGTCAGGATTGAGTAACCTATAGTAACACCTTTTGAACTTGAAAATGAAACTTGCGGCCCTGAAATGTACAGACTGATGTCATGTATTCTCATTAAGTGACCTTTATTGTGTGCTGGGGGGGGGGGGGGGGGGCGGCATATGACACACAGCACCATGAGCTTATTGTCAAGGACTGGTTTTTAAGTGGAAGTGAGATTATTGTTTCTTTTTTTCCTCCTGCTTTGAGAAGAAGCGACACAGCTTGCCAACAGAGATCTACAATCTTTTCTTTCTTTTTTTTCTTTTTTCATCTCAGTGGTCGAATTTGCATTTTTTTTCCGGAAGCGCACACTCCGTGTGTTTGCTTTGGTGAACAGGGCTGTGTTGTCCCTGTAAGGCTTAATATTCATAAAGTAAAAGCTAACAAACAACAACAACAACAACAACAACACAAACCCCAAACAAAACAAAACAGAGACGTGACAAAAGAGCAGACTTCTTGTGCTCTACCTTCCAGACATGGTTCAATAGAAAGCACAAGGCAACTACACGTGTTGAGGTGACAAGCCTGTGACACACCAAGGCAGGAAGATGTGGTTTGCCATTGTGTAGCGTAACGGAGCGGTACTACAGGAAGATGTCATAGAAAATAAGCAGTGGTTATCCCATACTACAGCCTTTCTGATTAATCTGTCTTTTTTGCTTGGCCACATTATCTGTGTTCCTAATGGAGGAGGTTTTGCATAGTTTTGTCTTTTGTACCGCAGTTCCACAGACAGGGTGGAAATATCACTTTATCTTACACATGTGGGGTGAAGTTTTTGAGGAAACAACCTGTGTGGTCACAACATCTCAGCTGGAAACATCTGAATTCTGTTTTGTAATATTTGTTTCCTATTTTTCTGATTTCCTTTACCTGTTCAGTGGAAATGATACTTTAGTATCAGAAAGGGAAAACACACTCACTGCATAATGGACTTGATGTGAATGTATGTGAAAGGTGAGCGTGGAGAAAATGAGATGTGATGAGAGTTGTACAGCTTGTGATTCATTTGATAAATGAATCATAAGCTCACGACTCACTTTATATTTCTTATTCTGATGCTTTCATACCTTTTAAGCTTCATTTATATCAGTGATAATTATATCATTAGGCTGGTTGACAGTTAACCCTCAACAAATCAAAGCCAAGTGGCACATAGACTCCATAGAGTACACAGTGAGAGTAAATCCACTTCTGCAGACATAAAAAGGCTGTCTGTGATCAGACTTCATTTATTCGTTTAAAGGTTTAACTTTTTGATAAGCTAAGTTTTAATGGCTGTAAACAAGTTTGTCCTTTTGTTGGAAAACATTTCAAATTGATATTTCCAGACATGAAACGCTCATTGCATTCATTCATTAGTGGATTAACAGAAAAAAAAAAGAGGCAGGTATTCAAGCGTTCTCTGCTTTCATTTTTCAAATCTCAAAATTTGCATCTTCACCCTATTTTAGATCTTTGTAAAGTAAGTCTGTAAGAAACAAGAAAAAGAAAATGTATCTTTGGCTGTAGAAAACCTTTCGATACTCCAAGACATTCTAGACGAAAGCAAACAAATGACTAGTGATGATTAAACATTGCCTCTGATATCGATTAAATGTCACCAGTATATAGTCATGTGATTAAAGAAGTAAAAAGGCAACAGATAGAGAACATGTATCTAAAATTTACATTTTGTTGTCATTTATGTACATTTGAATAAATTTAAAAACATGAATCACGCAGAAAAAAAGAAAAGAAAAGTACGCTCATGCCCATACACTTACCACACCTTAAAATCAGTGAAGTTGGAATCAGGTTCCAATCATTAGTCTCGCTTGTGTAACAAGTTGAACCTCTGGGTCTGTTGTTCTCATCTCCCTCCATTAGGCCAAGGTCTAAAGAGCTCTCTAATAGAGGTATCTAAACACAAAAAAAGGTTGTGGATCCCTGTAACTGGGATGAGATTTAAGAAGTCTCAAATTTGTCCTTAATTGCACCCTTCGCTAAATTGAGGCTACACGATTTGATGGTCCAAAAATGCTACCAAGGAATCACAGGGTCTGCAGGTGACTCTTCTGTTTGTGTCTAAGTGCATCTACAGAAACAAAGACATTCAAATTTGACCTGCATTTGGACACATATAGGCATAGCTAGGCAAACCTTTAGGATCATTATGGTGTATACAGCTGGTCACGGGGACAGTAGACAAGGAAGGAACCTCACACCAACTGTGAAGCAAGGTGGTTGGAATATCATGATTTGGGCTTGCTCAACCGCTCTAAGGACTGAGGAGGCTTGCCAGTAATATGTTGAAAAATTGAGCAATTTCCATATTACTTACTTTCCCAGCGCCAAAAGAGAAGCCGTGTTGCACACTGCCCACAGTGAAAAAACTCTTGGAGCAGAAGAGAAGACGCGAGACGTCCTCTGTGCCACCCTGCTGCCCGACAACCAGCACAAGTCCTGTTCCTCCAGCTACTGTTACAGTAAGCCAGCACATATAGTACCTGTGCATCTCATCAAATTTTACATTATCAGGATTTGATTGTTCACAGTTTTTCCTGCTTCTTCTTCTTTTTGCAGCAATTGCCTCCATCAGAACCATTTTCCTGTACAGGTAAGGACTGGGCAGCTTCTGTTAAAGACTAAATGCAAAAAACTTTGGATGTGTAGGCATTAATAAGCATTTTTCTTATTAACACTGACCTCAACTATTGCAAAAACTATTGCAAATGATTGCAACACAGAGAGTAGAGAATCAACCAAAAGTATATCAGAGATCTTGTTATTTAAGTAATTTTATCTTTTCAGTGATAAAAAGAAGTTTTCTTCTTTCTAGGTGCAGCAAGTAGCTACTCAGACATGGCAGTGAGCTATGAGCAGTGGGCCCCAGCTCCTGAGTCACTCAGTTTCTATGGCAACCAACCAGGAACCAGCTTTACCACAACCTACAGCCACACAATGACACCTGAATACACACAGCAACCAGTCCATCCATTTGTGGAAACAATGTCCCAGCCATATGTAAGTGTTAGCCTTTGTTTGCAGACTTTGCAAGTTTGATAATCCTATCTTGAGTTTGTTGAGTAAAATCTGCATTCCTTTGCACAGGACTGCCTGGGGGCTCTCTCAGATTCTTCCTGGTCACTTCTGGACCCAAGCCAGACCACACAGCTGACTTTCAGTTCAACAATGGATGCCACCAAGCTCGAGGAAGCCAGAATGCTGCTTAGCAGGATGGACTACAGCAGAACTACCTGCCAGGATGAAGACGGAGACACGTGAGTGATCATGAGTGTGTTAGTGGGGAGTGTTTGGTTTATACCGGCTATTGAGATTTAAAGCAGAGAATAAAAGTCAATTTGCCAGTGGGAAATGTGGACTGAGGTTTCAATTTTAAGTTCTAGCCTGCATTACAAACATTAAAATACAAGTAAGTGTTAATTCTTCTAGATATTTTGCAATGCAGTGCGTGTTCACTTTCTGGACCCACGCAAACCCCCGCTGATAACTTTATTGCGCTCTTTGAACACGAGTACACAATTTATTTACTTTCCTACAGTTTCGTTTTCAGTCGTGAGCTCAAAGTGAGAACCCATTTGGTAATCCTAGACAGATGAATAAAGAAAAAAAACTAAATATGAAAATGAGTCAGCCACTCATGCTCAGTGACAATTACAATCTTACAAATTCTATTCCTTGTCACAAGTGAACTCGTGAGAGAAAATAGAGTGAAATTGGCTGTGGGGATTACCACAATTATGTAGTCTCATTCATAACTAATTTGTGATGTGTTCTTTCTCTATCAGCATCCTGCACATCTACACTGCCAAGGGACTGAGAGAGTGTGCCTATGCTGCTGCGGAGAGGCTGAGGGATGTAGGGAGACTTGATGCAAAAGAACACAAGGGAAAGGTATGAACAAAAAAAAAAAACATCATTCAGTTTGATTGTTGTTGACATGGTCTCTTAAAATACATGTGTATACTACCTGTGCTTGTGCAGACTGCTTTACTGGTGGCAGTGACGGCAAACCAGGCAGACATTGTCCAAGATCTGCTGTCTTTGGGAGCGGACATCAACGCCTGTGACGTTAATGGACAAACCGCTCTTCATCTGGCTTCCCACTATGGATTCCCAGGGGTTCTGCGGGTAAAGCTACAGTAACTACTAAATGACTTTGGCATGACTTAAAAAACAAAACAAGCAAAGATAAGAGTGAGGAGATCTAATCAGCGATCTGTTTCTGCAGGCGATTCTGTCGAGCAGGCCGGCCGTCAACCTGGAGGCCCGCAATTTTGAAGGTAAAATAACATCTTTGCTTTTAGCTCCAACTCCAACATATTTACTGGAACCCCTAAAAGATATATATTTTCTTTGTCTCAGGGATGACCCCTCTGCACTGTGCAGCCATTTCTCACAGTGTCACGGTGAAGGCTTTGTCTACCAATGGGCATGCAGATGTTAATCTTCAGACCAAAGCTATGGAGAAGCTCTCCTGTGTGCAGATGCTACTTGATGCAGGGGCATCCCTTCTCAGTCAGGTAGGTCAACTGTGAAGTTCAACACAGTAAGGCCTGTACTTCAAGGCAGAATTTTAAGCTACCTGGGGTTTTATCTAACCAAGATGTCGTCATGCTGCCAACCATTCCCCTCTTTGTTCTCTCTTTTGTTTTCTCCTTGTTGCTTGACGCTTTTTAGCGGTTCTAGTCTGACTTGTGGTTTCATTATGTCTCTCCCATTACTTCCAATTCTCCAATTCCAGGAAATCAAAAGTAACAAGACTGTGCTGCATTTGGCTGTGAAGGAGGGGAACATTGATCTGGTGCGTTATCTGCTGAGCATTCCCCTGCCGAACATGAAAGACTTTGTCAATATGAAAGTGAGTCCCACACTGACAAGAAACTCAGAGCAGAATTTTATGCATACACGTGTTTATGCGCAAATACATAATGTGTAAGCGTACAGCTATAGCTGTCTGTGAACAGTCCGAGTTATGCGGCTTTTATATTTTTCCCCCCACAGGCTCACGGCCACACAGCTTTACACATGGCAGCCGGTCTCCATGGTAACCTCCACCAGGAGGTGATCCTGCAGTTGCTGCTGAGCAAAGGAGCTGATCCCAGCATCCGCAATCTGGAGAATGACCAGCCAGCTCACCTGCTGCAGAGCGGCCTGCTGGGAGAACAGGTAATCACCCATATCTTCACTTTTTTTTTTTCTTTCTTTTTTTTGTGATTGACTTGATTTTTCAGTTTACTTATATTAATTTATCTCCTAACTTGTAGCTCAAGCTCATGCTGAAGAAACGAAGTGCTTCCTCTCGTCGACGTATCGTGTCCTTGCAGGACCAGGAATGACTCAGATAATTTGTAGTCCCATTTTGGAGGGAATATGTCTTTAAGATAGTTCCTCTGTTGAGAAGGGGGGTTTACGTTTTATTTTGATGACACTCTGGGAGTATCCAGCCTATATATTGATGAGTAAACAAGACTACTTTGGTATATAAATCTCCAAATGCTGTGTAATTCACATTGCAATAGACAAAGGATGCTTTAATTCTAAAGCTTCAAATTTGCTTGGTATTTAGTTTCTGTAAAACTGTAGTGTTTTATTTATTTACTACTCTTAGGCAGAAGTATTCCTCTGTGAGTGAAGGATTTCATTCCGAAATGTGATATCTCTGTGAAGACTTTTCCACGAAACGCTGTTGCTAGAAATCAGGCATGCATTTGAAAGTTTTTAAGTAACATATTTATTTTTTTTAACATTTTGCAATGAAACAACAGAACTACAAAACATTAGCATTAGTTATTGGAAAAAAAAAGTAGTAGTCGAAGGTGGAGTAATATTTATTTTTCTGTTAGGCTAAACTCCCGGTTTTATGTTGATTTCTGTGAAATCGTGAAAATAAGCTCCAGGACAATGTCCCTGAAAGACCTCTTGTTGTCTCAAATCCCCCTCGTTGAAATATTATCATAATGATACAGTGAGTGATGGTTGTCATATCAATCAGTATGTGTGCTTCATGTGTGTTTGGAATGAGAATAATCTGTTGTACGATTGAACCTCCTTTCTGTATGCATCATACATATTTGTGTAACCTCAGGTGCACTTTCCTTTGTGGAAAAGGAAACTTTAAGGGTAAAACCTCTATGTTTTTAAAAATGATTGTGACAGACAATATGTTTTTTTTTTTCTTTGTCGAAGAGGCATTACATGAGTAAGTGTGGTGACAAATTGTCTGACTGACTGTACTTTTTACTCATGAGTCATGAGTGCGAGGACGATAACAGTGCTTAAATTCCATCAGGTTCTTTTGATCTTCGGGGTACCCTTTGAACAGTCCCGTTTACATTCAGCTTCAGAAATTAGCAGCATGGAAAATACAGCAACACATAAGAAGCTTGCACTTTTGTTTACACTCACAGTATTTATTTTTCAAGGCCAATTTCAACCAACCTTCACTGCAATGACAGTGAAACTTAATCACAGATTAAATGAGTGTAAACTGAGTGACAAGTAAGCCTCTCACTTATGTGTCATCCTTTATATTAGACACGCTGTAAATTCCTGTAAAGCACAAAGGAAATCTCACAACAAAACCACATAACATTTCTCATGAACATGCTTTTCATTTGCTACACTCTTGCTTCACATGAGAATAATTTCTGACATTCTTATAACAAGAGTAGATGGGATCCATTTGAAAGTAGTCTCCCTTTTAGCCTTTACAGGGAATTGAATACTGTTGCTTTAGAACTGAATCAGCTCTGACTGTTATATTTGTAAAGGTAACCTCAAAATGAATGTTGACTTTTCATTTATTTCATTTTGCAAATTTTGATTTGTTATGATTCGGTTTTTCCATCGATTGGTTTACCAGCTGGATCTGCTGTTTGAAAGATCCTGCGCAGGAGAAAAAAAAAAAGGAATAAATCATAAAGACGAATGTTAAACTGGCTCAATGAATGCAGTTTCAATTGCTGTACACATGATGGACACATTTCTAATTTTGTAATCATGCTCTTGATTTTATTGTTTTATAACAGTAAAAGATGTAGAAGAGAAACCACACCCATTTCCTGTGTTTGATGTGAACATTGAGTGTCCTTGTCATTTCTTTTTCATCTTAAACACTACACAGAGTAATCTACAGACAGATGTTTTGCAGCTTTGCCAAATAATATGGGATGAGGTCAGGTTGTATAAGAAAACCCTGTTTATCAATCACCCATCAGAGGTATGTTATCCATAAGAGGAGTGGCCACCAACACAGCTGATCTACTTGTATCTATTTGCTAGCATGGGCTTCTGTTTTTGTTTTCAAGCTTGTGCTGTAATGCCTATACAGTTGGAGGAGGTACTGCAAAAGAAAAGGAAATAAGTCAGAGAGAATAATGGAAAAATAGCAAAGTTTTAACGCACACAGTCACTCTAAACAGTTCCATCTAGATAAATGAAATTACCTTCTGTCTTTGGGATTTGAGTACCAGATGAGCTGGAACTGCAATTAGAAAAACAAAGGAGGAAATTAGTCAAGAGGTGACTTCAAAATTAAATTCATCAATAATTCCAATAAAAACATACTCGTGCGGTTCGAATACTGTGGCAACAACTTCAACTTGACGTGTTTCCATTATCGGGGTTGCAATATCAGGTAGATCTAGATGCAGTTGAAGCCACAGGCTTCTAAGTGTAACTATAGACCAATATGCAGCTTTTGCCCCATTTAAACAGCAGCTCTCGCCTTTCTTCCAGTCTTACTATACAAGCAGCATGCAACAATCTGAGAATCGACACTGCCCATTCACTACCAACACAGGAAGAGTGATGCGTCCATTCAGAAATGCTTACTATGCGCATGTGATTTGCCACATCTGTGTAATCTTATAAATGTGTTGGAAGTGTGTGTGCAAAGAGCAGAATAGGGGCATTTTGAGAAGAGGCATCCAGTGCAGGGATAGGGGGGGAGGAAATGTAGGATATATAAATATATATATTTTTTTTTATTTAAAAAAAGATGGCAAATTCATACAACATGCACAGGGGGGATCATCTGCTAAACTCTTACTTGGATGAGGATTTTACACATTTTGTGAATTTTTTACCTGTTTGAGGAATGATAGATGAGTTACCAAAACAATATTTTTATATTGATATATGTTACAAAGCCTTTGCATTACATATATATTTTTACAGATATTTTAAAGTCTAAACTTACTCAGGGCTATTAATATGCCAGAGACAAACATAATGACAGCAAGGATAACCCCTGTTGTCCGCAATGTCTCATAATCTAAAAGGAACAAAAACCACACACGAAACACTTATAGGAATTTATTGTGTATTTAAAGAATGCTATCAGTAGAAATACAACACTCATTTGGCTTTGATCTTTGAAATGAATAAACAACATAAATCTTACCATATTCGAAGTCGCTTTGGTCTGGAAACACTGTTTCTGCAAAGAAAGAGTGTCAAGTTATAAACCACATTTTAAAAGTGTTTATTTGGCCACAACAGTAATGGGATCATTACAAAGCTTTTTAATGCACTACAAGGGAAAGCAAGCTTTTCAGCTTCCCAGTGTGCAGAATTGGCTCCACAACTCCTCAGGAGTATTTTTCCCCCTTGACTGCAGCATCTTGGCTCAGCAGAAAAAATGGGTTAGAAGCCAGCAGCAGGATACAGAGGTGTCATCCCAGCAGCAGAGGATAAAAAGATCTTAAATTGAGTTAAACAAGAACTTGAAGTTAGGAAGATATTTTAAAAAAAAGATTAATAATAATAAACTAAAATAAGCAATTTAAGGAGTCCACCCCTCATCAACATAGTGACTTTTTAGAAACATAAACGAGCAAGCCCGTGCTAAGCAATTAAGATGTCTGGATGCCAATAATGCAGCTTGCATATTGCGGAACCCTCAGTTTCTCAGCAAGTGGCTGAGCAGACAGTTTTTCTTCCCACAGGTTTCCCCCTTCCACAAAATCCGAGAACTGTTTTAGAGAAGTACTTAATATTTGATCTGTCCATTCCAGCGGGGACATTTACTCAGGAACTCCCTGTGTTATGACACTCCGTGCATCAGCAGCTAAACTGTTTCCCACAACTCTAGCAAACAATGCAGCAATGGAACAGCATAAACATAGGTGTGAAAATGAAAGCAGTGATTTCAATTTGTTCCTGATCTGCAAAATAACTTTTTGTACGCGTTTCATTTCAACAGGAAAAACAAACAAAGAAACAAACCTGTGGTGTCCATGGCTGCAGTGCAGAGGTGAAGATGAGCTCAGGTGCTGGTTTGCAGTGTTGGACTGGATGCGAAAAGTGGGAGCAGCATAGCACAGCAGGGAGAACAATAAACTCAGGCGGGTCCCTCTGGTGGTTATGGTGAAACACTGCATGCTAACCGAGTGGTGCAAAATGAAAAAAAAAAAAAAAAAAAAAAAGGCAGCAGGGCTGCCCCACACTGTTAATGATCCAGCCAAAGTTAAAACAAATATCTAATTTTATAATTGGTAGGCTTGGTAATTATCCTGTCTTCTACTACCTGCTAAGGACCCCAGCCTTGTGTTGTGTCTAAGTTTGTGGTGGAGAGTTGCTGTTATTTTCTGAGTAGCATCATTTTGTTTCAGCAATCATATGTAACCGTTAACTTTCTGCTATAGAGTATATAAGCTTGCACGCATAAAACCCCAGCTCCTGCCTCACATTGTCTTTTGTGCAGTGCAGTCATCCCATTGCTGCAACTCCAGGGAGGAAAAAAAAAAAAACAGCCTACATCTGCAGCTTTTATGTTCACTGAGGCTGGCAGACTCATACTGGTACAAAACCTGCCAATAAACAGCACTGAACACAGAAACAGGCAAAATTAAAGCCTTTTTTTCAAAAAGAAAAAGAAAAAACTCCAAAAGCTGCAAAACGCGGCATAAATCACTCTGCACACACTGCTGGTTGTTACTACTGCATGTGTAACTGAGCTGGCTGCAGTGTCAGCAGAATCAGGGGTGCGGTGTGGTACAGTACAGTTCACTGGTTTAAATTTGCAGTGGCGCCAAATTAAATAAACACGCATAAAAACGTAAAACATCGTGTCAAACATTTGCTTTATTATCCTGCATCGAAGTGAAAATCTCAAAAATACAAACGATAACAACACTATCGCCATCATATAATGTTGGCACAATATCTACTACCATGGAAAGGAGATAAAAACATAAAAAAGGAGAACTGTAACATTATGTAACTGTAGATAGCTTCATGTGTTCGTGGAAAGATTGTCTGCCGCTGACGTAGTATTTGCTGCCACCTAATGGCAACATTCAGCAAAACTGCAGAAGAGGTAAAGGATTCAGTTCAACTTAACAGAAATTATTTATTTTTGAGCTTCACTTTAAAGGTGATTCACACATGTTTGCAGGATACTTACCAGTTGTGCATCTATGTCTGTTAAACTGTGGAAAGAGTCTTATGTTACTACATGGTCAGTAGGAAAAAAAAATAAAAAAAGAATAATCATTATATAAGAAAGGAACCATTTACCTCTTCGAACACCTGGTTCCCCATCAGGACCCCTGGGTCTGAAAACATAACAAAACAGAATTACATTAAAAAAACTGATCGTGTGCATCCAGAATGAAAAATGTTTATTTACTTACCTTGGGTTGTCTCTCTTTGAACAGGTACACTTTCGGCCTGTTAGTTAAAAAAAAAAATTAGACAGAATCACAAGTAAAAGAATTACACAGGGCTGGTATCAACAACACTATGCTTTTCTACAAAAAGCACAGAAGCAAATGTTAAGAGAATTTATACAAACACAGCAGTCAGCTTTGTACCCTTAAGTATTAAAGGAGGGAGACTGCTCCAAGCCTTGATAGATACATTAATTCACTTTCAAGCTCATTTTCATAAGCACGTCTGGGCTGCAAGCCTAGGAAGGCCTTATAAGCTTCCAACTACTTGGACTGAACCCAAGACTATATTCATCCACCAAAATCCCCCCAAATATTTGGTTGCTTAACTAAAAATACATGTGGCGGTGCGCTGGATAACTTCAGGCTAGTAGAATTAGTCGTGCATGGTACGTGCAAGCCAAGAGTGCTCAGCTCGCTTTAAAAAATAAATAAATTACAATTTAGCGATCAGTTTGCTTTTAATCTCAATGAGGCAGAGATGAGATGATACAGTTTTTTATTATCCTTCTTAAATCTCTTCTGTCAAGCTGCAGCACTTAGAAAATATCTGAAAAATTATTAAGCCTGTGACCTACGTATCGCAAACTGTGAGTGCCTTGAAACCTATCTTTTATTCAATAATTCTGACAAATTATATCTATCTATATATATACACATATACATACATACACACATACACATATATACATATACACACATATATATACACATATACATATACACACATATATATACATATACACACACATATATATACACACATATACATATACACACATACATATACATATACACACATATATATACATATACATATACACACATATATATATATACATATACATATACACACACACACACACACACACACACGTGTGTAGGTGCATTTTATGTATATTCTGAAATGTCATTGAAGATTTTATTTTCTATTCAATTAAAAAAATCTGTACTTTTCTTAAACAAATGGCATAAACGTCTTTGGTTAGCCTCTCTGTTTAAAGGACTCATCAATGACTGCTATTTCTATGTATAATTTCATAACTCATATACTAAATACTAAAACAAAAACTTTCACAAAGTGCACTTGGAAGCCCACTCTGCTTTTTACAAACAGAGGCAGGCAGAGAGTGTGGCCGAGCATGTGAGTGCCACTGAATAATTTATTGGCAGGTTTTGGTTTCAGGGCTCCGAGTGGCAACAGCAGCATGTGCTGGCAGGTTAGAGGAGGACCCTTGGAAAGACACTGACTTCAGATATAAAGGCCAAATTGCTGTGATGCAAGGAGCATAAATGTGTTGAGACTGCACCAGAAGCATCTGTGTGGCTCCCTCCGAGACCTCTGAGGGAAACAGGGGGGCTGTGAGGTGAGTTTGCGCACACAGGGAATACAATCCGCTTACACTTTTGCGTTTACACATTTGCACTCTTGCTGTGTCTTTAGACGGCCATGCACTTACTGACAATGATTGCGATGCCCAGGAAGAACAGCACCACTGCAAAAACCAGCCCACCAATTCTCAGAGATTCATAATCTGAAATAACAAAAAACAAAAAAACTAAAAACACTTTGTAGTGTTTGCAGATTTACATGATGTAACGTTTGAAGTCTTCAGTCTGGAAGCAAGGCGTGAGACAAACAGCAGAGAGCGAGAGAACATCAAAAGAAGAAAGGTCTGTCTAATATAGGTATATTTTAATTATACCTGACATCATTTTGAGTATTGTTAATTAGTAATTATCTGTATTTATTTGTATATAGTACATGTACATTCATTTCATGGTTTAGTAAAATGTGTTAAAATCTTTAGTAATAAATATCAACTGAAAAAACATTTTGATCACAAGTTTATTTTGTTGTTAAAAAGAACAAAAACACTTATTACGGTACATTGTACATGTATTCAAACTGCTATGGATTTAAATAGTTATTACCTGTTACTCTAATGCAATTAAAGTCATAAAAAATAATGCAACTATAGTCAAACAGTATCCCATGCCAACATCATCACTTTGAACTTCAGATAAATCTATTAACCTAGAAGCAGAGGTTTTAATGGCACTTTCTCTTGTTGCCAATACGAACTATGATTCTTACAAGTGTAGTGTGTAACTTCTAAGGCTTTTTCTCAATTTTTGACTATTTCATTAAAAACTTTGATCATTCTTAATTTCATGGCAGCAACGCATCTAAAAAAAAAAAAAAGGTTGGGTTCCACAGAAACCTTCTCTTGGCCAAACCGTTATGTGATCAAATCGAATTTTCAATTCTTTTTGGAAAACATGGATGCCATGCCCGCTGGCTAAAGAGGACAGGTATGAAACATCTGGATTGGTATCAGTGCTCAGTTCGAAAGCTTGAATCTCTGATTCTATTACACTCATTGTAAAAGAGCCTGTCACAAAATGAGAAATACAGTCAACAAGTCCCAGGACTGTTTAGCTGCTAGAATCCCATGTCAACAACATTCCTCTCCCAAAGGTCTGGCAACTGGTCTGCTCGATTCCCAGATGTTTCCCTGCTGTTGAAAGAAGAGGGGATGCTGCACGTTGGTAACATCATGTCCCCGTCCCAACTTTTTTTGAGACGTGTTGCTGCCTTCAAATTCAAAATGAGTAAATAAAATTTTATTTGAATTTGCAAATCAGTAGATTCCATTTTTATTTACATTTCACACACTGTCACAACTTTTTTGTTGTTGTTGTTGCAAATTTAGGGTTGCGTATACAAATGATTGTGGTACTTTTGCATTACAGTGCACTCATTCTCCACCAATATCTTCCTTGAGACAGCTCTGTTATTGCATCCGGTAAACAACAGATCACTGCTCTTAGGAAAGCCTATTCCTGTAGTGTAGCATTTTGATTATTTTAGTGCTGTGCCCAAGTGTATTTTAACAGGAAACACTTTGGTGGACCTTAAGTAAGTGAAGCAAATAGAAACACATGGAGGAAAAAGCGAGTTGGACAAAAACAAACAAAAAACTTTCCCCAGTGAAAATGATGCGTTTTGATCACCGTTTTAGTGGTAATTGTGTGGAATAGTACACTGTGGGCATGAGACAACTACCAAATAATCCCCTACCCTCGAGAACAAAACACAATAAAAGTGCATATAAAATGCAGATGTTCAGTCATTCTCTACACTCTGTTCCTTTGGGTCGACTAAAAAGCCGTGACAGTGCTCGGTATTTACATTGGATTTACTCCAGAAGCTTGGCCTTAGGGTGGAAGTTTTCCATCACTTTTGGAGAAAAAACAAGTGAAAAATGTAAACTCATCTCAACCTCCCAGATGTTTCCTGTGTGGAGGGTCGATCATTAAAAGCCCAAGTTCATCTGCTCAGCCCTCACCGTATTGAAAATCCCTGTCGTAGTCTGGAAGAAGAAAGCAAAAAAGAGGAAACAAATGAGAAGCAGATTTACGCACTGACACGCTTCAGCGAGTACTCACAATATGACATCAGTTCTAGAGCATTATTAACCACTATGAGCCTAGTACCAGTTTATAGTAAATGCTCTACAGCGAGTACTTAGATTAAGCTAATTTGACTTTCTAAAAAAAAAAAACCCCCCACAATACCCACCTTTGTCATCATCAGCTGCAGAAACTGTGAGAGAGAAAGCAAAGAACATTGACCTCTATTAAGAAATTCAGCAGGTTACATAAGTGCATGTCAGCAAATGAGAGGCTGTTGTTGGACAAAACTGGGTTGAGCAAACATCTGAAACAGCGCCTATTAATGAAGGTCTTCATTTTGTAGCTGGCTCCTTAATTAAAACAAAACAGAACAAAACACGCACGCATGGACATTGTTCTCATGGGAACAGCGTGTTAACACTGTTAAGACCCAACTTCAAATCAATAAAATCAGGATTAGAGGGGTTCCAGTTATTGGCAGGAGGACCAGTTTCTATTTAAGTCTCAAACATCACAAGAAATGTAGAGGATAAAATGCTCGCTAGCCCAGATATTTAAAAAAAAAATCCCGGAAAATAATAACTGTGCTTCTTCTACCCCAGTATTTTTATTTCATCGCCCTGTTTTAATCCGTGCTCTGTCACTAATGCGGGGAACTTCAGATCGGTCTGTTCAAACACCATCTCTGCCTCCATGTGGAGAAAAAAAAGTTGGCTGCAGACTTTCAGATCTACACTGTTCATTATAAGAAAGGAGAAAGCAGGCACTGTTTATGTGAGCGTCAGTGGTCCGAGTGAGAACAGTGTAACCTTGGAGGAGCACAAGAGAACGCTACATAAATACTTGTGTTAGGCAACATTTTGCATAATTAATGCGTTATTTTTAACGGTTATCATTAACAATATTCGACCATAATAGCCGATGCTGAAAGCACTGACATGATAAGGCAAGCGGAGAGTTATTAAAGAGTAAAAGCTTTCTGTTCTAAAGTTTAAGCTTAGAGACTTTTCTGACACTTGCTGAAAGAATCACATGAACTGCTACAAATAAGATTGATGCGGTTGAAACCCTGAACTCAGTAATATGTTATCTGTTCTACTGCATCCTGGCTGCTGGAGAGGAAGGGTGAAAGTCACACAGTTAACGCTGAGCTTGTTCTTGGGCAGTAAATCCTAATATTATTCTTTTTCCTCACCAAAGCAGAAACACATTCTATCATACCGATGCCGACAAGTCTTCCAAAATAAGGTCTAACCCAAGAGTCGGACATAAAAGTCAAAGAAGATCTGCTTAAGATCAAGCACAGCCGATGGCATGCGGGGTGCACGGATAAACAACTCTGAGACCAGAGCTTGCATTAACAATGGAAAACTTGGCAGCAGTCTGAATAACTGATTTATTCAAACTGCTGTATAAGGAAACATTTACACTAGTCTGACACGGCCTTTTCTCTGTGTACAACACCGGGGTGAAAGATTTAAGCTGATTTTTGTTTAAGTATGCAAATTATGTTAGACATTATAAACATCTGACCATGTTAAAGTGCCATACAATTATGCATGCAACATTAAACAGAAGCACATCGAACGTTCATGCTTCGTCAGTGACCACTCACGCAAACTTACCAAACACCTCCCTTCCAAATGCTGATCCTATTATACAGACACATCAGCTCATTTAGCATGGAAGGACTTAAAGCAAAAGCTAGGGAAAGGGGAAGCAACTGAAGAGGGTCATGCTTGTTTTAAAGGGGGGAAAGCACGTAATTCTGCTGAAGGTCTCGTGAAAAGAATACCCACCAAGCGCAGGAGCCAGCCAGGAACTGAATGCCACCAGTGTCACAAGATCCATTGTACCTGTTTGGAAAAGTCAAACAAGATTGGGCTGTGTCAGGATGTGAAATCACAATAACAGGAAACAATAAATGTCTTAACCCGATTGTACACAGTTGTAAACGCCCCCCCAAAAAAAGACAACTGACAAACGCAATTCAACTGGATTAATAACACACAGTTTTACTTTTCGTGTCTTTATTCAAGACGCCAACTGATTCCTCACAGTGCAGGCTGAAAAAAAGTAACTCAAACAACTTTCTTTATTAGCAACAACCTCAATCAGATGCTAGCCTGGAGAAGGAGAGGTATGCACTGGAGAAAACAGGAAGAAATAACACATTTGTGTGAATGAAAGACAGACAAGTGGGACAAACAAATAATACCATTTTAAGCTACAGACAGTGGACAAGAGAGGTGAAGAAGAGAGTGCAGGCAAGTACTGATTTGGTGATATTATTAGACAAAGGATGTTAACGATGGAGCTGCCAGGCAGGAGAAAAAGACAAAGGAGGTCCAAAGAGAATCTTTATGGGTGTAGTGAAGGTCATGCATAGGGTTGGTTGATAAAAGTGGATCCTAAGGACAGGGTAATATGGAGGCAAGGTAATCCGCTGTGGCGACCCCAAAGTGAGTAGTGGAAAGATGAAAAAGAAGAGCCTCAATCAGATGTTACCGGTAGCTGCTTATGAGATCGGGCAACAATCAAGAGGAATCTCGCAACGTTTTAGGAAGATTTTTGAAGCATTTTCCAGCTAGGGGCACCTCTTTAATGAGTTTTCTAAAATTCTAAGAGTTGTCTTGATCAAGGCATAATTTACACATCTACACATTAGAAGAACAAATTCTACAACCCTCATTTCAGATCTCATCTCCTTAACAAGAACGTCTGATTCCAAGACGATTTGGGAGAACTGATTACAGCAGATGCTTTTACCAGCCTGGACTTTTAGCGAATGTTTTTGTGTTCAATTAAGGCAAGTGAAAGATAACTTTTTGTGTTTCCAAAACATGCTCCAAGTTCACAGATGGTGTTTTTGTAGAACTATAGAAGCAGCCTGCTTACAACTTTGTGTGGTTATGAAGAAGCTTAATTTAATCTGAATGACATCTTTCTTCATGAATATCTGACATCCTCTAGTCTAAAATAAATCAGCTGCTCACACTGTTCTGCTAACGGAGAATCAGCCACTTTCGATGAAGTTCAGAACTGTTTTCACAATAGTCTATGGTTAAACTGAACTGAGTTTCACGTGGAAAATCATTGACACCATGCCTGGTAGGGAGACAATGCTCTTTCTCAGCTAGATGCCACATAACAGGCTCATGAATGTTTTCTGTATGGGAGTCTTAATACATAGTGCCTTAAATCTGGGTAAGCGAAGAGGGTCTATTTCAAGCGCAGCCCCTCAGAATATGGAGCTCAGCAGTGGAGGGGTACCAGGCAAGCCTGGTGTTGAGTTGCACTTGATATTTGGTCAGTGGATTTGGACTGGTTTTGCTGGGTCATCTACTTTACAAGTGGAGCAAAACCTTGGGGGAAGCATTACGGTCTATATATTACCTAGTACACTGGGATTCTCTTACACCCATATGTGTAAGGTTATGTTTTAGGTTATGATCTCACCAGATCCCACCCTTCATGATTGGAAATGGGCTGAAGGTCCATTCAAGACAGTATATGAGGCGAAATTTTGTTTGCTTCACAGCCCTAATTACCAAGAAAAAAATACCAAAACAGGACAACAAAAAATGTAATGCAGGTACGCAAAGCTTAGCTCTGCAGTCATAGAAAATCTAAGCCATGAAATAACATCTTTTGCAATGCAAAGATCAAAGCCTATGTTAGCAGAGCCAATGGCTCCCTCCCTGGCCCAAAGCACTGATGGGGATTCATGCATGACTAGAGTGGGGGTGTGAACACGAGCCTGGAGCCTGGAGTGGAGAGAAATGAACACTTCAACCCTGGGAGCAGGATTAACAACAAAGGCCTGCCAATCAGGTTTAATCAAACAAATACAGGGTGAGTTATTCGAACAAGTGCCAATCCAATAATCTTGTTTGTTAGCCTTCTGAGTGATGGAGAGGAATATAATGGGGAGACAGGAAAGAAGCCCGTAGAGCAACACGTAAAATGAATTATAATGGGTTATAATAAAGTGGGATTAACACAGACTGTTTGCAATTAGGAATAGGAGCTTGTGTTTTACATTTCACTTACATAAACCCGTTACGGGGTATATTTAGACTCCAAACAGACTGCATCACCATACTTCCAAGGAACAACACTTGAGGTTTTTTCCTTTCGTAGTTTATTCTGTGAGGTATAGTCTGAAAAACTATGATATTCTGACATCTGTGCGAGTTGTCAACAATTGAAGCCATTCAGATTGTTACAGATTAAGTGACATTTCACAAGTTGTTGGCCACAAACTCACGGCTCAGCGCAAAAACGAGCCTCCAGTGAACTTGGCACGTAGAAGTTAGAGCAAATTTATGAGCAGGGAAAAAAGGCTTTCATAGTGCACAGAAGCATTGCAGGTATATGCAAAGAACGCGTAGGCGTGAGAGAAGCATGAGCGATGGCTTATCTAATTAGACGGTCACATGGTGGACGCAGGCGTTTAGTTGGGGGTGGTGGTGGAAACAACGTTGGAGAAACCAAGTAGAAAGACGATATCTTTCTAAGAACATATCTACCAATCAAACGCTGCTGACACAGGGTCCTGTTTATATGCGTGCAGAATCTATTTAATATATTTGTACCTGCATTAATATGAAAGTCGTGTTCAAGGAAACGCATTCATTTCAGCAGAGCACAAGTCAAAGTGAACTTACCGTATATCCGCCTCCTTGAAACTAATGTGAGTTGAGACTTTTCGCTCAGTGAGCTAAACTTTACTTGGAGGGGAGGAAAAAAGTTTCCCTACGTTAAACACGCACAAATAAATAAATAAAATGCATGCAAAACCTTCTATTATGACTTGATTAAAAATGAAGCCGTCTGGGTTGCATTCTGTGTGGATCGTTCACCATTCCCGCCTGGACCAAGTCGGTTTCTCCTTGGTCTTGCCTCAGGAATGAAAGGGGGAGGGGGAGGCGGGGTGCCACTGAAGTTACTCCCAAAAATTACCCAGGACTGCCCCGCTCACAAGTAAACAACGCAGGCAGAGCTGGACTGCAGCGCTACTGTGAGAGGACATCATCATCATCATCATCATCATCATCATTATTCCCACGCTCTTTGTTGCCAGCGCCTCTTGTCAACATGTATTCCATAATGAACTATTAATCACGCTCATTTCTCCCCACTGGCAAATAATAGCCACAAACTGCACGGAACACAGTGAACTCTTTGTTCTGTGCTGCAATTTCCAGGCTTCAAAGAGAGGCTCGGTGCAATTAAGCAAATAAACACTAGATGGCCAGGGCAGACTGTCACTGTTGCAGTTTTCTCTCAGCTACATGAAAACTTTGTTCGCGAGGTGTTTTTCCAAGTCAGAGTGCCAGCTTTCTGTCCCCTGACAGCAAAGCCTGGCCGGGGTGGAGGAAGGGCCCCCCTCCCTACTCTAAGGACCTTTAGTACATATAGGTTTCTTATAATGGCATTAGGTTAGCATTACTTCTATTACATGTGCAAAATGTCATGTTTTTCCAGTTTAAATTGATACAGGTTGCTAGAGCTTCTCTAGAGGAAACACGCGAAGAATCACAAACAACCCACATACTGCAGAGAAAATATCTTTATTTAGCGGTCAGAACAATGTGTTTTTTAATAACAGACACATATTAAAAAGTATTGCAAGACAGGCAAGACAGGCAAGACATAATGGGAAAGGAGATGGAATAATTTTCTCCCCCACTAGATGGAGATATTGGTCAAGAATGAGCTCCATGCCTCTTTCGCCCCTTTCTTTCCCTCTTTTTTCTAAACCCTGGGTAAACAATAGAAGGCACAATCACCAGGAAGCAACTTAAACTATTCCATGAATCAAGACGAGGTGCTGAAGCAGGTTGAGTAAATCTGTGAACAAGCGAGATTCTTCATCCTGTTTAAGAGGGGAAGAAACATGGACGTGAGCCACTGTGCAGCTGTTTTATTCATGAGCAAGCATCAGTTAATATCTGAACTTTATATTTTATTACCTGTTAACCAGATGCTTTTGTCGGAACAGGACCAGCATCTCTACAGGCCACTGCAATGAAAACAAAAGGGAAAATGAACTTATAAGGAGACTGGAGCAAAGGAAAGTCGTGTCCACTCGGGCACAGCGGAAATTACGTGTGATGACTTTGTACATGAAATTTGTGTTTTAAAAGAACTGAGGATTAGCACTTGTTCTTATTAGAGTTATTTTCTTGTGTTCTCTATGGACTTGTTGAAAAAAAAAAGCCAAATAAACGACAACTCTGAAAAACTCAAGTCAAGGGAGGAAAGAGACGGACAAAACTCTGCTCTCCAAAGAGGTGACTTAAGGCTAGGACACAAAACTAAACATGAGGGCTCAAATTAATATTGCACCCAGATGAGTCTTAAGTGTCCTTGGATGACAAGCAGTGATTGGATTGCAAGCTTGGTAGCTTTTGATGGCCATGCCTGTCAGCCTTACCTGCTTTTTAATCAGTAATTACCACAGGGGATTCTCTGGCATTTCTTAATTAAATTGGACCAAATGCAATTAAAAACCACACTCTCATTCCCTTAAAAGGGCTCTGTGGAGTCCTTGTTTAGTTCTTGCTGTTAAGAGAATAAGCGGTTGAATGGTCATAGCACCTTCCCATCTCTCGCTGATCTGTACTTGATTATTTCAGTGGTCAAATTAAGTTTGCAGTTTGCATAATACGGGGAAAGATAGCATTTAAGATTAAAAAAATAAACCCTCTAACATGGAGCCAAATAATTAAAAGTTAATATCTGGAGCTCTGGATCACTATGAGAGTAAGTAGTGAAGCGAAGGCTGATCCTGTCATAGCACTAAGTGTAGTACTATATCTTCCCCTTTAACCCCCATATATTTATACACAGGAAATGCTGCAATGTGTCTTTAAAATACTCACCATCTGGAAAAGTCCCCAGCGCTCCAGGAGCCGACAACTACAGACACATCAGTTGTGATTTTTCCATCTGCTGTCGTCATGTCATCTTTGGAGTCGTTATTGTAGTTACCACAGGCGCCGCACATTTTACCAGACAGGCTACTGTGAATAATGACGGTGACCTCCTGAGAAATAGAGTAAGTGACCCGCACAGCGGACGCCCTTTCGATGATCAAAGCCCTCTCTGAGATTTGGACAGAGAGTGTGCTTGTCACTTTGCTGGGAAGAGACACTTTCCTGCCATTTACCTGAATGACACAGATAATGGAACATAACTGTTATTATTATGGTATAAAATGTCTATTATTATCTAATATAGTATAAAACTGAGCTCAAACCAATCACATTCAATTTTTGCATAAAAATGTTCTCACCCAGGTCACGTGTTCGCTGTTCACTGCCACGATGGTATCGCTGAAGAACACATACACACTGGCAACAGTGGGAGCTGCCCCCTTGTTGCAGACCCTAACGTCCACGACCACACGGAACCACAGCTCAGCGCTCTCGTCACACAGAGACGCCACTTGGAAAGCGCCCTGTGCTCCTATCGCGCCTGACATACCATCAAAGGAGCTTAGCTGGCCATCACGGCTGACGACGCATTGGCCCTGCTTCAGGTGGCAACCCCTGACTCCGTCTCTGATATCGCAAACTTCCCCACTGGCACAGGACAGCTTTTCACACTTTACCATACCAGAGGCCTGGCACACACACTTTGACTTGCAGTCGTTGTCCACCAATTCTTGGCCCACCTGGGAAGAAGATGTTAAAAACTCATCATACAGAACTTGTCATAGCTCTATTCAGGTGTTAATTCAGTGACCAGAATATAGGGCTAGTCAGTTTTTACCATCAGATATCTGCCGTTGTACATACACCCACAGTCTTCCAGGACAACACACTGGACACCATTGAAAACGAAGCCATCATCACACTGGCATCCTTCAAAACAGCCCGGAAAACAACCAAACGGGGTAACAAAACTGGCACATGTCCCACTACAGGTGTCGGCACACAGCTCATAGTGACTGTGTGGAGGGCATGATGCAGCTAGAAGAGAAAACAAGGGCAAAAAATTTGTGCCTGAAATACAGAGCACAGATGAATACATGAGCTAATCTTCAGCTAGAGACTGCTGTGTGTTACTTACGGCAGAAAGAGTTGCTCCTCCACTGCTGGATTTGAACTCCTGCACTCTGGCAGGCCAAAGCGTAAGCCTGCACACTGTTACACAGAGTGTCTTTGTTGCCCCCCACAGCACAAACATCAAACACACAATCCGACAGATATACTGCTGGGTCAATGACACTGTGGCAGGCTTTGAAAGGCCCATTAGGCGCACTGATGATGCCGCAGGAGTCGGATTTTCCATACAGGACAGCTTTGGCCTGCTCACATTCTGGGCACTGTCCTCCACAGCCTCCACATATATACCCAGGTAGGTCCACCGTCCATGCCATCCCAAATTCATCAACGTTTTTGGCTTGTTTGCCACCAGGAAGAATGAAATCATCACCACCGTTCTTGTTGTAGTTTCCACAAAGACCACACATCTTTCCCTGGTATGTAGAGGGAACAATCACCTCAACATAATACACAGTGTCATAGAGGACTGTCAGTCCAAAGGCTGTTCGAACAATTATGTTGCGACCTTCCTGGGTTATTTTGAGACGCCCATTCTCCAGGGATAGCGGAAGGTTTAGTAGTTCATCATCCACCTTAAAGATCGAGACAAAAAAAAAAGAAAAAAAAGAAGAAGATCGAGACAAAAAATCATTTTTGGGGAAAAAAATGAGAAAAAATACAAGACATATTTACATAAGTATGTTTGATCAAGATAACAAACTCACAAAGACTTTCCAAGGCATTTTCTGCTGGATGTAAATGGCATAACCATAGACTGACACTGCCACTGACTTCGTCACAGCCACCTTTCCATTTCCAAACTTCTCATTCCCCTGAGTGACGGTGAACGGCGTCAGCTGACCTTTGTCATCATCACAAACCTTGGCCAGTACATAGACACAGGTACCCTGGAAATCAAACCTACGTCCATCAAAGGAAATGTAATGAGGATCACCGGAAGCCACACATTTGCCTTCCCCCTCTGGATAGCAGCCTTTCACTCCATTTACAAGCTTACAGATTTCTCCTGGACGGCACTTGGCCTTTTGACAAGACACAGCTCCATTGTCCCCACAAGTGCATTCCTCTGCGCACTTGTCTTCAGAATAGAAGACGTCTCCTTTTTGGTAGTACTGACCATCATAAGAGCACCCGCAGTCCTTCACAGGCACGCAGGTATCCCCGCTCAGGAGGTAGCCTTCGTCACACTCACAGCCTTCTGAACAATACCTGTGGCAGCTGGTAACGGGGGTTAAGCTTGCGCAGGTGGCTGGACAACCCGTGGCACACAGGCTGTAATGGCTGTTAGCAGGACAAGCCATAGCTGTGGGATGGAATGAGAAGATGGGAAAGCAAAGAAGGTAAAAGGTAAAAGATATTTTGAAACAAGAGACTTAATAAAACAGGCAAAAAAAATAAATAATTCAAACTCACGACAGAAGCTTTCTGCTCTCCAGGAGTAGATGGTGACTCCAATGCTCTGACATGCAGAGGCATACACTTCCACAGCATCGCACACTGATCCATGGTGCCCTTGATATTGGCAAACGTCAAAAACACAGTCCTCCATGTAAGGAGCTGGGTCCACACGGCTATGGCAATCTTTAAAGGGCCCTGCCTTGTCTGCAATAATGCCACAGTACTTGTTGGCTTCATACACTTTCTTCTGGGAGTCTGAACAGGCTTGGCACCACGGCCCTTGGCAGACTGATGAGCAGCCTGGTACAATGGCCACCTGCCAGCTGTCCCCCAGCTGTCTTTCATTAGACGTGGTGTTGCCGTTGGGCATTGTCAGGTCATCCTGAGCTTTGTCATTGTAGTTACCACACAGGCCGCAGACTGCACCCTGGTAGGTGCTGGGCAGAGTAACGGTCACTGTGCTCTGCCAGTCAAAGGTCACCGTGATACCAGCAGCTGTCTCCACTACAGCTTTCCAGCCGCTGAGGGACACCATCAGCTCGTTATTGTAATTCAGTGGCAACAAAACAAGCTGCCCGTCGAGCTGAAAAGCAGAAAACGAGGGAAGGAGAAGGGAATATTTTTAGGAGCTTATAAATTTAATAATTTTGTGGCCCTTGCTAATCCACTCTAATGTGCAGTTAAATCTTGATTTAATTAAGTCTGCCAGGATCAAAATTTTAATATGCAATTAAAGACATATGCAGAAGAGCATGAGGGATGTCAGAATTAGTACAATGACAAAAGGCATTATCATCCAACGATTTGAGGCTCAGAGTATCTCTTCTGTTTTTTATTTTCAATAAAGCGACTACATGCTGTGCCCTATTTCCTTTTCTCCTCTAATAGCTGCACAAAATGCATTAGGCATTCAATATTTTATTACATCGCCTATATGCTTCACATTATCCACATCATCACTTACCAAGACTTTGTAAGGGTATTCTCTGCTTATGGTGAGAGTGATGCCATATATGGAAAATTTGACGGTGCTTGTGTAGGACACGGCCTTGCTTCCCCGGTGGTCATTCTGCACAGTCACCTTGAACGGCACCAGCCCAGGCTGCTGAGAGCAAAGCCCTGCCAGCTGATATACACACGTGCCTTGGAAATTATACCTGCGGCCATCAAAAGTGCGGTAGTGCGGGTCACCTGAGGCCGAGCAAGTGGCGTAACTAATGGGTCGGCAGGCGCGCTCTCCATCCACTACAGTACACTGCTCTTTGGCAGAGCAGGAAGCCTCACGGCATGCCACAATGCCCAGGGTCATATCACACTCGCACAGGCGATGGCAAGCTTCATCATCCCAGAACTGCTGTCTTGGTTTGTAGTAGCGACCCTGATATGAGCAACCACATGTTTTTGCAGGTACACAGACGCCGGCGCTGAGGACGTAACCCTCGTCACACACACAGGTCTCCACACAGGTCCCGCTGCAGACCTGCTTTTCGCCAGTTAATGGGCAGGATGGCTGACACGGGCTGGCGCAGTCTTCGTAGTGGCTGTTGCGCGGACAGTTCATCGCTGGTTATGAATTAAATAGAGACAATCAGAAAATAAGAACTACATATTTGATTTGAATCATTAGACGAAGAGTTTTTCAAATACTTACGACAGCCAAATTTTGTTCTCCAGTTCTTGATTATTATTCCTTCGTCACGACACTTATCACTGTAGGAGGCCAGAGCCTGGCACAGCATCTTTTTGTCCCCCTTGTTGTAACACATGTCATACACACAGTTGTTCATGAAGGCCTGGGGGTCCACCTTTTCATGACACTTCTGGAACAGGCCGCTGGTCTTGTCCGCAAGAGCCCCACAGAACGCCTCGGTTTTATAGAGCTTAACATCGTCGTTGTCACAGGTAGGGCAGTTTTTCTCACATGTGTCCCAGCAAGGATGTTCCTTGTCCTGTTCAGGTGCTAGCCAGCTCTTGCCCCACTCAATGACTGAGGAAACTGGTTTGCCTGCTGGATTTAGCATTTCATCAAGAACATTAGCGTTGAAGTTGCCGCACAAACCACAGACCAAGCCAAAGTAGCTGCTGGGAAGCTTAATGACAAGGTACCAGTTCCAGTCATAGGAGACAACCAGACCAAAATCTGTCTCCACCTGTGCAGTGTTCCCTCTTTGTAACACTGAGACTTTACCATCACCCAAAAGTACAGGAAGATTCAGCAGCTCCCCGTCCACCTTTAAACAAAATGCACCAGAACAATGGATACACACATATATATATGTACTGTACACAAGCAAATGTCAAAAGTAAGCAGGCAAGAAACTGAAACTCACCATGACTTGACCAACTTGGTTCTTCTGGATGGTGATCTGGTAATCGTACACAAACACATCTACATTTCTGACGTAGGAAACTGCTGTGTTGCCTCTGTTGTCATTCCTCTCAGTGATCAAAAATGGAACTAGACCATCCAGTTCGCCGCACGTCTTAGAGATGACGTACTTGCAGGTCCCCTGGAAGTCATAGTTGTACCCATCAAATGTGTGGTAGTGAGGGTCGCCCCAGGCCCAGCAGGTGCCTGTGTATTTGGGGATGCACGTAGCCTCGCCCTTCTCAACTCGGCATGTCTCCTGTGCCCGACACTTGAGATCTTTGCAGGGATCTGCAATGGATAAATAAAGAATAATTTTCAAATAGCTCTTTAATTGAACCCTAATTATTCAAGTTACTGTATTTTTTTCATTTACCAGTAAAGATTTATCAAATGGGTAAATACAAAATACAGTGTTTGTGTCTTGCCTGTGTTGTAACATGCCCTGATTCCGTTCTTGACCATGCATTTGGTGTCTTGAGGACAGGAGTGCTTTTCACAGATGAGGCCTTTTCCTGGATTACATGTGCACTTTCTGTTACAGTCTTCCTCATACACAACATCACCAGGCTGGTGACACAGAACAAGGTTCATTAGACATGGAAAAAAAAAAACTCATTAGAAACTAGTGAGAAAACATTATTTCATGCCTAATCAGCAATTTAAACACTAAAATTTTAAGAGCAAATCAAAAACCATAAATCAAACATCGAAATGTCCACCACTCTAGAGAAAAAGCATTATTTCTATATCAGTATTTGTTAAAGCCACTTTGACACACAGAAAAACTATATTATTGTAATTCCTCAGTCATACCTTATAAGTTTTTCCATTCTCATAGCATCCACACTCAATCTCTTTAACACAAGTCTGTCCATTGAATAAGAAGCCAGCATCACAGTCACAGCCTTCTGTGCAGTTGGAGGGGCACTGAACAATCTCTGTGAGGCCAGCACAGGAGGCGGAGCAGGCTTCAGCACACACTTCGTAGTGACTGTTGATCGGGCATTTCATGGCTGAAATAAAGTATCACAAGAAAAGAGAAATTATTTTAGAGATGAAGCCAAAATAGTATTAAAAGGGTATAATAAAGATGAATTTGTGAACTTCATGACTTACGACAGAAGGAAGGCGTTCTCCAGTTTTTGACATCGGCTCCTACAGCGTGACAGTTAAAGGCGTAGGCTGCTACGCTGTCACAAAGCACCTTTCCATCACCATTGGAAGCACACAAATCAAACACACAGTCAGCAAAATATGGCTGAGGGTCCAAGATGCTATGGCAAACTGCAAAAGGCCCGTTGGGATTGGTCATTATACCACAGTAGGCGGACTTTGAAAACACTGCCTTGAGAGCTGGGTCACATTCAGGACAAGAATTCCCTTCGCAGCCATTTTCACACACAACATTGGGAATGGTGACCTTCCATGACTTTCCAAACTCATTCACGTTATTGGTAAGCCTACGATTGGGCATCTCGAAGTCATCGTTTCTGTCCCCGTTGTAGTTGCCGCACAGGCCACAGACCTTACCACGATAATTACCAGGTACTGTGACTGTCACTTGATAGACCAGATCATAAGTGACAAGGAGCCCAAAATTGGTTGCAATAACATAACGATTGCCTTCTTGATAAACTAGAATGGCTCCATCATTTAGATTCATAGGAAGGTAGCTCAACACGCCATTTACCTAAAAGCAAGACATCTGTGTTAGTGCAAGAAATAACTCCACATCAGCATTTGTATCTACATAAAAGAAGTAATTACAAATTTCTTTAAAGTAGGCCAACTACTCACCAGGACTCCAAACATATTGTTCCTCATGATGAGAGTGAAGCCGTAGACCTCCACGGCAACCAGCTTGGTTACAGACACCACCTTTCTGTTCTTAACCCTGTCCCACTGCTCATTTTCTACCTGAACGGAAAAGTCCACCAAGTGGGTACCTTCCAGTCCACAACTCTTGGACAGTGTAT
This sequence comes from Aulonocara sp. 'chitande type north' Nkhata Bay, assembly GCF_057382095.1. Taxonomy (NCBI): domain Eukaryota; kingdom Metazoa; phylum Chordata; class Actinopteri; order Cichliformes; family Cichlidae; genus Aulonocara; species Aulonocara sp. 'chitande type north' Nkhata Bay. The sequence continues at coordinate 31,148,871 of NC_141354.1, forward strand.
AAGTGCAGGTCCCCTGGAAATCAAATTTTTTACCATCAAAAGTGAGGTAATGGGGGTCACCAGCAGCTTGGCATACACCCTTGCCAACAGGGTGGCATTTTTGGACACCATCTTCTATTTTACACTTCTCATTAGGGCCACATGTGAACTTCTTGCACTCAACCTAGGAAACAAACAAACAAACAAACAAACAAAAAAATCCAACCAGGTCAGTAAAAAGCTTCATCTAAATGATTAATCTTTACTTTTCCCTCCTCTAGTTTCCTTTACCTCTCCTCCTTTTTTGCAATTGCACTCCTCCTCACATTGCCCATTGGGATAAAACACTTCTCCAGTTCGGTAGTAGCGGTTATTGTGAACGCAGCCGCACTCCGATAAGGGAACACATGCATCTCCGCTAAGGATGTAACCATCATCACAGGAACAGCCCTCCGCACACTGAGCTTGACAGCCTTTAGGAGGAGTCAGACTTTGGCAAGTCGCAGGACAGGCGATTGCACAAATTTCATAGTGGGTGTTGGTGGGACATTGCATCGCTGTATACAAGGGACATAAAAGAGCCAATTCAATTTAGAGCACAGAAGCAGGCAGCCATTAGAAAAGGTACATAAAACCTGAGGGAAAAGAAGAAAAATTCACTGAAGTGTGTAACATAAAAAACAAGACAAACACTGTTTATTCTACCTTTTCCTTTTTTCCAATTCATGAAAAATATACTTATTAATTAATTATTTTTCAATGGAAATTATCTATAAAATGAAAGCATTTCTCACCACAGAAGTGAACCGTTCTCCAGTTGTACACATTGGCCCCTGCAGCCTGACAGGCAGATGTGTATGCTGTAATAGCCTTACACAGCACGTCCTTCCTGCCCTTATATAAGCATACATCATAAACACAGTCTTCAAAAAAGCTAGCTGGATCAACCTTGGCGTGGCAGTCGCGGAATGGCCCTTTTGCATCTTTTACCACACCACAGAAATCATCTTTTTCATACTGAACTTTCTGATTAATGTCGCAGTCAGGACAGACCCCTTTACAGCCTTCGACACAACCCGGGATCTCAGCCACTCGCCAGCTGGTACCGAAATCTACTGGCGAAACGGGTGTTTTACCATTTTTCGGGATCAGGTCATCCTCAGGTTTGCCGTTGTAGTTGCCACAGAGGCCACAAACGGCACCCATGTAGTTGCTTGGTAGTGTTACAAACACGGCACTGTCCCAGTTAAAGGAAACTTTCAGGCCAAAATCAGTTGTGACGACTGCATACCAGCCACTCTTGTAGACAGATATCTTTCCCTCCTCCAGGGTGATAGGCAGATTGACCAGCTCGTTATTCACCTGAAGCCAAATGAAACATTCAGTTTGGTGAAAATAGGACCACAATTCACAGAATTAACATTGTCATATTAAACACTAGGTACTTCTTACCATAAGCTGGCCTTTGTGTGTCTTAGTAATGATAATGCTGAAGGAGTACACCTTGATCTCTACTAACCCGGTGTAGGCGACCACCTTGCTGCCCCGGTGATCATTCTGCACTAGGATTTCAAATGGCACTAACTCTGGGTCCTTGGAACAGAGTGCAACAAGCTGGTAGACACATGTGCCCTGGAAGTTAAATTTCTTCTTGTCAAAGGTCATATAATGGGGATCACCAGTGGCCTGGCAGGTGCTGAAAGACAATGCTTGGCACTTTCTTATGCCATCAACCACTTTGCACTCCTCCCCGGTCCTGCAGCCCTTTTCCTCGCACTGAACCTGTCTGCTTCCAGCTACACATTTACACCATTGCTTGCAGCCTTGGTCAGCCCAGAATGCCTCTCCGGGAGGAATATATCGACCCTCATAGGTACAGCCGCACTGAGCAGCAGGAACACACTTATCTCCGCTTAAAACAAAGCCTGCTTTACAGGTACAGGTCTCCACACAAGGGCGTTTGCATTTGGAGGAAGCATTTGGGTCCGAACATGTGTCAGGACAGGCGCTGCCACAGAGCTCATATTGGCTGTTTGCTGGACATTTGGCAGCTTTAGTGAGAAAAAAAGAATAATGTAATTAGTAATTCTAACAGTTAATGAAAAATAAATGTCGCTTAATTAAATTGTTAACTTAGTTAAATTACTCACGACATTGTGCCTTCTTCCTCCACTCTTGAACCTGGACCCCAGCAATCTGACAAGCTTCAGCATAAGCCTCCACTGCACTGCAGAGGAAATGTCGCAGACCACCTCCCATGCATAAATCATATTTACAGTCCTCTATGTATGGTAGTGGGTCAATGATTTTATGACATTTGCTAAATAGGTCAAGTGCAATGATGCCACAAAACAAGTCACTCTCCCATGTTTTCATCAGGCTGCTTTCACAGTTATCCAACCCATCTGTACAGCCATCTCTGCACTGAGCTTCCCCAAGCCCTGGCACCTTCCAGCTCCTACCAAAGGCCAGAGCTCCACCTGCCTGTGCGCCAGAGGGTGTGGTAAAGTCGTCACTGGGATTTCCATTGAAGTTACCGCACAGTCCACAAGTCTTACCAGCATAACTGCTGCACAAAGTGACCACAAGCCGTTGTTCCCAATCATAACGGACTGTCAGACCAAAATCGGTCTCAATGAGCACAGAGCTTCCGCTCTTATGCATTCTCAGTTTGTCATTATTCAAGGTTACTGGCAAACTCCACAGAATATTGTCAATCTGCCCAAATGAAAGATGAAAAGAATTATTTACTACACTGCATTTTGATAAATATTATTTTGAAATAATAAATAATAATAAATAATAATAATAAATAATTAAAGACAAGTCAGGATGTTTGAAAAATTAAACAGCTTTTTAGCAGTAATAAATTGGAAGGCTTACCCTCACACGCCCAGTCTCGGACCGAACTACTGTGATGGTAACATCAAACACCTTCACTGTGACCATGGCAACATATGATACCTTGAGATTTCCTCTGTGCTCATTCTGGGCGAGGATCTCAAATGCAGGGAGACTATCACCCTTGTCACAGTTTTTAGAAATGACATATGTGCAGGTACCCATGAAGTTAAAGTGTCGTCCATCAAAAGTACGGTAGTGAGGATCTCCCACTGCCCAGCATGTTCCAGGATTTTTTTTTACTGGAACACAGGAGGGACGGCCATCCTTCATCTCACACATCTCATTGACCCTGCAGGTGATGCTGCTGCAGGACAGAGATGCACTTCCTGTTAAAAAAAACAAAACAATAATTACTCACATCAGTCTGCTTAATAAATGTGAAATATTACTGGTGAAGGAGTGGGGGGAATGCTAAACATCAATACTGTGTGCTGCTTACCTGGCTGCACGCACTGTCCTAGGGACCCATAACCGTTCATCTGACTGAATCCTATACTGTAGAGAGCAAAAGGCGAACCTGAGCTGGACAGGGTGTGTTTGTTGTTGGTAGGGCTTTGGTTGTAGGATATTTCTGCCCAAGAGAACTCTGATCCTTCAATCTTTTTCCACTGCACATCACGAGGCAGCTCTGTATTATCCCAACGGAGTGTTGCTGCTGCACTGGTTTGTGCTACAACTAAAGCTTTGTTTTCAAACCCAGCTAGAGCCTCAAATGAGTAGGAAAAGCAGAAACGGTCTGTGGATATTACATTCGTCAAGAAAGGGTCGTAGTACAGTAACCAGCTATGTTCCACACCATTGAAGAGCAATAGGACCTGGATGCCATGATCAGCCTGAATGGACAGCGCGTCAGGATTGTGGTACTGGATCTCTATTGTCTGCCCTGTGCTCAAACTCAAATCATCTTTACGTTGGCCATTTTGGACAGTGACACTTGTGTTCTGGGAGGCCTGAAGGTAGACACTATCAAAATTCTTCTGGAAACTCAGGGGAGGCATGACGAAGCTTGTTCCCCAGCTGCTTACTGGCAGTAGATGCTCATAAACATGGTTGCATTTTGCGAATCTCCAGGTACAAGTGTGACCACTGAAAACGGCAACAGGGTGTTTGGAGGAAACTCTGGTGCCTGAAAGTTCATATGAACTCTGAAGCTGGACACTCTCATATGGCTTGAGGTTTAATACCATTTTGCTGTTTTGATCGTAGACACGGTTCTCAAACTTGATTGCCCCTTGTGGGAAGATCTCAACTTCTTGGGCCTCTTTTCCATTTGTCACAGAGAACTCTTTAAATGTTGCATAGGGGGTTCCAGGAGGTGTAAAGATGAAATATTCTGTACCCCATTCACTGACTGGATAGATCACAGATGTATCTGCTGTGTACAGCTTGTAGTTGAAGGAGGTTACAGTCACATCTGCGGAGGCTTCAATACGCACTGTATTGGAAGACTTCGTGCTACCATACATTTCAACGCCATCGGGGAGACTGATGGTAACCACCTCTCCAGCATTTAAAGTTTTTTCTTGCTTGAAGCTTAAGGGAGGTACTTGCACTGTCACTTTAGTATTTGCCTGAATAGCAGTGATGTGGAGTTGATATTGGGGAGTGTCATAGTGCTGAAGATAATTCTGTAGGAAGGAAAGGGCAAACTCCCTCCCTGCCCATCCAGCGCTAGATGGACCTGGGAGAAGGTGAGAGAGCAGGAAAACAGCAAAAAAACACAGAGTAAGAGCTTTTCACATTCTCAGAAACGAAAAAGGCAGGCATCATCTTGTGCATGATGAAAATATGTCATAAAAGCGTCAGGAAATTAATGAGACAGTTTTTGCCAAAGCAGTCAAAGGATTCTCAGGCTGGCAATACAAAAACACGGCTTGAGAGTTCTTGGATAGCATACAGATTACAAAGAAACAATATGACACCAAAGAGAGAGCGGCTGAAAAATGCCTCCATTTCAAAGTTACAAAAGGCTGGGATGAATGCTACTCTATAATGAATGGATAGCTTCTTTCCTTGATAACAATTGTCAGAGATTTAGACGAAGGAATAGTCACTTGACTGCTTCTCTGGAGCACTCAATAAGTCACTTGCGCAGACAATATAATTGCATAATGGAAATATTATCAATATCTGCGCTTTTGCTGTGAAAAGACCACATTCTGGGCTCAGTCAGGGCCTGAGGGATTTAGATTACACTCCTGTTTCATCCATTCAGTTTTAATAGTGCCAACTCAATAGCAGCTAAAGGTAAATGCTATTCCCAACAAAAGCAAATTTCAATTTAGATGGCTATCCTTTATGTGCCGCACTCTCAAATTCTTTACCTGTTTAACATTCTGCCTCATTCACACAAACACCTAGTGTGGTGACACAACAATGCTTTCAAATCATGAGACTGGAATCTTGGATAAATTGCTTCAAATTGAGCAAAAAAAAAAAACAAAAAACCCCAAAAAACCCAAAAAACAAATTGAGCAGTTTCATTCTGCAAGGTTTGTGTGGTTTGTATCCTGAGATTCTTAGTTTTCATCCATTTTTACGAGGTAATTAATTTAAGGTGACTGGAATTAACACACAAAAAGAATATATAAGAATATATATGTATAGTTTTCCATGAACAATTGAGTGAATTGATTCTTTGCAAGAACTGAACTGATTTCCTGCTTTTATAGTAATATTTGAGCTGGCACAATGGACTTCTTTGAGAAGTAGAAAATTAATCAAGCATTCAACCACTAAAAATAATTTTTCTGTTCAGGAAAACAACTAAACTATAATTAGTAACTGTAATTTGGCATCATAGTAAAAAAACAACAACATTTTTTCAGCTGTTTTATAAGCATTTGAAAATTCATGGACAACAACAACAACAACTATATTTTAGAATTAAAAATATAATTGAAATCTACGTGGACACACATCTCGAATTGAGTTGAAGAAAAGAACAAATGTATCCAAGCAAAATGAAGAATGACCAAATATACTTACAGCTGAGTAAAGCTGCCAAAGCGCAAAGTATCAACAGGGCTCCCATGGCTGAAGGAAAGAAATTCTTGTTTTAATTGCTGAAAGTTTTCTGAGTTATATTATTTAACCAGCCTGAATCTTAAAGAGCCCAATGCTTACCTGCTTCGAGCAATGCTTGGGATGATAGGTCTTTCACCTCGATCTTTTTATAGCCTAATGGGCAAAAGCAACAACCAATAAAAAAACACGAAATGTCCACAACTCTATCAAAACAATACCCTTCCTCTAAAACAAATTTAGGCAGAACTTGGTTGACTTGCTGTTTGTTAATATGGGTGTGACGTCTAATACAAACTATAGGCCCATGTATGGAATGAATCATTTATATTTTACTGTGTGAGCACACTTTGGTATCTGTCAAGAATTCTTAGATGTTTTTAATGGTCTCTGATAAACTTTTATTAAAAAAGAAAGAAAGAAAGAAAAAAAAGTATGTTTTTTTTAAAGTAACTCTTGTTCTCATTTTCTCTTACATAAATAATAAAACATAAAGCTTGACCCCATTTTACAAGTTTTCATCAAAATAAAATCTAGTGACACTCAATATCTAAACACTGAGAGATATAGGCTAATTTTATTATCAGCTGATATCCAGTTGTATATTCTGGTGTAACCAAACAATATAATCTGTTTTAGATTAGGAAAGGCACGAACCTGATAAGGCCAAAATCACTGCTTACCTTCAAAGTTACTCAGATCTCTTGATAATAGAACAACTTTGAACAATACAAAAGTACAGACAGTGTTTATATACTATTTTTTATTTTATTTTAATGTTGATTTCTGATGTTACAGTTGCTTTCTTATTTTTTACTCAGTTTATGTCTATAACAATGATCATAATCATCATCACAATGGCCAGAACATAAAGTGCAGTAACTGGCAATGATTCTTTCACATTGCTGTGGAGGAACCTTGTCCCACTGCTATCTGCTAAACTGTTGAAATCCAGCCATATGGGAGCATTTTCAAGCATTAACTGACAAAGCATTGTGATAGGATTTCAGTCCGGACTTTGACTGGGCCACTCCAAAACCTACATTTTATGTTTTTCAGAAGTGGACTGGCTTTTGTTTCAGATCAATGTCCTGCTGCATAGCCCAAGGGTGCTTCAAGGCACTAAATAAAGACTGGACACTACTTCAGGATTTTCTCATAGACTACAGAGTTCATAGTTCCATCAATTACGACAAAGCACCCAGATCCTGAAGAAGCAAAGTAGCCCCAGAACATCCATATTACTAACACATTTTTTATGAATTGCTGTGTTAGTTTTACATCAGATATAACAGGACTTAAACCTTCTGAAAAGTTCAGTGTTTGTCTCATCAATCCACAGAATATTGTTCTAAAAGTCTTGTGGATCATCAAGATCACTGGAGTCTCAAAGCCTTGTAAATGGCCTTGCAACCCTTGATACATGTCAGTGACTTTGTTTTGTTTTTTCAGTTCATAGGATAATGTGTCCCTTTTTGAGCTCTTTTAACCTACTTCACTTTGTCAAACAGGCTCTATTTAAATGATTTATTGATTTCACATATCTGGCAGTAATAGGTGTGGCTAGTGAAAATTTTACAATTACTTTTTCGCACAGGGGCATATAGGTTTGGATAGCTTTTTTTTTTTTTTTACATTATTAAATAAAGTCAACATTTAAAAACTGCATTTTCAACTAACATCAAAATTTGTTTTTATAAAATGTGACAAACCAAACAAAAAACAGATCATGGGCAAATACTTTTTTATTGCGGCACTGTATTTTTTATTAAGATAAGCAGCTAAGAACACTTTTTCTTCATTTCTCAAATGAGACGTTCTGACCATGTCCAAACTGCTTCTGTCCACGACACCGTATACTTTAAGGAAGTTTCTCATGAATGATGTGTTCTTTGTAAAGCTTGCAGATTGGGTGGATGATCCCATGGAACTGAGTCAACAATTATTAAACTAACATTACTGTAATATGGATATAGCTGGGCGAAATGGGAGGTTTCTGTTGGTTTTGTGTGTCACTCAAAGAATAACAGTGGGCAGTGAAGGGTGCAACAATTATATGTGATAGAGCAAAAGTAAATATAACTCAGAGCTCAAAAGTGTACAGTAGAGTTTGTTAAAAAAAAATCTAATACTCAAATATTTAATTGGTGATCAGGAGGTCTTGGGCAGGGTCAGAGAAAGCCTTGTTTCGTTATTATAGACATATTGTTGGACTGGGTATAGGTGCGCCCTCACTGTTTTTTCTTCTTTTTCAATAGACCTGTTTTAACACTACTGACAGGTCCTCTTTTTTGATAAATGTCTCGGGGTTCAACTGGTAACAGTAATTCCAATATTGTGTCAATATTAGATTATGGCAGACTACAAAGACATTCAGTGCATATGGCATCCAGTTTTGCTGCTATAAAAATGTTATTATGCTATTATATTAAGTAGGTAATATGATATGATTGTCGTGGAAAACAAAACATACCAGGTTGGAAAGTCATGAAGGAACCAGACCTGACAGAACTGAGGATTGAGGTACTTAGGATTTCTGGAGACACTACAGTCTTGGGACCTCTGATTAATCCTTCTTGACACCAAACTATTTGAGCAATGGGTTGCAAAAGTTGTTTTTTGTTTGCTTGCTTGGTTTTTTTTAAAGCTTACATGTTTTTTATACCTTTTTATGTGTTTGAAATTTGGCCAGTTTTGACCTCATAAGTGGTCTATACTGAATATAAAACTACAGAGCTAATTAACATGTTGTCCACTTGTCCACAAAAAATATACACAGACATGATATGTCTGGTTCAGTTTTACAATTTCCTGAACCCCTGATTTTACCTCTATTTAACACATTGATGGATCTAAAATCCATCAAACTAGAGACAAATTTGACCAACAACAGCATCAGCGGGCAAAATTTAGTAGTACCTGTGCAAGAGTATAAAATATAATTTTTAAAAATGTTTTTGATTGAAAAGTCATCAAATTTCAGGCTGGAAGAATGACATTTAGGGTGTCTGTGAAGGTTCTCAATGGTCCAGGTCATCTGCGGTTATGTAGCTTGGAAAGAAAAGCGTCTGGATTTCTTTAAGTTGCTTGAAGACGTTTCACCTCTCATCCGAGAAGCTTCTTCGGTTCTAAGTTCAAATGGTGGAGAGTCCCAGATTTAAGCCCTGTAGGAGTGTCCCCTAAGAAGGACATAGACCCCTATTGATCCTCTACCCAATCACACGAGCCAAGGTGTGAAAACGTATGAAGGTCACATTCAGCCAGGGTTTCAGGTGAACTCATTGTGAAACCTGGCCCCAGCCTATCATGCAATTTCCTGAGGTCAGATGGCCCAGGATGTGAGTGGGTGTTAAGGCATCTGGGAAGGGTTCTCAAAACTGGATTATAGATGGCAGACAGTTGGTGTCTTAAGCCACCGCCTCGGTTCAAAGATGGTCGTTCACAGTAGACACAGATGGCTTCTTTCACTTCTCTTTCAAACCATCTGTCCTCTCTGTCCAAAATATGAACATTGCCATCCACGAAAGAGTGACCTTTGTCCTTTAGATGCAGATAGACCGCCGAGTCTTGTTCCGCCAAGGCGACTCTTCTATGTTGTGCCATGCGTTTACAAAGTGGGTCTTTAGTCTTTCTTCAATGTACAGGTCTAAGCAATCCTCATTACACTGAACAGCATATACTACGTTGTTAAGTTTGTGTTTAGGAATTCTGTCTTTGGGATGAACCAGTATTTGTCTGAGTGTGTGAGTGTGTGGCTGGGTGTGAAGTACACTGGGATGTCGTGCTTGGAGAAGAATCTCCTGAGTTTTTCTGATAAACCGGCTACATAGGGGATGACAATGTTGTTGCGTTTGTCTTTCTGATCCTCCCTAGTTGGTGTCTGATCTCCACCATTTGACCTTAGAACTGAAAAAGCTTCTTGGATGAGAGGTTATTTAGGGTATGTTTACTAATGTCAAATGTCAAAACATGTTTCACCATTGAAAGGTTAAATATGTTTAGCAGCTAGGATAACAGAAAGTATTGCTGTTGTTTTGACTTGTTTTGCTATGACTATTTGCATATTACCATACCAGCACTGACTATAACAACTACTACCCAGTTGGGCAGGTTTCATACAACAACCATGCAGTCACGAAACTTTACTGGTGTGCAGCCAAAGAAGCTTGTTTGAAGATTGGTGTGGTCTGAGTCAATTGATTGCAGAATGTCAACATGTGGATGGACGTTGAAGCCGGCATGTGTTCCCAACACAGAATAAAAGTTAGTTCGCTGATATCAAAATCCCCCCAAATAAGGCTCTGTATAGGTATGGAGCAATACGTGTACAGTGCCTTAATTTCAGGTGGCTGTGGCTCAGGTGGTAGTGTGGGTTGTCTACCGATTGGAAGGTTGGTGGATCAATCCCCATTCCATCCTATAGTCTATCTGTTAAAGTATCCATGGGAAAGATATTGAACCCTGAGTCTCCCTCGATGCATCCAGGTGTGTGTGTGTGTGAGTGATTAGATCAGTGAGAATTATAGTAGAAAGTCCTTTGAGGGTTCAAACTGAGTTGAATGATTTCATATAAATACCAGTCAATTTTGGTCATGGACTAATTGACGATCCATGCAAGACAATTTAAAACGATGGCAAATCTTTTAGAGAGATTCACTCCACATGGAGCTCCTGTGAGGGGCATCAGATTTCAGTTAAATGAGACAACATTCACAGTAATATGTTTTAACTTTAAAATGATGGTTTACAATTAAAAAAAGCATCTTTGTTTAGTGAAAAACCTTAGCACACATTTAGAAATAATCTCATTCTATGCTAACAAGCCTGTAAATACATACAGCAACATATGTTTTCTGTACCATTGCTTTAAAAAAGTCCCTGTTTCTGCTGATCCAGCCAAAAACACCATGTACCTGAGTTTTTAAAATCAGAAATGTGACATAACGAGTTGCAAAAGTCTTTATAAAAGGCACCACGGTTTCATCTGTATTCCTGTGGCATGGCCGGCCGTACATGCGTCCAGTGCGGAGGTAATTTGACGCGCCACAGCACAAACGGCCCTGATGCACATAATAGTGTAAATATCACGCTCCACACCACTGTTACAACGATGTTGCAATTCAGAACTACTCACCAACAGGATATCACATACTGTGCTGTCATGCTGTGACACGTTGTATTCATCTTATCCTCCCCCACAAATGTCATTTCAGTTCTGTCCAGGATATACTACCTCGCTGCGGGAACTCTCAAATCCTTCAGCAAGATGACCATTTCTCAGCTGAAAGTCATCACATCTGTTTCCACACAAGAGGCCTGAGACTGAGATGGTTAACTTGAGGTTAACTTAGTGGGTGGATGACAAGTCAATTTTGACCTCAAATAGTGTGAAAAGTCTGCAGCTAAACAAATAGTGTGAAAAGTCTGCAGCTAAACAAATAGTGTAATTTATATCCTCCATTGTCAAATGGCAGACTGTGTTCCTCTCTGTTTATTGGAAAGCAGAGAGATCAGTTCATGCTTGCATTCTTAATTCATAAACACTGTTTTACTTATTGTATTTTCCTGAGTCACCGCCAATAGAAACCTAAAGTGAAATATTACTGTGTTTATTGTGAAAATGTCATTGTGATCCTTTTTAAAAGGACAGAAAGAAGAACGAACTGACAGTACAGAGGTACAAACTCTACCATAAAATAGAAAAACATCAGCAACAATGGTGAAATCAAAGACATGTAACACTTGGCACACCCATTCCTTGAATCACTATCTGTGGGGCCTGTAGACCACGCCTCTGCTACAGTTACACTATAGGCAGTTTTCTGAGAGTAGAAGTGGCCACAAAGGTCCTTTTGCCCCTAGTGTATTTCAGAAACGCGTACACATTGGCCATCACTGTGGGCGTAGCCACGTTTAACACAGGCAGCCCTTCTTGCTTCTCCAGCTGCAGTTTGCCAGAGAGGAAAGGCTCAGTGGACACAACAGGACGGTGGACCTCACTGAGCTCATAGCGGCTATTCTTAGAGCATGACATACCTAGGAGGGAGACAAGTCTTACATCAGCAGCCTTGCTGAGCTGATTTACACAGCGTATATCTCATTAAACTAATTTTTAAATCTGATTTACATAATATTGCTTTTACTTTATACATACGCTCCATCTAAAGGGCCCTTATCTCTGACCATTCTCTTTAGCACAGCTTTTCCAACTCAGTACAAGGCAGGGTCAAGGCGCACAGTGTTAGATGTGAAATGGATAAGTCTTGTGAAAATTGATCATTTTCTATTTAAATTTAAAGGGTTATAAAATACTGTTTAATTTGGTTTAAATAATGAGGGTTTCTGTTAATTATACCAACTGGGGCAGTAGATATCCCAGGATGACATAAAATACATATTAAATGATGAATATAGGTATGAGATGGCAAGATGTATCCCTAGTGCTGTTCCATTTGTCACTCCCTCTGTTACTATTAACATCATAATGATTATGGGCAATTGCTATTGTCCCTCATAAAGTCTGCATGACTGCTACATGCATAAAATGTTCATAAATGCCTGCACATCAATAAAAGGGCCCTCTAAAGCTCTCGGGGTAAATATATCTTTAACTGAGAAAAAGAATGATTAACCATTTACTCAGCATAGAAAGCGTCACATCCTTACCAACAGTTGCTCTTCAGACAGAATTATAAAGATCTAAGCAGCTAAGCAGCGCCTGTGCTTATCAACAGGAATTTACTACAATCATGGAAGTAAGTAATGGGATTTAACACATGGCTGTGATTCAACAACACTCCGCACTGTCTTCAAAAAGCTTCTGTGTGTGTCTCATAGGGACATGAAGCAGAACTGTGGGTACAAACTAGAGCACCTCAGACAAGCTTTTCATTGGGTGACCATGTTCTCTGAAAAAACAAAGACTGCAGAGCTGCAACTGCTGTGTTTGGATGTGAGGACCAAATGATGAACTCCATCAGCTTTAAGTCCAAATACATTTGAATTATGAGAGATTAAGGTGCGCTGTAGGCATTTACATGGCCTGACTGGAGACTATGATAAAGGCCTATAAACCTAGATGTGCCAGCTGTGTGCATCCAGCTGATCTGGATGTGCACAGTTCTCTAGGCTCTGGGTAAAAAAAACCCACAATCTTAGAAGCAGGCCTGAACACAGTCTTATTTTATTTAATTAATTAATTAATGTTTTTTACAGCTGAGTCACCATTCTTGCAGTGGTCGGTGGGCCTTGCTTATTTCAAGTACTGGTGTATGAATAGCTAATGTCAGGCTACTCACATGACACAGTGAGGAGCACAATGACACACAGGTGTAGTAGCTGAATTGAGGAATTCATAGGCCATTAAAAAAAGTGACAGTCGTGAATTGTATAATACTTTATTACACTGATCATTTAAATGGTTCTATGTCTTTTATAATCAATAATTTAAGCAATTTATCAGGCTGTTGGTGTTCATTCAGAGGTTAGCCAACTCCTAGTGCAAATATGCGGGCGTGCTAAACTTTGACAAGAGGAAAATGATCTAGGATTGTGTGAAAAGGCCACAGTGCACAACAGAGAACTACATCATAGAGGAGTGAAATATTAGACTTTTACTGTTAACATTTGTTCTTCTTTTGTTTGTTTGCATTTTTTGGTTTTAGTTCAGTTTGGCTTCAGTCTCACTTCTAGAGTAGGCTTGTTCATTTTAATCTTTAAGATTTGGACTTAAGTTTACTAAAATGCCCCCTTCACACTCCCTCCCACCATGTTTATTTTTCTGTTTAGCTTTAGTAAAGTATATGTCATGTAAAATATCAGTTGTCTGCTACAGGACATGAATGCATCATGTTGAGGGTAACCGAGTCACCGCCTTTAATTAATTGAATGATTTTAAGGAAATCCTGGATGTGAATTTTATAAATTTGCAGACAGATCTGCCTTACATGAATATGTTTGCCCAGTGCTGCTATCAAAACAGGCACACCTACTTTCTAAGAAAGCATGTCTGCAAGTGTACATGAACCATGACATTCAAATGCCTTCCTATTAAATATACTGGGCTCCATCCCCGTGCCGCTTTAGGTTTGGAGTGGCAACCTAAAACAAATGTAATAAGCTTACCTCCCAATTCTTACTAAATGAAAGAATAGGTTCCACAGCATGACATAAACAGCTATCTTCCCATGTGGACGCCATCGCTTCAACCTTCACGTGTTCTCTATAGTGGAAGCAGCCACAGTTTTCTGGACTGACAGTGAGTTCTCCCTGTGTTTAGCGCCATCCCTCTTATTTTTTTCAGCACAGGCAGAGGCAGAAATCATGTTGTTATTGGAACAGGAGGGACAGAATGGGTCTGCAGCGGTACACAGCAACATCAGTAACTTAGGGCGGGAAGACAGGAAAAGTTGTAAAGGTTAGGGTTGGCCAGTGATGCATTAGTACCATCTAGTGGCTCACAGGCATCTGAAAAGGTTGTGGCCTTAATACCAATAAGTCACTGCACATTTAATTTACACAAACATTTCCAGCGTGTCATAAATACACAAGAAAATTAACTTTACATCAGGTGCCTACAGGCATACATCTGATTTGTGTGCAAATAATGCTCAAAATTCTCTTTTCCTCTTCTGTCCTGATCAATATCAATATCAGCGTATCCAGAACACAATGAAACTTTATGTGCTTTTAGAGGCATCTGCAGTCTCTCCATATTTCATTTGGTGTGCAATGATGCTGAACTACAAACAGCACAGTTACAAATTGTAGAGGATATTAATTCAATTCAATTGCACAGCAGAGCTGGGAGCACATTAACACTCACAGCAGAATCCGAGACTCCTCCAGGCATAAACTGTAGCCTTATGGGAAAAGCAGACAGAAGAATAATCTGCCAGGGAGAGAGAGACAGCGCAGACTGGAGACCTCCATGAAGACACAGGTCACTGATGCAGTGCTTGTTAAAGCTGGAGGGGTCCACTTTGCCATGACAGTGTTTGAATGGTCCATTAACTTCCAGAATTTTCCCGCAAGCCTCTGGGTCAGAGGAGTGGACCAGACGCTCAGATGAACACTTTAGACAACTTTCTCCTATATTGTCTTGCTCAGCCCTCTTCTTCAAAGCGTTCCAAAATGGCCGAGATGGAGATGCTTCAGTGTGCCATTTGCTATGAGGTCACGAAGGTCACAGTCAGGGTTACCACACAGGCCACCAGTAGCATTAGCATATTTTCTGCAGAGATGAATGCCAACTGTTTCCTCCATGATAAAAACAAAATCCAAAGTCAATGTCCTTATAAAGTTCAAGTGCAAGTGTGCGGCTATAATGAGAAGGCCAGTGCAGTGGGGCTGAAGTGACAGGGCAAATTCCTGTTGGTGTAATCAACCTGTAGGGGGAGCCATCTGAAAGGAAGTGCAGAGAAACTTTTACGGAAAGGTAACCTTCCTGTTCATTTGTTTACAACTTATAATGGTACTCACCTCTGTCCATGCTCAGCCAGTAACTTGACTGACAGGTACTGTGCAACTTAAAGTCATTCAAAGGAGATTATGTGATTACCACCGTGCCAACTTGTTTCTTTATAGAATCCAAAGAGTAATCAAAGCTTTGTGCAATGGAGTCATATTTATGATATTTTGTTCATCTTCCAAAAGGAAGATGCACAAAGTTCTTAAGGTCTTAAATGACACTTGTAAGGCCATCCTGATTATCTTCACTGTTGTAGAGATTTCAGTGTTTCTGTGGTGATCAAAATTATCAAATCAACTGAAATAATAAAGGCACAATAAAATAAAATGATTATTGGGACTAGAAAACTCCTGCTGACAGGCAGCACTTATGAAACTGCTGGAAAGTAAAGTTAAATGGATTAAACAAATG
Organism: Aulonocara sp. 'chitande type north' Nkhata Bay; assembly: GCF_057382095.1. Taxonomy (NCBI): domain Eukaryota; kingdom Metazoa; phylum Chordata; class Actinopteri; order Cichliformes; family Cichlidae; genus Aulonocara; species Aulonocara sp. 'chitande type north' Nkhata Bay. The sequence continues at coordinate 31,164,658 of NC_141354.1, forward strand.
TGTCTGAGTTATGAGATAAAGTGCAAAAACTCTAATCACAAAAGTTAAAAAAAAAAAGTTAAGTTGGATGGCATTAAATGCAATCTTTTGTGACACATCCATTTAAAAATGTTATAGTTCCCTGTGAGCAAAGGATAAAACTGATCCTTTATCAGCTTAAAAAGCAGCACCGTTCTGCTCAGGTGGGGAAAAGATGTTAAATATACGTTTAGGGCTTTACTCGCTTTAGGTAAAAATGGCAAGATGTAAAATAAATTCAACCGTTTTTTGTTTTTTTTACAAAGTTAAAAAAGCAGCTTTATCAGAAAACAAAGTGCCACATGAAATCTGATAAAGCAGGAGTAGTGCTGCACGGTGCAGCTGACTCAACAACGGTTAAGAGCTGTCACTCAATCCAGCAGAACCAGCTATGCCTCCTTTTCCTTGCACAGCCCCAGGTATTGTCAAGGGTGTAGCTCTCTCCCTCTGGGCAACAAGCTGGCTCATAGCACACTGTGGCAATGGCAGAGCAGTTTTACTGCTCAGAGCATCCCTCAGCCTACGATTTCACCCTGATATACAGAAAACAGTGAGTCACCGTGTGCAATTGTCCAATTGTTTTCAAAACACCAAGCAAACAAGACAGCATAAAATAAAGGTTTTGTAATTTGTCACGTCATATGCAGGTGAGGCATATGCATGATTGCCCAAAACACTGAATCATGTTACTAACAGTGCATAGAAAAACTAAGGCAAGGCACAGTTCAGCTGTGGCAATAAGTGTGTTTATAGCTATAGAGCTGGAAGGTGGTAAAGTAATTAAAGGAATACAAGGTTTAGCTAAATGTGCAGCTACTCATCTCATAGCCCTGTCCACAGAACAAATGACATTGCTCAGGTGTGATGCAGTCCTTCTCACTTTGCATGTATCCAGAACTAAATTGACATTCCTCATAACAGTGACAGAGTACATCAGATAAAATAAAGCAGGACTCAGGGCATGCAGCAACACATACAGTGTAGTCAGACTCTTGCAGGCACAATAGTGCTGTGGGAGAAAAAATGGTTTGTGTACTTAGCAGAGTTGAGCTAGTCTTATACATCAACCTGCTGAGTTTATTGAACAGAGCATGACAGTTTTAGCAAATGCAACAGAGATATGTGTGCAGACCTGTTTGATGTACATGCACTGGCAGACCATACTGGGTTTATGAAAGAATAAATATACACATATACATGTGAGTCAAGATTAATCTTAATCATAGCTCTTCTCACCCTGTGTACTCTCTCAGTGTACTGCAAAACAATTCTTCTCCCATTAGGAATATTGTACACAAGTCATTTACACAGTAATGAGAACAAGGCAACCACCAAATTATCCCACAGGCGCAAGCAGTGTACTGCAGAGGTTATTAGATGTAACTGTTAAAGGAAAATTCAAATATTAAAAAGTATAAAAACAAAGCACGCTATTTTTACGAATATTTGTAACAACATTTTGTTATTTTTATGAAACTTTTCAATCATAAGTTTCTTTTGTGACCCAGCGACAGCTAAGCTGGTAGATGACAAAAAACTGGGCCGCCTTGTCCAGCATAGCTCCTGAAGTACCTGCCTCCTACAGTATTATGCTGTTATTTTTGTGCCACTATTCTGAGCGCACATAAAAAAAAATATGAGCGCAAGTAAAAAAAGTTTGCAGGTGCAAGTGTCGCATTTTGAGGAGAAATTTGTTTTGAGCGAAGAAAAGCTGAATTTGAGTGAACATAATTCATTGCTACGTGCAAAAATGTATTTCAGTGTTTGCTATTATCCACACACACACACAATAGCAGCCCCTCTCGCTCAATTTTTGTATTTGCGCTCGCTCGCAATGTGTTGCTCGCGCTCTCAACATTTCTGCCCGTGCGCGTTCAACTCTTTGTGTTATATTTGTGCCACAAAACCAGCCAATCACAGACTTGGATGCAAAAATATCTGATTGGCTGTTCTGGTCTCCAATTAGCTCGAAATGACGAAATGCAATATCCCAGAATCCATTTCGTCCAAAACTCAAACGAGGCAGTGGCGGAGGAACACGGAGTGGCGGAGTTTGAAATATTACTCTGTCTGGGTCACAAAATAAACTTTTAAGATATTTTCATGCGAGAATGGTGCTGTGTAAACTTCAAATACCTGCTCGATTCATCAAGACATCACATATTTCCATAAGTGCTCTAACGTTTTTGGAGATGCCTGTTACCCACCAGCTGACCGCATAGCTGGACTGGCCATTGGGCATACCAGGCATTTGCCTGGTGGGCCGATGGTGATTTTTCATTTTTATGTTTGTTTGTTTTTGTAACGGTATAAACAATGAAAGGTGGTGGATTAGCCCAGCGGTCCCCAACCTTTTTTGCGCCACGGACCGGTTTATGCCTGACAATATTTTCACGGACCGGCCTTTAAGGTGTCAAATACAACAAAATAAAACTAGTACCGGTACTGAAAAATAGAAGAGTTATTCATAACACACGTGAAAAGACCCAGGAAAACCGAGTTAACGATAAAAACGATAACAAAATAACACTGAAAACTGATAAAAACCCTGAAAACCATACATTTCACACCTGAGCCTCAACTCTCGCGGCCCGGTACCAAACGACTCACGGACCGGTACCGGTCCGAGGCCCGGGGGTTGGGGACCGCTGCATACAGTATGACCATGACTGTGCATTCATTAGTCTGTAATGTGTTGTACGCTCCATAACCATCTTAGGAGGCACATCTTGTACCATTTGGATGTACCATGTTCTCTCACACACAGTAAAACAGACAGTCCTCATTAAGATAGAACTTTTCATAGTTGTCATAGTAAACCCAATTATTGCAGAGTTTGGCATACATTCACCACCGCTGTAGGGGGAAAAAAGGCTTGAAATACTTTGTATTTTTTATGCTAGAGGACTTGGACTCCACACAGACACGAGACTGGAGTGCAGATGGTAGACATTGTTAGATTGGGTAGGAAATCTGCATAACAAAGAGGTCCATATACTTTGCAAACAAAAAATAAACTAAAATAATTTGCTTTTACTATAAAAGTTGGGGGAAATGTTTATCTATTCACATACAGCAGCTCCAGTGTCTTGACCCACAGCTAAAAAAAAAAGAAGATCTAACAGATCTTCTAGATACAGTTATTAAAGAAATCCACTGTTTTGTGGCAGCTTGGGATTGTCCCATTTGTATCCAGTAAACTTCCACAGAAATCTTTCATCTGATAAAGAGCCATATCTTGTGGATCCCAGCCCAAGGTGTGAATGGGTACATTTACACATTCTTGTTCAATGCTGGTTCACCGCTATCTAAGGGTCTGAGATATATCAGGTCCATCGATGCGCATCAGGTAATCCTGTGGATTAGCATTAAAGTTCTCACACAGGTCACAAGGAGGGAAGAGAAGACCTTGGAATTTAAGCTGTGAGGACATGAAACTTCTACTGTTCCGCTCAGAGGTTTATATATGCACTCATGATGAGCATAAATATCATGCCAATTTTAGCTTGACAACGACGAGGCCTATTAACATCTCATTAGTGGTCATATTTTACTACCACTGATAGTTTCTTGTTGCTGACATAAAAAGGATTTGTTTAACAGCACTCATAGGATTGACTAATACTTAAAACACCAGGAAAATCCACTGAACTCAATTACGATCTAGGAAGGTGAACTGTAGAGTTACACAAGTTGAAAAGGTCTCTTGAAGCTATTTCTAAATAGAATCCAACATAATCAGTTCAAACAAAAACTGTACATAAATATGATGTTTTTCGGATGTAAACTTGTTGAATTCTGAAAGAAGAACCAAAACTGTCACCCTCAGATAAGAGGAAATTGGTTAGGATGCATAGGAACAAAACTGCCAAGGCTCAACCCTGCCACAAACCACAACGAAGTCCCTGCTCTAAAAATGGACACCTTCAAGCTTGACTGAAATTTGCAGCTCCCCACATAACCCAAATGCTTTATCAAGAATTTTTTGCTATGGTCATAAAACAACGACAATTTGGAGGAGTAAAGGTGAGACTCTAGCAACACTGAGCCAGCTTGTGGTAGCATCATACTCTGTGGCTGTTTTGCTGCCATTGCTACTGGTAGATTGCACAAAGTAGATGGAATAATGAAGGAAGCATACTACCTCTAAAGTCTTTAACTTGACCTTAAATAAACAGCTAGACGCCTGAAACTTGAACACAGTTGGGTGTTCCAGCAGGGCAGTGATCCTAAAAACACATCAAAACTGGTTTTGGAAAGGATAAAGGAGGCTAACATTAAGCTTTTCGAATAGCCTTCCCAAAGCCCTGACCTCAACCCTATTGAAAATTTATGGACTATGCTTAAAAGCCGGGTCCATGCCAGGAAACCAAATGATTTAAATATTTGGTTGGTTTTTAGTCTCAAAGCCATAAGACTTGTAAAATAAAACAACAACAAAAACAGTGCTTTTCCTCAAAAATTGTTAAGGACTTGAAGATGATTCTCCATTTTAGGATTCTGGTTCCAAGATTATGGCAAAAATTGTCCAGGATGAAGAGGAATATGCAAGTTTAATCAGTATTTTGCAACAGACTGCAAAGAGATGCCTTTATTGCAAGGAAAAGCTTTTGCCCTGGCTTTGGTTGAACACTGCACATGAGACAACAAGATTTCAGTGCCAATTAAAAGACCCTTTGGCACTTTTAATCACCCACGGGAGGGTAAAATCCACAATCAGTCTTATCAGTGCCATTAAATGAAATTATGCCATCTGAAGATCTATGTAATATATCTCCACAGAAACCACACAGGGCAATGCTCATGATGCTTCCGAGATAATGCAGAGCTAAACCAAAAGTGATGTCTAAAAGAACTAAATATATTTAGATATAGTTTGAGTGGCCCATTGCATGCCCAGCATTGCTTATTCGAATGTGATCGTTATTTTTAACTATGGCAATATTAAAGACCCTGATGGTGTTCTGCATGTTGTGGAGGGAGAGAGTGACACCATACTATACCACTTTGTCAATCCTACTGAAGTATTGTTGGTGACCATGTCCATCTGTTAATGTCCACTGTGTACCCATCTGATGGTTGCTTCCAGTCGAATAATAGGCCATGACACAAACCTCAATTCATGTTAAACTGGAGTCTTGTCTTGTGTCTTGTGCGCTCACTGAACTCAAATGGTGTCCAAAATCATCAGATCTCAAACCAACAGAGCAAATTTGGGATGTGGTGAAATGAGATATTTTGCATCACGATGATTTACATCGTCATTTCCAGCAACTGCGTGTGCGATGATATTATGTCAATATAGACCAATGTCTAATGTAGATACAGTCTCTGTGGAGGATATATATCTCTTCCATTAAACACGAAATAGAAAGATACTGCACGCAGAGCATGATTCATCTGAGTGGTTTACCACATGTGTCAAGGCTCGTTTTTATTTTTACATTTCATAGAGTTTAAAATTTTCATGCAACACAAATTAACGAAGTCACCATAAAGTTAGCACGCCACTATAGATCTATCAGTAACAACAGCTGTTTTGCATACACCTACATCAGTGGGTCAACTGGTTTTAAATGTTATCTGTTCACTGTGCTCATGCAGTGTCCTAGCATCAGGATATGTTCGTGAAGAGAACTAGAGAATGAATTTACCACCAGATTAGAATCTTCTGCGTTAACGTATTGATAATGTCAGTTTAAGTCGTTCCACTGAAATCTTACAAATACTTAATCTGGCATGTATATTCTACAGAAGGTGGGGAGGGCTGTTGTCCGTTCTACTTTCTGAAGTAAACATGTTGATCAGAACTGTCACCAGTTCTGCTGATTTTATCTTAAGTCATAACTGGGATGAAGTTTAAAGCACTACAAATAAGAAGCACATTCCTCTGCCAAGTGCAGGTGATGATGTGCAGAGTTGACACTAGTCACTGCCAACAGGAAACTGGAACTTATTCTTGTTGTTCAACATTGGAGGGAGAAGGTACAGGCAATCCCCAGGTGCATGCAAAGTCAAATAACAATGCCCACAGCTTTTTGAGAGGTTATCTTTGAGCCACAGAAGCTTGAGCTGCTTTGGGTGTAAATATGGTGACCATATCTTTACAAATTAAATGTGAGACATAGAGTATGCCTGTGGGACATGATTTTAACAGTAATGGTTCTGCTTTTTGATATACAACACATGCAATGTGTGCAGATTGTTTCATGCATCAAATAGCATGAGAAGGTCATATATGTATATATATATATATATATATATATATATATATATATATATATATATATATATATATATATATATATACATACACATACATACACACACGTGTATATGTGTGTGTGTTTTGAAGTGTTCCAGTTTCATTGCTAAGTTAACAGAACAAGTAGAAAAAAATGGAAGCTAAAGTTTGTTCTTGTGGTTTTATGTGATAGTCTCACATAAGTCTATCACCTGTTTTCAGCATAGTGACAATCAGAGATGGGCAGTAGCGCGTTACTGTAATCCAATTACTTCTTTCAAGTAATGAGTAAAGTAAGGGATTACTATTGCAAAAAATTTAATTAGATTACTGTTACTTTCCCGTAAGCACGCTGCGTTACTGCGTTACTAAAACCGTGATTTTTTTGCGAGTGTCTCATGACAATGACGTAAGCGAGTGCGACGTTTGTGGCGACAGCTGTGTGCAGATCAACAATGGATAATATATCGAGTGCGGGAGAGAGTATGAGCGTGCAGCGTTTAAAGCGTGGAAGTACTGACCTTACTTTGACTTTGATTCCGTGGGAAGAAAACTTCTCTTTACAGCGAAAAAAACCCCTTAACTTCCGAGCAAGCACCGAGTGCGCTACCACGGAATAGAGCTGGGCGATATGAGATTTTTTCATATCACGATATGTTTTTTTCATTTCAGGCGATAACGATATCTATCACGATATAAGCCAAATAACTATATTTGTAAGATTTAAATGTGCCGTTGCTCACAAGTAAAATGTGAAATAATCAGCAGCTTGTTTTTATTTAAATATTTATTTCCCATAATAAGTTCAACAGGGTAGATGTACTTAAGGAACATGAGACTTTTTCAGATAAATAAAGGCAAATATTGCAAACTACACAAAAGGCAGCCGCTAAAGCGTTTAAGTTTCAAAATAGGACAAACGAAACAGACTACTAAATTGTCAATTCCCCTTAGAAACAAAATATTAATTCTAAAAATAAATCTTAGTTTGTTTTACAGAAGAACAGACAAAACTGACTAACTTTTGTCAATATCAAATAAACTGAGAACTAAAAGGAAATTCTCAATCTCTCCTTGTTGTATAGCTGAGCTTTTCAAACAGTTTTAACAGTTACTTTAGTCTGACAAAAGCCGAATGACGAATTAGCGCTTCCAGTCAGAGACTGAGGCTACGTCCACACGTACACGGGTATTTTTGAAAACGGAGATTTTCCGTTTTCGTTTTAAAAAATAATCCCGTCCACACATAAAGGCAGAAATGAAGGAAAACGCTGCTATGAACATGCCAAAGCAGCAGGTGGCGCTAGATTCCTAACCGTGCAGAAATGTTGGCCAATCAGAAGTCTAGAAGCCTCGGTGGGAAAAAGTAAACAAAGCTGGGGCATAGAAGCAGAACCGAGTCGTAAGTGTGGAGGGACAGTAACTGTGTGTATATGTAAGCATTTAAACACTGCAGAGAGTAGAATTAACAGTAACAGTATTGTAGAAATTCATTTCACCGAAACAATAACGTGGCGCACAGTGTGACGCATGCACCAGTTTATTGTATTTCCAGACTTGCTTTCGGCACAATTTACAGTGCACGCTACTCTGTTTTTTGTCAGACTTGAAATAGCCGAAATACCTTCACACTACGGAACTTCTATGGCTCTTCCGTTTGACAATCTCTCCGGCATTGGAACCATCATCTGTTTTCTCTTCGGTCACGCTCGGTTGATTTTTCTAGTCGGCACACTCATTTCCTCCATTACGCGCTGGCTCCATTACCCGCTGGCTGCTTCCCAAACAAACACACGTGCGGCTTGGCACTTGTGCTGTACGTAACAAGTCACGCGACGTGACGCTGCAGCTGTGATTGGTTCGGCTCTGCGCTACTTAATTTGGATTGGCCGACCTTTTTTTTTTTTTTTTTTTTTTGAGGACAAGAGCGGCGAGGTCTATCGCGATAGCTTAATTTCTCTATCGAGTAAAAGTTATATCGCGATACATATCGTTATCGTTCTATCGCCCAGCTCTACCACGGAATGGGAAATTCACAGACAAACTCGCGGATTCTTCCACTGACCACTGCGGCACACCTGCACCAAGGCAAACATCCGCCTGCTATACAGGTGAAAATAGAGCAACAGGAGTCTTTGATTTTTTTTAAATTTCTGCTGTGTTTCACTTGCATTTATTTGAAAGACTGAGTGTAAACACAAAAATAATATTTTATTTTATGTGCTGGAATGTGCAGAAAATAGGTTTAAATGTTAAACAAATTTCTTCCAGTCAGAGAATGTTGCATATAATTACATTTTTGCTTGATACATAAAGTTAAAAGATAAAAACTAATAAACCAAGTTTTAAAAAGACAACTGTCTAAAGTCAGTATTGACCTATGAGAAAAAGAGGCAATCACATGAAGAGCACTGTCGTAAAGGGAGACAGGATTAAAGATCTGCATGATCCCAGCAGTTTAAGGACACTAATGTGAGACCTGAGCTAGTGATCACCATTGAGCTGGCAGCAGTCTAGTTAGGAAAGTGAGCACTAATAGGATAGTTAGTCCTGCAGGAGGACACGTCACGAAGTAAGCTGTTGTTGCAACCGGTCCAGAGACAAAATGCTAACAGGGCTGTGACAGGCCACGGAGAAATGTCACACTGGGAATGTGGTAGAAGTCATTGTTGGTCATTCCCTTTGGCAATGACAGGCTGCAGGGTCATTATGAGGGGAGAAGAATAAACAGAAAACTCACTACCAATAGCTACTGGCTTCTGACAGGCCTGCAGAAGAGAACATAAAATTGAATTACACTTTAGATTCAATAATAAACATTTGAATATGCTCCTGCATCCCAGCTGCAGGAAACATGCACATGGAGGAAACAATAACACGATTAAGAAACAAAGATGAACTACCCTGACAGCAGCAGATGATTTTATGAGCACAAACAACACACTGGCGCTAATGTGATCACTGTACTCCTATTCACTTGGAGCACCGAGCAAGTTTCACAATCTGCATAGCAAGTCAAGTTGTAGAACAGATAAGATAAGTGGTGTCAAATTTCCACAAGCTCAGCAGCCAATGACGAAGTTTGTTGGCTGACTACACCTGTATTAATGTGCACACACTCTGGCAGTTTCCATGATAACAAGGATCTTGGAGAGCGAGCAACAACATACCAGCAGAGTATCGAAACAACTGAACAACTCATTTAAATGTAAGTTCACCTCGCAGCCAATATTCTACCTGAGTTTTGCTTACTGAAACTGCACATTTGTTCCCTACATGTTAGCTCCCTGCATACTTTTGTACTGTATGCCTTTTTATTGCAAATAGCTGGGAAACGTAATGAAACTCAAACTGTTGCTATTATTTTATTTTTTTAGCATTATTATGGTAAGAAATGCAAACTGCTTATCGGTGTGGTGGCTCTGTTTTTAAAGTACAAGTCAAGCGTATAAAACAAAGCGTTCTCATCGGGACACCAGTTAATACGACTTCCGTTTCTTTTCTTTTTTAAATATCACTTTACTTTTTTTTTTCTTTTTTTTTTAATTTCTGAGGGAACTGGTCATTCAAATCTAGACAAATGACTCAAGGGAGGCAACAGAAGTGTAAGCAAAACAGCTACTGCAAGCTAAACCTTAAGTAAACGAAGCACTAGCCTGCTAAAAATAAAAACAACAGGCAGACTGTAACTGTTCGCACAAGCGACCTTTGAATGATTGTTAAGTACAGCCGAGCACGATCAAACCAGGTGGCGCCAACTGGTGCGAAAGTACAAAGTGAATTTAAACACATTGAGATATTAGCGATTTTCCTTTAAAAAACAAAACAATAAAGCTTATGCAACATACAACTGGACGAGGAAAAGCTTAGATTCAGGCTGAGCTAACACACCTGTGCTTGGTGCAGTGGCGCGCGCGAGACTGTCAATCAGCCGCGCGCGTGTGGTCGTAATCAGTGGCTGAATAACTCCGAGCCAACTAACTGTCTGATCATAAGTGCTGTAAGTGTTTTGTTTTCGCTCCCCTCCCGTTGCAGCTTTTAGTTTCAGTTTAAACAAAACCATCATTACCAAACCGGGGGCAAGTTCTTCTTTGCCACATTACGTTTAACCCCCACTCGTTTTCAGGAAACTCACTTCTTGACAGCTCTGAGGAACAAGAACAAGAGAGGCGAAGGTGCTTTCCGCCAACTAAAACTCCAAGTGTTCAGCTAGTAGTTTAGCTCTAAATGAGTTGACAGTGAATCCCCCTTGTAGGTCAGGGAGACGGAGAGAGAAAAGAAGAAGCTTGCCCTGATCGTGGCCTACACAGCAGAAAAGGGTTTCCTGTTACACACTCGGCCCCCGCGATTTACTCATCTGATCGGTAGACGTCTGCCGTGAGTCCGCCACTTTAAGGGATACACAAGGATATTATTACAAAAACCGCTCCATATTCCACAGTCGGAGTGTGTGTTTTGAAATGGTCTGTCTCTCGCATTGGTAGGTCACTGGATTTTTAAACGTTTCACAAGGTGCGATTTTTAGTATTCAAATGCTACAGGAAATCAGCCAGCTTCACAGTCTTATTGTCTTTGCTAAGTTCGTGTAGATTGTTGTATACCTGTCATTTTAATTATTATTATTATTATTTCTTTTGTTTTTATTTTTTTAGATGTTGATTGAGACATACTTGATTCTTAACAGTAGCTGATCACGCAGTGAGTCAGCATCAGTACTGTAATTTTATCATCAGTTCAAATCAGCAGGCTTCTTCCATAGAGAAACAGGTGCTTTTCAAAAAAAAGAAAGTTTGATTTCTTTTTTCCTTTCTTGGGACACTTCAGCACCCCTTACCTCACTTTCTCTGTGTGCTGCTTTCATACCAGTGCGAGTGAGTCTGTTTTTTGTCTTAAAAATTAATCTGCAAACAAATAACAGTGTCTTTTCCCCACTGTTCTTAATCAGGTTGCTTGCAGGGCTTGTCAGAGGTAGAGCACAGGTATCAAATCTTGATCTTGCAGAAAGTTTTTGCTCACAAAAAAAGAAGATGGTGAGAGAGAGATTTTGTGTTGCTTGTTTCCTGACAATGCATTTCAGATAGGTTGGATTTTGAAAACCCTCGATGTGACCAGGATAGGTCTTGTGATAGTGTTAACAAAACAGAACAACAGCTTTATCTCCATCAGATAAAAGTAAAGCTGAAGAGTATGTGCCCGGTGTACTGTTTGTCCTTATTCAGGTTGTTGATGCCCTGGTCAGAGCAAAGGTTAAAATGCACCTGCATTTTTTTTTTTTTTTTTTTTTTTTTTTTTTTTTGTGCAGCTGTGGAATTATACCTGCTCATTCCACTGGGTGCTAACCGGTTTTATGTTTTTGCACACAAACACAGGCAGAAAGGGAGGCCAAATACAGGATATGAGTCTCCAAGACGGCGGAGCCCCACAGCCAGTCACACACTCATATCCTCTTAGTTGTTTTACTCTTAGCTGTACGACCTGATGCTCAAGAAGTCACCCACAGTCTAACACTGTATTGGAAATAGCTGTGTAGTTGTCATACTTGTTGTCTGCCCGTAGTGGATTTCTCACTGGTATGCACGGAACCGACTGAGTTATTGTGAGTTTTGCTTTATTTGATTCTTTTTCTTTTATCATTACTTTCATTGTCACTTTGTTTGTGGTCCAGTGGGACTGCAGTATGCTATAGAAGAGAGGGGGGAGGAAAAAAGGAACAGCATCAACTTCACTTAGATAAACAGCTGCTGCACCGTTGGCAGAGCTGAGTAAACATTTCAATAAAAATATTTTCAGTCTTCGCCGAACCAGAATAAGCATCCACTTCTGGGAAAATAAATGGGGAAGAATAACGAACAATCTCAGTGCCTTTTCTCTTCCACGCAAGCTCTCATATACCAAGTTGGTTTAAGCAATAACACATTATCAGAATGATGGTAAAGTTTTTTTTTTTTTCCTTTTTCGTTGCAGTTGTGTCCTATCGTTCAGTTTTTCTTGTATTTGGTTTCCTGTTAACACTTTACATGGAAGAAATTCTGATATTTTTGCCCACTTTGATTGTTATCGTTCGTATCAGAGCCTTGTCAAGGTGCACAGTGGAACGAGCAGAGGGCTGTTATCTGTGTGAGCAGATAAGAGATGGTCGCCACTGCAGTTAAGTTTATGCACTTGCACTAAACTTCTGTTTGTGCATCTGTTTCGCTGTTACAGATGAAATTGGATGGGTTGGAGGGAGTCAAAAACATTTGTTCCAAATTAACTCTGGTAAACAAGATTTTTGGTGCTCTTAGGTCTGCTAATGTGGCTAGACAGGTATGATGTTCAGGGTTAATCCTGTCAAACTGCATTAGGGGAACTAAAACAAAACCAAGACATATTCCCCCTGCAGCATCAGCAGCACAGTGTATATGCCTGTCATGCAGCACCGCACTGTAGTTTGATGATTTGTTGATTTCTTCATTTATTGTCTACGATCTTTGCACCTGTAGCTAGACGGCAGCTGGCATATGCACTTTACAAGTTATCCCCCGGTTATTATATGTGGCAAATTGGGTGTGGTGTAAAAGAGCAAATTCAGTTGTGATTCAGATATGCAAGAATATATTACTCAATTTGAAAAAAGGAGGGGAAAATGGGGGTAAATATTATTCGGGAGCTGTTTTGATAGAGAAGCAGTGGACTGGGATGATAAATATTTCCAAATTGGATCAGCTTATTATTTTGCCCAGTGCGACTCTGAAAAGCAAATTGGATACACAGAAGGGGATTGTATTTGCAGCTTTTTAGGTTGGCTGCGTTTGGAGATTTTCTTCAGCTGTTTAAGAGGCCTGCACACAGCACACTCTCGCTCAAATCAGTTGTGTGATTAACATCTCTTTTCCAATATAATCAGCCCAAATACTTCATGATGCTGCCCTACATTATAGATATTTGTCTCACATGAGAGACTACAGTTTTCGACTGGCATAACAGTATTTATAGATGAGATTATACATGGCAGAATTAAGTGTTGGGTAGATCTCTCATTAATCTGTCCAAAAGCGTATTGCATAAAGAAGTGATGTCTGCTAATCCCGTTTCTTATTGCCCCTGCATCTTATTCACTTTCATTCACCATATTTGGAATTGGTGCTACTAATCAGAGATCATTGTGGACTACTTCCTTAAATTGTGCTAGTGTAGGATATAGTAAGTGACTAAGTGCTGGGGTAGGCGCCCCTTAGTGTTTCATAATCTACACCTTCACAATGCAGGTCACCTCAGTTCTTCCCTCACAGCTAAGGAAATAAGCACACAATGGGGAAGGCTAACAATGAAGGGGCGCCTACTGTGTAACATGTGACACAAAGGTCAGTGGGAGAACTGCAGTGTTTCTGTGTACAGTATTAAACGCTGCATGAATGACTATTGGTTCCTGACCGCATGCCAATTTTTGAGTGACTGAACCGCGCCATGAAGGCTACATCCGGGACACTGAGTGGGAGAAAGGTCATTCTCATGGTTTTTCCATTTAAAAATATCTGCATCCACTTTGTGTTGGACACAGCTGGGGCTTTGTTTGGCACGTCAAGAACACCTGCGTTTCACATCTACATGGTTTTAAAAGGGAATAGAGATGGCGTTTGTTTTTGGGCCCTCTGCCATGAGGAAGTTCCGACATGGATGTTTTTTTTGTTTTTTTTCTCCTCCTCAAAAATAACAACGTACCATACAAAAAAACAAGAACACCATCATGGAAAATGTATTTGTCACTCGGTGTCAATGACCAGATTAAGGTAGAAGGAAATGAAATTAAACTGAGCTCATATTTGTTTCCCCCTCCAATTAGGATGACAATAGTAACCTAATGCTTGGCAGGATGCACTAAATAAATAAGAAATACATTTATTAGTTTTGTCACGAGTTTGAAAATGTTGAGCAATGAAACAAACCAACAGAGGCCCAGGAGAGTGCAATCAAACAATGAGTTTATTAAAACACACGCAGCAAGTATGCAGCATCACATCAGCACACATCTCCTGCTAAGAATACACTTGAAAATGATTTTATAACATCAGGGTTCATGCCCCTTCTTGCATCAATTACACATCGAATACATCGATTGCAGTAAATGGTACACAGAAGTTCCTCTTATAACACCTTCCATACATGGCAATAAATTTCAAGCCTATATGGTCTCTAAGGGCTTGTCCTTTTCTTAACTGGTCTTCTGCCATCTGTTACTAAGCAAACTGAAATGCAGTTAGAAGCTAAATGAATTTCGGGCCTTTGGCCTGGCAGGTTTCTGGATTATATGTGTGTTGTAAGCGTGTATGCTGTTTATCCTTCTATGCGCCAAGTCACCTACACAATAGATTGTGAAGACATAGCGCTTCACAAAGCTTAAAACCTTCTTTAATAGACTGAGCATCAACACTGAATGAGCACAAACATGCAATGTGTATAAAATAATTATAGCTGCATCTGTAATAAAAAGGTTAAAGTGGTGGCAATAGCTTTAATAAACATCTTCAATGCAATATCAAGGCTGTGGGATATATTATTAATGCAATGTTGTATTGTAGCAGTAAAATGATTTTCTGTATCTCCACAGTTTCCTTTTTGTTTTGTCAGTGAACCTCTTCATGGACACCTTTCTTGCTCAATCTTGTTTTCTTGCCTTGGTCCAAAGGCTTTGCATGAGGGTTGGAAAATGATGAATAGGCACTTGTTGCTAGCTGAGTGTGTCAGAATCGTTAGAACGTTGGGTTTTTTTGTTTGTTTGTTTTTCTTCCTTCTGTTGGGTATCATGAGGGGGGAACGCCTGTTGACACTACCCATCTAGGATTGCAATCTAGTTATGCACGCATGCCTTTAAAACTTGTTAAAGTAGCGCAAGAACTGCCTGCCTCAAAATTTGTAGTTTTCCACTGACTAGCAGCACTCAGAATGCCAGGCAAGACCCCAGTAATAGACAGCACTTCATCTTTCAATCTCACTCAGTCTCTAAACCAAAAAACACCAAGCTTTCACACATATCAGTGACTGAATATTAATAGCAGATATTTTTAACTTCGTGTCTTTTTTTTTTCTTTTCCCCTGCAGCATTTGAAGATGATGCGATTGCTGTGTCTATGTCTGCTGCTACTTCTGCCAGCTTCTGCTGCTGGTAAGTTCTCATATCTTTGACTCTTTCAGGTGATAAGCATCTAATCAGGGTCTATGCATCCCTGTGCCAGCTCCTGTTTTCCTCAACTACCTGCATATGTGTATGTGTCTGTGTCATCCTCAACAAGGTTAATGCGTGCAGTCACTGTTGATTTCCTTTTTTTTTTTTCTGCCTATTGGACACACTTGAACAATAATAAGTAATAAAAACATGCATGAAGTTTATAGCAGCAAGCCCATGGCTGTGCTTTCTTTGATATGGAAGATGTCATAAATGAACAGGTGACAGGAGACTCTGTGACGTACATGAAGTACAAGTATGCAGTTAAACCGACTGAGTCTTCATCTGCGTGCTACACGCTGAGTGCCTCCTTTGATATTACCAATAACTGTTTTGAATAATAAAATGTTTGAAAATGTGTATCTCACTGTTTCAGCTCTGCAAGCATTTCGTAACTCTTCAGAACTTGAAGGATCAGCTGATGGTATGTAAGCCATATTTTGTCCAGTAGTACTTTTACTGCATCGCCTATGGAACAAATTGTTTTTTGCAGCCTGTCACTTTAGGAATCAGTCTGACACATTAATTCATTTTACTTAGAATTAAGCGCTCGGATCAGCAGGCCGACCACACCCGTGCATGACGGTGAATGGCCTATTAATGTGTTTTGAGAAGAATTACTAGGCTTAAATATTCTGAAGTCATTTAGCTGCTTCAACGTGTTTTTCATGTGCTGTCGTTGTCGCCTAAGTGTTGATCCTTGTTTTGACTCCGGGTAAGCGTAGTCAGAGGGAACAAGTGATTTATTGATTTATTTATTTATTCATTCCCCCCTTGTAAAATAGAAATATGATATGAAATAGAATATCATTAAAAACATGATATAGCTGTATAAATCAGCCCCGTGTGTAATGGTGGGTTATAATTTTCCATATCTATCTCCACTCCTGGTAATTGTTGTATGGTGGCTACCACTTAAAGCTCTTCTTCCTCATTTAGAGTTTTATTATTTGCTCACAGTTGAAGTTGTTTTTAAGGCCGCGTTGTTCTTGTTTGCAGTCTTATTGTTTAGTGTTCTCATAAGGTTTAGCTTCCCTGTGTTACAATATTGATTCTTGTTTATAGTTTTCATTTTTTCCTCTCGGGCCTCTTGGCCTCAAACTGATTTTATATTCCCACCCCTTATCACCACCACAACCACGATCAATAGTGTTGCTAAAAGATTCAAAGTGTTGTCTGTATCCTCACTGTTGTACAATTCAAGAACTCTTACACTGTTAATATAAGAAGGCGGTCATAGTGAGAACCTGCATTTCTGCACTGACTGAACAGACGTCTCATTTGTCCCCCTTTTTTTTTTTTTTTTTTTTTTTTTTTTTTTTTCCCCCCCGCAGACCCAGATGACGAGGATTATGTGGAACGTGGTGAGTTTGTTGCCCTACTCTGTGTAGTCTCTATTTCATACACATGCACTGTACTGACAGCTGCACAGAAGCCGGTATATGAAGGTTATGGCCTCTGTTATTGTCAGTAAGTCTGTATAGTATATAGGTTGTTCTACTCCACTAAGCTGTGGCCCCAGTTGGCTTTTAGCTCCCCTCAACCATTACGGCCTGAATAGAATCAATTAGCTCTGTAGAGGGGGCCCTGTGGATTGTGCTGAAAGGCCAATGAACACGTCAACATCTCCGTCATCCTGTCGGTCAGCTAATCAACACTGGCATTCTCGTTGTCTCACCATCCGCTTTTCCGTCACTCCTCATCTTCGCTTTGATAGACATTTGATAGACTTACAGATCTGTTTACAACGGCCTGCCTGCCAAGTGGAGAAGCAGCATTTCTGAAAATGGCTACAATTCTTTTTGAAGCCCCAAGTACTCTTTTCCTCTCCTTGTAGACACACGTACATAGGCTTAAATCTTTTGTTCATTTCCTTTAAAGTGCATTTAAATTTCTCAAGCAGCACACGAGTCAAAATGTGCAGATAAATTAGGGAAATTTCATTTGTAGAAAGTATGTGTGTTTGTGTGTGCGCGCGTGTGGACATTTTGACATTTCTCTTTGTAACTTTCCAGAAGCTTCAGCCAATTTGAATCTAAATGCTGGGCCAGGCAAAACCACTGGTGTGGAGGGCAACAGTGGTAAGAAGTATCTGAATTGTAATTATTTATATATAGTAATGTATAAAAATGATTTTAAATGTCAACATTTGCAAGTGATTCATAATGTCATTGTGCTGATTCCTTTTTTTTTTTTTTTTTGGTCTTTCAGATGAGGGCTACATGATTATAATAGTTATAGCGGGGGTGGTGTTGGCTCTTTCGGTCGCAGCAGTTGTCAGTAAGTACTCTACGTTTCCTTGAAATAAAGCCTTTTGCATTTCCACAGGTGACAAATATATTCCTTTAAAGCCCTCCAGTGCTTGGCTGGAGTCAGCATAGTTTCTGTGTGCTTTGTGCAGCTTTTAATTCTTAAACAAATGTGAACTTTTCTCTTGTGGAGCGTTGACCTTATTTGTTTTCTTTCTTTTTTTTCTTCGTTTACTTGCAGCCATATTGATAGTGAAGCGCAAGATGCAGCAGCAGGAGCAGGGGTAAGAATTAGAACATTTTCTGACTATTTTCTTTGCATCTTTTATGTACTTCAGTGCTCAAGAAAAACGCTGTATGCATATTCTCATTATGTCCGTTGTGCATACTGTGGCAGCGTTTTTAAAAATTCATGTTTTTCTTTACGCTAAGTCGGCCTTCGAGTAACAAAACCAGTCGGGTGGGTAACAGCCTTTCTGGCTCCCTTGCCGATTTGTCCCATTTAATCCAACTCGTCAGCTTGAAAACTAGAGAAAAAACAAAATTGTAAGCTGCATCCACCCATTTGAGCCTGTCTGGACTTGCACAGCAATTAGTAACACAGTCTGAGTCCTACGCCACCACCAGTGAACACACCACACCTTACCTTTTTAGCAATCAAACAATAACCTTAAGGCAGGGCCCCTAGGTCTATATGACCGAATGGGACAGGACTTAACCTGTTCAAAAGCTTACCTCATGAGCTGAGGCCTAAGTAGACACCTCTAGTCAGAAATAACGCAACAGGGTAAACATGAGACTGACTCAATGACAACAGTTGGCCAACGGCAATCAGACAGCAGAACAGCCTAAACCAGTTAAACTGAGAGACTCTCTCTGTTGTTTTGGGTTTTTTTTTTTGGGTTTTTTTTTCCTCCTCTGTTGGAGAACATTTTGCAGTGTAATCAATTTCTTTTGTCCTGGAGGTGTTATGTAATGTGATGTGCAGGTTGGGTCAGAGGGGTCATGGAGGTCAAATCGGGCTTCAAAGATCTTTAAAGCAGCAGCGAACAGCTGTCGCAGAGCGGATCCCCAAGTCGATGTGCAAGGGTTAAATTCCTCTGCAGGATTACTGGCTGCCTCCTGGGGCTGCAGTCAGCTCTGGCAGTGTTTGGTGCTGACTGATCGCTCTGTTGAAAAGAGGCTTAATCACACAGCAACCTCTGGCTTGTTGGATCAACAGTGCCTTGCCAGGTTTATAAGTCCCACCTGGGGATGAGCTGTGTTCTGAGGTGATGCAGTCACTGTGCACCTGTCAAAGCCCTGTAGCACTCAGCAGACATGCCGTTTCCTGAACTCCGCCACACAGAGACGCTTCTTGTGCATCTCCAGACGTTTTCTAAAAATACCTTTAAAGGTGAAATTTTGCTTTTAACCTGCTTCACCTCACCCCCTCCTGTGGTCTCTTCTCTCTCTCTTACTCTGTCTCTCCTCAGGATCTACTCTGTGCCAATAGAACAGGACCACAAAGGGTCCGTCTAGTTCCTGGTCTACAGCTTCAAGCCCTATAACACACAGGCAAGAGAGGTCGATGCATCAGGAAATGTTATCTCCTACTCTTTGACTCAGGACAGCTAGACTTCTTGGAACAACAGCCTGCTTCTGAATGTTCAGTTCATTCCTCCCTCCCACATAACCTCCTATACATGTGTAGCATATGCAGTGTGTTTTTTGTTTGTTTGTTTTTTGTATATTTTTGTGTTTGTCCCAGTCATTTGTTCTGTACATACACATAATTTAGCCTGGGACTTTTGGAACACAGTCAAACCTTCTAATTGGATTCTATTTGAGGAATCCAAATCAAAGCCAGTGAATGTGGCTTAAAGCTCCTTTTGTTGAAAGGGATAATTTAGCACAGCCAGAACTCCCTGATTTTTTTTTTTTCCCCCTTTAATTCCTGAGACAAGAAATTATTCCCAACGACTATGCAGTGTAACTCTGAGAGACCCGTCTATGTGAAATGGTCGTTGAGTGAGACAAACCACACTAATCCAGCCTAAGCCGGCCTCACGTTCATTCCTATTCACTTGTGTCACATTTTCTCTTCCTGGCCCATTAGGAATGACAGGAGGCAACAAAATAGGAAGATAAAAACCCGTTCACTGTCTTCTTAACTTCCAGTTACAAGAGGAGAGGGAGGGAAAACCCCTGAAACAAGTGGAAATGGCTAGTGCTAAAACCTTCCTGCACTGCCACAAATTAATCAACCACCATGAATGATGATGTTTTCCAATCCCCTCTTCTTGAAAGGCTTTCACTTTAGATTGTAAATAGCTCTCTGAATGCTGTGGAGAGTTAGATTAATGCCTCCCACACTGTTACAGAGAACCTCGTTATGAGGGAGGGAAGGATAAAATCTCAAGAATTAAATAAAGTAGGATGATTGGGGAAAATGCCAACAATGCCTTTGTTTCATTCATACAGAACACACAGTTTTCTCTGGTTTTATGCAAATCAACCTTTTCGTGCTGTGTGCAGGAACCCTTTCTATCCAAGAATCTAAGGTGCCGGCTTCCCTGGTTGTTTGTCGGCAAAAGGGAATCTGTTTTCCTTGTCAGCTTTTTGTCTGTGCCATCAGAAGGAGCACTGATAATGGAATTAATAACACTGGGAATGACTATATAGAGTTAAATAGTGGATTTGCCGAAGCAGCGTCTCACTTTTCTCTTCCACTAAATATCTTGCAATATATCTTGCCACTGGGGAGTGGGCCTGGCTGCCATCCAGACCTGAGAGCAAACCTCCCCCCCCTCTCCCCCCACAACAACTATGCAATCAGGTCCTTATCAAGGATGTGCACTCCCTATTGGTGTGTGTGCTGAAGTGCTTTCGTTTAAAAACAAAAACAAAAAAAAAACTATGCTTCCCACTCGATGTAACCCAGATGTGATTATTGTTTGTGCGTTTTGTTTTTACTGTGCCCTGCGCTATTGTTATGTCTTGAAAGTGTAGCATTCCCCTGTAAGCCTTCAATATCTGTCAGCATTTCAAAAAGAGGACTATTTGAGGGGAAAAAAATTGCAGCACGAAACATTTCACTCTTCTCTGTCTGTCAGTCTGTCCCTTAGTATTTACTGATTCTCACTTTGTAGGACAAGCATAGCACATTTCCAAAACCGATGTAGCAATGTAGAAAGCAATCGGGCTCATGCGGAAACCCAAAGAGTTATTCAGCACCAGCACGCCTTTAACCAAATTCTACTCAGCTGCTCAGTCTCGTAAAGCCTAACTGTTGTGACTCTATTTGTGTAAAGCAAATGTTGCTGTGGAGCTTTTTTTTTTTTTGTTTTTTTTTGTTTTGTTTGTTTTAACTACTGATATATTTATCTTTGCAGGCTAAAAGCATTGCGAAACTGTGCACTTAATCTTGCTTTCTAATACACAGTATAATCCATGTATTTACAAATGTACACAGCAATGCACTTGCATTGTCTCTATAGAAATCTCATGTTTTGGAGAAAGATTTTATTATGATTCTGGGTGGGGCCCACTGATAGTGGGAGTTTGTAAAATGTATATATGTTTGTTTGTTTTTTTTATTTAGTTTCATACAAAACTACATTACAGGTCCTTCTCAAAGAAAATAGCATATTGTGATAAAGTGCATTATTTTCTGTAATGTACTGATAAACATTAGACTTTCATATATTTTAGATTCATTACACACAACTGAAGTAGTTCAAGCCTTTCATTGTTTTAATATTGATGATTTTAGCATACAGCTCATGAAAACCCCAAATTCCTATCTCAAAAAATGAGCATATCATGAAAAGGTTCTCTAAACGGGCCTGACCTGACTGCTGTCCAGAAGGCCATCATTGACACCCTCAAGCAGGAGGGTAAGACACAGAAAGAAATTTCTGAACAAATAGGCTGTTCCCAGAGTGCTGTATCAAGGCACCTCAGTGGGAAGTCTGTGGGAAGGAAAAAGTGTGGCAGAAAACGCTGCACAATGAGAAGAGGTGACCGGACCCTGAGGAAGATTGTGGAGAAGGACCGATTCCAGACCTTGGGGGACCTGCGGAAGCAGTGGACTGAGTCTGGAGTAGAAACATCCAGAGCCACCGTGTACAGGCGTGTGCAGGAAATGGGCTACAGGTGCCGCATTCCCCAGGTCAAGCCACTTTTGAACCAGAAACAGCGGCAGAAGCGCCTGACCTGGGCTACAGAGAAGCGGCACTGGACTGTTGCTCAGTGGTCCAAAGTACTTTTTTCAGATGAAAGCAACTTTTGCATGTCATTCGGAAATCAAGGTGCCAGAGTCTGGAGGAAGACTGGGGAGAGGGAAATGTCAAAATGCCTGAAGTCCAGTGTCAAGTACCCACAGTCAGTGATGGTCTGGGGTGCCATGTCAGCTGCTGGTGTTGGTCCACTGTGTTTTATCAAGGGCAGGGTCAATGCAGCTAGCTATCAGGAGATTTTGGAGCACTTCATGCTTCCATCTGCTGACAAGCTTTATGGAGATGAAGATTTCATTTTTCAGCACGACCTGGCACCTGCTCACAGTGCCAAAACCACTGTTAAATGGTTTACCCACCATGGTATTACTGTGCTCAATTGGCCTGCCAACTCTCCTGACCTGAACCCCATAGAGAATCTGTGGGATATTGTGAAGAGAAAGTTGAGAGACGCAAGACCCAACACTCTGGATGAGCTTAAGGCCGCTATCGAAGCATCCTGGGCCTCCATAACACCTCAGCAGTGCCACAGGCTGATTGCCTCTATGCCACGCCGCATTGAAGCAGTCATTTCTGCAAAAGGATTCCCGACCAAGTATTGAGTGCATAACTGAACATAATTATTTGAAGGTTGACTTTTTTTGTATTAAAAACACTTTTCTTTTATTGGTCGGATGAAATACGCTAATTTTCTGAGATAGGAATTTTGGGTTTTCATGAGCTGTATGCCAAAATCATCAATATTAAAACAAAAGGCTTGAACTACTTCAGTTGTGTGTAATGAATCTAAAATATATGAAAGTCTGTTTATCAGTACATTACAGAAAATAATGCACTTTATCACAATATGCAAATTTTTTGAGAAGGACCTGTATGTTTTAAGAAGTTACTTATGTTTTTATGCACTTTTCTCTTAAGGTAAACTCATGTTTATTTTGTGCCAACGATCACAATATATGTACATGTGTGATAGCTCACAGGAAAACTGTAGGTGACAGAATATGATGAATTGGATCTGTTTGCACAGCTGCAGTCACCTTGATTTTCTTCTGATGGTGATTACAACATACTACTGTATATTGTGTATCTATGCTGCGCTCTGGATTGTGTTTGTTTTTTAATAAATGTGTTATGAAATCTGCGTGCCTTCTCCCAGTTTCTTGTTTGCATAATTTTGATGCCATATGGATACAGAGATAATGTGCCAATGGATGTTGTTTAATCTAGGGCTTTACTCGCTTACAAGCATAGAGCCACTAAGAGGCTTAGACACTCTTACTAAACATCCTTTTTCGTTAAGATTCAAAGTGTAAAGCGAGTGTGGGAGCTATGATGAAGTGAGCTAACTTTTATTTTTATATCCTCACAGAACAGTGAAAAGGGCTGTGCGAGATTGTCAAATATGAGATGATGCGGGGTTATTCCTCATAACCTTTAATAATAAATCCGAGCTGTGAGACACTGCCCGTGGCTATGGCATTAGTTACAAGATGCAAAGGTCATTAGAAACCAGCCTGCTTCATGGCTGAAGGTTTGATTAAAGTGGGATTCATCTATTCATTATTGTCCTGGATAAATAATCACTTAACTTTTTAAAGGAATTTTTCTTGCCAACTATTGAAATAGTTGACCATGATGAACCCGATGATGGTTCCACTTTTTTTACTTGTCAGCATGAATCATGATTTCCAAGTTTATTTATTGTTTTTCTATGACAGTTACTAAGCAGTGTGTCAGTCCACATTCACGCACACACAGACTGTCAGGTGTTTTTCGATTGATGGATTCCTGGTTGTTTTCTTGCAGCTGTTTTCTTTGGTTACTGGATTCATACGTGCTCTCTCCTTATCCTTGGGCTACCCGGTATGACCTGGACCAAAAAAAAGGGGGGGGGGGGGGGGGGGAGGAGGAAGGCATTACTCTTAAAGAATCAAACACTATTTCAGCAATCAATGATATTCATCAAACCTAAATATGAGGAAAAAACAAGATCTGTTGCAGTTCTGCCCTACAAACAGCTTAATGATAATCCCTTTGATCTATTAATCATCAAAGAGATTTCAGTCAGCATTCTGTTGCGCTATTATGTATGAAGTGACTCATTGCTATATATCATCAAGTAGCCTCTGATATTAACTATTTAAATCATCCAAATGCAGTTTCCCAACAGCACAAGGAGAGATGCTCCTCATGCACAATGGGCCGATATAGAGTCAGGTGAAAAAGAGAGTGCATTTTCTCTTACTTCCAAGGGTTTGGCTCAGGAAAAGAAGAAAAATAAATTACACATTTAATGCTTCCAAAAGAATCAAGATGCTAAGTACCAACCAGGTGCTGCTAATCAAGTATATTTGCGTAACTGATCAGCCAGTATTAGAACTTCTATAAAAACTGAAGTTTTGGAAGTTTGCTGGAGCATTCAGGTGTGTGTTAACACAATCCCAAGGAGGAAAGACATCAACATTGATCTCAGGGAAGCAATTGTTGCTACCCATCAATCTGGGAAAGCCATTTCCAAACAATTTGTCCATCACTATGTGGCGATAAAGATTATTCACAAGTGGAAAACTTTTTGGACAGCTGCCAATCTGCCAAGCAAATTCACCACAAGGTCAGATTGTGCAGTGCTTACAGAAACTGCGAAAAACCCAAAAGCTCACCTCAAACAATACAGGCCTCTGTTAGCATGCTATATGTTACAGTACCATTAGAAAAAAACTAAACAAATATGTCCTTTTTGAAAGGGTTGCTCGGAGAAAACTTCTTCTAGCGTAGCTTAAATTTGTAAAGCTGCATTTGAACAAACCACAAGACTTTTGGAACAACTTCCTTTAGCCAGAGAAGACTAAATAAAATCGAGATGTAATGCACAACATCATGTTCATCACAAACATCCAATACCAAATGTCAAACACTGTAGTGGAGTGGTGATGATTTGAGCTTGTTCTGCAGACAAAGGACCTTGGAATTTCCTTTGTCTGCAGAACTGACTCAGTGACTGAGTCTACTATGAAATCCCCTGTAAACCAAAATATTCTAGACATCTGTGAGGTCATCTGTCTGATAACTAACACCGATGAAACTGGGCCATGCAACAGGACAATGATCCCAAACACAGCTCTGGATTTACAACAGCATGGCTGAAAAAGAAAAGCGTCAAAGTCGAGCAGCAAACAAGTAATTCAAGTTATTACTGCTAAAGGTGGTTATACAAGCTATTGAATTCACACACTGCTTCTGCAGGTTGTATTTAAATTATTTTAGAACCTGGGAAGGACCAGATTATTTTTTTTATTATTACATCCTGAAATGAAAAACTTTAGACTTTAGAAGGTGCACTTTCTTTTTTTCACATCAGGTATAGCCAGACATTTTTTGATGTTTAACTGTATACGAATTTTGTACTGATAAAACAAAAGTTACAAATGTAATTACTTACTTTGTTGACCTCTTGCGGCATTTGGGCAGCCGATTGAACTTTCCGCCTACAGTCCAAACATAAGCAAAAGAGTAAGGAAGTTGGTAGACTATTACAAGAAATTGCAAAGCACAAAAATAGCTTTCAGATTTTCAGATACTTACAGGTAATGACCAATATGCCAAAGACGAACAGCACTGCTGCAATGACCAGTCCAGCATAACTCAGGGACTTATAATCTAAGTATATAAAAAACAAATCAAATAACCACAGAAAACGAGTAACGACACACAATCACACACAATCAAAGAGAAGCTTCTTACCATAGGTGAAATCTTTGTCCCACTCTGACTTCCACTCTATATGGAGTAAAGGAAGAAGAAAAAAAGTATTGACTTAAGGTTGACTGTTGAACAGAGGAAATATCTATAGGAACAAAAAAAGAGGCTCAGTGGGGAACAACTGTCAGAGATGGCATGAGAGATCTACTGGCTCTGCTGACATGCTGTTGATGGCGTATCAAAAACCTATCTATGGTAAGCCGGCACAGCATGAGGACACAAATATCTTATCTCTTCTTGCATAAGGTACAATCAAGCATTAATCTGTTAGCAAGAGAGGAAGTGAGGTGCTCTGTTCTATCACTACGCTGTGGGTTTGTTTGGAAGACGGGGAATTGTGATACTGTCACAGTCTGCCATGAGATAACAATAGAACCACGATGCCTGTGGCATTTAGGGTAACTAAGGAATATGGGAAATTTTTCCATTACTCCAGACAACTTTAGTGTTCCTTTTACCGATGGTTTTCTCGGGTGCAGAAGGGTTGGTTTTCACTGCAGGTGCTGGAAAAAAAGGGGAAAAAATTACTACATTGGACTTTTTTTTTTCATCTCTACTGAATATGTAATAATTTACAAGTTAAAACTTTTTTATTTTTGGGACATATTGACTCCATAGCTTACAGTTACCTCTCATCAAACTCCAGATTCAGTCTTGTGTTTAAGTAATTAAATTTCTAAATGTTTCAGTAGAATGAGTCAAAAGGAAATGTATGCTTTTCAGAATGTAGCATTTTCTCTACCTCAAGTGCTCTCTCTCGCTCTATTTTTGTCGGTGTCTGGTGGTGATACAGTTTGCTAACGTGGTCTACTAGCTAAACTTAATGGCTCTACTGACTCTTGATGTTTGAACATACATAGGTTAGGCAAGGCAGAGGGTAAAGACTCATACCTGAAGTTGATGTGAGCTTTGGTTGACTTGTTGCTTTTGTACTTGAAGCTAAAGAGGATGAATACGTATGATGAGAAAAATAGCATGCAGAAGAGAAATAATGGGGTTAGACACACACAAGACAAACTACCTGCTGAAGTCTCTATTCGTGATGTGGTAACACTGAGGGAGACGTTTGCTTGCTGGTTTGTGGGTTTTTCAGGTATAGTTTCCAGGGAGCTGTTAATATCTCTAGTTGTTCTCTTTTCCAGTGCTTCTCCTTTTACACACAGAAAGAAACTGAATTAGATGGATTGACAGACAGACAGACAGACAGACAGACAGACAGATAGACAGACAGACAGATAGATAGATAGATAGATAGATAGATAGATAGATAGATAGATAGATAGATAGATAGATAGATAGATAGATAGATAGATAGATAGATAGATAGATAGATAGATAGATAGATAGATAGATAGATAGATAGATAGATACCAGTGTTTACTGTAAATGTCGATTCAGCCTGCTTTGCATCTGTTGGTGTGGGTGCAGTTGCAGGTGCAGGTGTTTGGGCCCTTGACACTGTGGGGGGAAAAAAGATCACATGTGAAAAACTAAAGAAAAGTAGAAACAAACTTTCCATTGAAGGTTCCTATACTGTCCACTTTACATCAAGAACAAAGCACAGCGTTGTTAATGCCCGTGATTTTCTCAATGTGGCCAGACTTCAGAATGTGTCTGGCCAGGCACAGTAGCGAGGCCTGCAGATGCACTGAGTATGTCACAGTAATAGTCTTGTGAGTGGGCCTGTGAGGCAACCTCTGAGTGCAACAGAGCTGGATTGTTGTGCAAGACCACAGGACAGAGAGGCTGTTGTCTGTTTACTCACTCAGCACCTTCCAAATAGTGCCGAAGCTCCACAAAACCTCTACTTTCTTGGGCCAGTGCTGCCAGCACTACACAAATAAAGCCATACGAGGGAAAATATACTGAGATAGAAATGATTAACAGCTCACTCTACTTTTTAAAATTTTACCAATCCTTTTAAAATTTGTCACCTTCATGAATGGGACGTGTTGCTTAGATATAACTGTTAACAAGCTAATCCCCAAGTTGCAGGCTATTTTTTTCCTAATCTTACAGATAAAAAAAATAAGACAAGAAAAATTTTTTGTTTTGTTAATGCAACACCCCCCATAAGCTTCACATGCTTTGCTCCACTGCTTACTCCTTTACTTTAAGGGGAACCCTAAAAAGTAATGAAGCAGACATAGTTCTTTATTACCACCACTGAACAGAATAAGCTGCACTAAAGGTTGGAAGCCACACAGTATTTTTAGCTCCATCCCATCACAGTTTTGTGGTTCAATGACGGAACCATATTGTTACACTGGCAACCATGTCATGATTGTAGGTGCAAGAGTTTAGCAGACAATAAAAGTCATTATAATGGACTGATTTTTTTTATTTATTTATATATTTTTTAGATATTTTCTTTGGCATTTTTTTCTCTTAGAACTTTCTAAAGTTCCCCTGGCTGGTTCTTGGTCCCATGTGACACTGCATTCAAAAAATCCTGCAAATACGCCAATGTGCATCCTAACATAGGCTTACTGCACAGATACCCTGCTAAAGCTAATCAAGGTGATTAGGTTGTAATGAAATCTACAGTCTCTTTCAACCCCCAAAACGTTCACACTTGACTTCAGTGAGCCAAGTCTTCAGATTTTCTGGCACTCACCTCTTAACATCATAAACAGGAAAATGCTCAAGTAAACCAAAGTCATCTGAAAGAAATAAAAACAAAACATGTTTTCATGAGATGCTGTGAAACAGTGATGCAGAGAATGCAGCTCTCAACTACTGTCTGAACAAACTGTTGTGCAGTTATAGAATATTCAAGCACATCCATACCGCATGCAGACAAATGGCTGATCATTAGCACTGAGAAAAACGCTACTGATTTGTACTGTGTCTCTGCAGTCATGTAATGATCATACAGTTGTTAGCCCTGGGAATGAAAGGCTCCGGGTAGACGATTGAGGCAATACAGTATTCACTCTCCAACATATTGTGCACCGCTCAGTTACCAGTCAGGAAGCTGTAATCAGTCAGGTTCGTGCCACATGGCAGCTTCCTCTTCCTCCTATAGCACGCGGCGACATCACCCACATGCCTCATTCAGCATAGCAGAAAACAAATTCTTACTTTGAATGTCAGACTTTATAAGACACTTTTTTTTGTCAAATGTGAGTGATCGAGGCCACATATTATAGATGCAGTCCTCCCACGTATGCCTGTGCTAAACTTTGTAGCTGTATAGATCTAACTTCATCATATTTTGTTAGCTGTCACCAATTTAAAAATGGCATTGCAGCATATGTCAAAACGACTCTTTTCATGATAATAGAAATCCTTGTACCGGCGAGCCGCAACCTCCACATCAGTGGAAAACGTTGGCTATTTCTTCCTCCCCCTCAATATTTTGCCCACGGCTTAAACAAAAACAAAACAAAACAAAAAAACAGAAGTAGGAAATAAAAGTGTATTGTGATGTATAATTTCATAGCAACACCTGCCAACGATGAGCAACAGAAGCAGGCAGGGAGGCTAAAGGAAGTCTGTGCCAGGGACTTAGTTTGAATCCACTTCCAGTGAAAAAAAAAAAAAAACAATTAATCATGATCTTTGACCTATCCGGTGGCAGCTCATCCTCCGGGCTGGGAACAGTGTGACAGGTGAGCATTTGTGGCCGTCATGAGCTCTGACAGCTCAGATTAGCAGGTCATGCCAATCTTCATTTCACTCCAGAGCATATGTCAAGATGAGGCCTGTATCCCCTGGGCTGTACAGACGTCTTTCCCTTCCCCTAGCCTGACCCGCCTGCCTGTTTGTCACATCTTGCACTCTCACTCACTCTCCGTCTGTCTGTTCATCCATTTGTCTGTCATCCTCCATCAATCTCTTTTCACTTGGGTTAGACCAAAACACCCTTCAGCCCTGGGATATTCAGTCTTTCATCCAGGCTATTATGCTTACCTTTGTATCCATCCTGCGAGGTGCCCGAGTCCAGAGATGTATCCGCAGCTTCATCATCCACAGCGCTCTCCTCTGTGTGTCACTTGTGTGCAAGGCTAGTGGAGAAACGGTTAACCAACCACACCCATGTGATCACCCACTACTTCCTCACCCATTTGTCTGAATTCATTTTCAGACTTTCAGTCTCTCTCTCTCTCTCTCTCTCTCTCTCTCTCTCTCTCTCTCTCTCTCTCTCTCTTTCTTAGTCTCTTCCTCTGTGTTCTTTGGCTTCCAGTTTTCAGTTTGTACTTCTGCTTCATCAAAGCACCGTATGCCTTCTCTTCCTACTGTATCTATCTGGGCTAGTTAACCGTCTTGCTTCACATTTATTTCCTGTTTTCTCTCCATCTCTCATCTGACGCTGGCTTGCAAAAACAAAGAAATGTGACCTTGTATTAAGGGATTGCAGGCATGTTTACATTCACTTAAAAATGCATTGCATGCTGTATTAATTATCAGTCCCTGAACGCAATGAGATTGCAAAAAAATAAAGGCCAGAGGCCGGCAATGTGTATTATTCACTTTGAATTTTAACCCTATATTTTAAAGCATATAGAAAAGCTGCCCTGTGTACAGTTTCTTTATGTTTTGTAAGAGTTATTTATACATAGCAGTTTAAAGACTTATTACCGCACTGATTATAATCAACGTTCATACTCATACCCCAGAACATATCACTACAGAAAGCCGCTTCCTTCATATTTATTGTGATGTACTGAAGTTTTAAGGAATTGGAATTGCCAGACTCTTGAATTACTGCTTTTTGTCTGTCGTGCTTTATTGCTTCAAGGCTGAAGAAATGAAGGTTGTGATTGTGACCTAAGAGCTTTACCAAACTGAGAAGCACAAACCTACACTGTTACAGCAGACAAAGCCTGCAATTCAAGAAGACTTGCAGAGGAGAGTCTTTGTGCAGAGTGCTGGTGATGCATTTTGAACAGCTTTTCACATTTTTATGTGAAATGTTTTTTTTTTGTTTGTTTGTTTTAAGAAGTGTTAATATTTACACTAATCAACCACTGACAGGTGAATCATTACAGTGCTCTTGAAACTGATGTGAGCAAGGAAAATGGGCCAACTTGATGGCTAGATGAGTCAGAGCTCCTCCAAAACTGGGGTGCTCCCAGGATGCAGCAGTTAGGCTCACTGATGATGGATTAATGGCTGGCAGATCAGAAGAGCCTAATTGCAGAAAACCTGAATGCCATTTAAGAATACAAAATGCACTGCAGCATGGTGAATATAGGGCTGGGCAGAGATGATGTAAAATGCTCAAGAATATTCAAGTGAGTGTTACAACTGGACCCTGGAACAACAGAAGATGACACAGTCTGGTTATCCGCTTTTTCGTTGCTTAAACCTTACATACAGCTGACATTTTCACACCTTCGAAGTATGACTCAAACCAAGAACTCCCTCACAATTGTCTTTTGAGGTTTCTAACCTGATGACATGCACACATTGCTCAAGATTTGTCCGCCATACTAAACACGCTCAAATGGAAAACATGTGTATTTCATAACTACGTCACTCCTTCCTGACTCTTGCTGGGTGAAACTGATTGCTGCATCAAAAACGTAGTAATTCGTAATGGCTTTGGTTGCTAGTGGATTTTCACAGTTATAGTTGCTCATGTTTGTTCACAAACACTAACCAAGCAGTAGTCTGTGCTTTGGAACCAGTGGTAGAAAGCCTTGCATGCGGGACTTTCCCACACTCACTGAAATGGCAGCACAGATACTATCTATAAGCTTATGACCCCACCCCCTCCCTAATCCCATCCCCACCCAACCCTCCTTTTGATATACATTTTCATACGAGTTAGTTTAATCTCAATTAGATTAGATTAAATCTCACTTAGTAGAGTAAATTGACCTCCGTAAGACTCCTGCTCTTTTTGTGCACCACACATCATCGCTCCTGTGCTGTTTTACTCTTTCAAGATTCTCCCATGATCCTTCAAAAACCAGCAGGTGCCTGTGTCTGTGGGAACCTGGGCAGGTGTGGTAGGAACACAGACAGCTCTCGTGACAATGTCAAGTTCCCCCTTGAACTCTGTCACCACTGTCCCAGAAAAAATTACACACAGGCATGTAAGGGAGATACAGCTTCTCTATTTTGTAATTCCCTAAAAGCACCAATTTCATTTTATTTGATTTGACCCACACTGGTGGATCTGAAACCCTCAAATTTGACTCTGTGCAGCCTCAGACTTTAATAGCACCCAAAGAAAATGTTTTAAATATTTTCATCTTTGTGTGTTTGTGTGTCAAATTTCATGATAAAAGAATGACATTTAGGACATTTTTGTTGCTGTCAAATGTCAAAACTGTTCAAATTTGACCAGAAGAGTGTTGAAGGGTTAACTTGGGAATAAATGGAAGCCGAGTACATGATGAGAATTCACTGGTCATTTAAACCTTCTGTCTACTACTAAGAAGCCATCATAGAGGCACAGACTCAAAATAAATACATAAATAAATAAAAAAAAAATCCAGGAAGCATGTCACGTGGTATCAGCCACTGAGAAAGCAACAAATTCTGTTTAATGCATTGGACTTGATTTTCCCACAGGTAATCCATCTGTATCTGATCTAAAGAGCAAATAAACACCTTGAAGTGCCTGTCAGGCATTCAGGGACAGTTTGTAAAACTGGCAAGCCCTGTTATTCTGCTGAAAGAGTGTGATGGACCGAGTTGAAAAGCAGGAGGAGCCCAGGAATTATTAGAAAAATATAGTTTCCATTTATTTAACCCCCAAAAATTATATTTACAAGACTAATAAATGTTGAGCTCATAAAAGAGGTCAAAGAAACAAAACTGAACTCAGGCAAAGACTGCAAACTTAACAAACCAAATGACTGCCCAAATATACACAATTGACCTAAAACATGAAATGACATACAAGGGTATATATATAATGGCTGATCAGACCATTGTGACACATGAGGGGGTAACAAACAAAACACAATCATAAATCACAAACGATGCAGTACAATCTAGTTTGTTAATAAACTAAACACTAAAGAAGAAAATCAAAAAACCCCATTAAACCCTAAACTCAAATATTTAATTAAATACAAATACTTTGTTTTTAAAGTTAAAAACACACACATTCCCCCTTCAGCAGGAAGTGGTGGTGTGGTCCAATTATCTTCCTTTGTATTTAATGGTTTCAAACCCTGGCTACCATCTTTTGTCCAGCAACTCCCAGGGATGATGGCAGGTAAGAAATAAAAAGACAAAAGTTAGTCAGAAAGCAAAGAAATTAAGTAGTATGAATACATAAGTAAACTAAATGTGCGCGCTTACAAATAGAACAAATGTATCCAAACCAATCAATAAAGTTATTGGCAACTAAAATGTATTACTATGTTCAAATGAAGAATGAAAATACAAAAGTTACCGACTTTAGAGTGTGGCCACAGGTTTGGCCATCACAAAGAGGCTACTGGGGAAGTAGCCTTGAAGAGGTTTACTGTATTCATTTGCTAAAGTCTACAATGAGACAATATTTTTTGTTTAAACATGACAACATAGCAGGCTCTGGCAAATGGATACTGTATTCTGGGATTTCAGGATGTGAAAATGTAAAATAGTATAAAGTTCCTAAAACCTTTCATATCAGACTCTGACACTGAAATAATAATAATGCTTATCATTGTCTTTATTTATCCCAGAAGACTGCCACACAAAAAAGATTGAATAATAAAAACACCCAACTGAACTAGTTCTACCGTACTGTATATACATTACAGGTAGCAGGCTTTTGGTTCCCACCTTGTCAACATTAACAATTCATTGTCTTTCTACCTGCTAATATTATTCCATTATCTAATATTCTGTTTAGTTAGTTGTAGTCTATCATTCACATGTTGGGGCAAATTACATCCTTCTTCCCAACAACAGGAGAGCAGGGCCACAAAGCGAGTCATGATAGCTGCCAGTGAAATCATGTTCTAATTTGTTAAACCTGTGGTTGCTTTGATTTGATTTCTTGATTTGATTTCTGAATAATGAGAGCATTGACAGAGTTTTCAGAAATTACAGTTAAATTTTTGAGTTTGCTCCCAGCTGGCAGCACAACTAAGTAAAGCAATAAAGAGGATTTATTAAATCTTACCTTTTCCCCCTCCCCAAACACTTACCTGAGAGTGGTAAGGAAGATGTTAAACCAAACCAATGAGGTAATTAGTCGCTTAATTCTGCCCCCCCCCCCTTTCTTTTGACTTAATTGTGCTCTCATACAGCCTGCCTTTTCGAGCTCTCTTGAGAATCCTCTGAAAACAACACATCACAAATGTTCACGAGGCCAATGAGGAAAAATAGAAGCTGACATACAATATTGAGCCGTCAAGCCTTCATTTTAGCAGATTACTGTTCCTGCCTGAGCTAAAACGATACATTATGAACAGGCTTTGGCACAAAACTGCAGTCAGACAGGAAGTGAACAACTGTTCAGTAATGAGACAAACAGTTCATGATGGAGAATAGCATGCGTGACTGAGGAATCATAGTAAAACATTTAGTTTTATCTCCTGGCACACACGTCCCGCTGAGGAGACAGAAATATGTGGGTTTGACAAAATTTTGGATTGTACCAGCCTCATTGCATGGGCTGTGGAGTGAAAGCCTTCGGCGAACTGCTTTTCTCTGAACTAGAGAAGAATTTTGGAGCAGTGGCCACAGCAGCGGCTTAGCTTAACCCTGTCTTCTGCTCTCTCTATCGCTCCCTGACTGCCCACTCGCCGCGACTCTGCAAGACAAATTCCCTGCATGGTTTCTCCTTCTCTCGCTCTCTCTGATGCTGCGAGCCGAACTTCAATCCCAGAGAAAACAGGATTAGAGCCTGGCCCTAGATATGGCTTTACCTCCCGAAGACATAACTGTGCTAAATACCCCTCACTACAATCCCATTGTAGGGATTCCCACAGACTAACTGTGAGATCTGAAACTCTTTGTAGGAGACAAAGGAGGGATGGCACACTGTTCTCATCTGGATACATGTTGGAAAATGTCGATGTAGGATGGGTCAAAAGGATGATGTCTGCCAGGGTGGCACCGTCAGTCTGTACTGCTTCTGCCCCAGCGCACAGCCGTGTCAGTCCATTTTTATGTCTCACTGACTCATGTCTACCTGCAGGCCAAAGCGATGGATGGGAGGGAGGGGAGCGTGAGTAGTGACCAGCACTTGGCTCCAAGAAGCAGGGCAAAGGTGAAAGGGGCAAGAGTGGAAGAGGAGAATAGACTATGATTTCAGGGAAGGAAAAAAACAAGCTCAAAAAGGAGATGAAGAATTTTATTAATAGAAAAAGCTTGTACAATAGCATCGGTTTGACATCCTTGATTGCATGTGGGTCTTGAGGCTCTTGTACTTTCCCCCCCTCAACCTATTCATTCCCTTTCTTCCAGCTTCCTTTAAGCTTGTTCAGCTTTTTGTAACAGTCAGTACATTAGGTCAAACCAATCTTTTGAGGAAAATTTCAAATGATCAGAATATACAAAAAAAAAAGTCAAAACACTTGAAAATTGAAATTTTGCATTATGTCACATCTCGGTTTTTGCCTTTTCATTCAAGGTGATTGGTGAGATACAATTCAAAGAGAATGATGATAACAGAAAAACACAGTGGTGAATATCTGTTTTACAATACTCTATTGAATGGATACGGTCGACTCACAAGCCGTACCGTATAGAATTTGTTCGACTACTAAACTAACTCTCCTCGTAGCTCAAAGGGAAGATCAGAATCTCTCTGCGGTTGGTGAACAGCCATGAACTGCCTCGTTCTCTCAGCACCCTGCAGAGACACGTTAGATGTATGTTAGGTGACACGTGTATTGTGTTTTTTACGGTTTTATCGCAAGTAAATAATGTTCAAATCAAAGATATTTTATAACAGGGTGTGTGTTTATTTACACACCCGAGGGCGGGTTGGCAATCTCCATTCGTTCCTTTGTTGACTCAGTTTGTGTTCAAACACAACTGAAGGGGGAGGACGAGAGGGAGCCGCTGTGTCCTGGTACATACCCACATCTTCATACAAATGGTCGACGGGGCGACGGATGACATCTTGTAGAACGCATGGCGAAAACACAATCGGGAAATACTGTAAATGTGCTGCATTAGAACAAGGTCAGATATAGACTCTAAATGTAGCATGATATTTAGGCTGTGAGGTGTTTACTGGCCTGACTGCTCTGAGCCACGTTTGCGTCTTACCAAGTCCACGTGTTTCCTCAGGGGGGGGGCTGAGATGTGGCGTGTAGACACCGGTGGGATAATAATAATGGGAACATTCCTGCAGAATATGAGACAGAAGCGATAGCATCAGCTCATCAGCCATGACCTTCGATAACTTCCCTTTAATAGCAATTCCAGATGTTTCTCATCAATGGAGGGATGGAGGCTACCGTGAATTTTTTAAAGAAATGATTCAACCTATTTATTTGTTCTTGTTTCTTTTATTTGTTCTTGTTTCTAATGTCTCTGTAAAGCACTTTGAATCACCTTGTTGTTGAATTGTGCTATACAAATAAACTTGCCTTGCCTTGCCTATTTCTGTCGCCACTTTTGTCTAGAAATAACCTCGCAACACATTTTGAAGATTCCCATCATGGATTCCTGCCTGTTTAGGAAAACATGGGAAGTGAAGACAAAGGGTATGTAATCCCTGTTATCAAATGGAGAAGTCATTGGCATCCACACACTAACAGAAACAGTTTTTTATCTTAAAAATGTTGCAAACAGGCTGAAAATCTGGCCCAATCACACCAAACCTTCTATTCAAAACTAGTTATCATTATATGTTAAATATGTTTATAGGCAAATCAGTGTAAGGTGTTTGCAGATCCATCCTGTTCTGACAGCAGTGTTATGTTTTCTTTTTACTACACTAAACTGTTTTCTCCAAGGTTCAAATCCCCGTTGGCCTCTTTAAAGTACAAAATGATAATTTCTCCAAGATCGATATGTATTTTGAATGCTAATTGTGATGTATCGATCTCTGTTCCATCTCTCTGCACTGCTAAAGGTTTCATTAGCTTATCTATCAATTTCCCATGTTATGGCTGAATTCTCCGCTTCCTCTCCTGCCAGTATTCCTCACCCTGTGCATAACCTCTTTCCTTCCTTCATCTGTTTACGCAACCTTTTTTGTGTCTTCGCATGTTTTTCAATTGCCCTTTTCACTTTCTGCTCTTTGCCTCCTCTCTCGGGTTCCCACCTCCGCATAGCTCTCGTACACGTTGCTGTCCGCTTCTGATCCAGAGTCAACGAGCAGCGTGCGCTGGGCTGCCGCGTTGATCATCTCTCTGCTCTCGTACTTGTTGGAGTTTCCCGCAGTTGATTGACTTGACCTGCACGGTGGAATCACACTTTGTCATCTGCCAGCCCACGATTTATTTCCCCGCAACTTGTAGTAATTAGTCCCCAGTGTGAATTCAGAGTTACAAAGCATTCACCACGCACAGCAGCTTGTTTCCTGCATACATTAACTTCTTAATAACAATACATTATGTGGCATGTGTATCCATTTGTTGCAGGGTTGCGGTGCGGGTTTATTGACACTAATATCAGAATCAGAATCAGAATCCTTTATTGATCCCTGGGGGAAATTATTTTTTGTTACAGTGCTCCATTTATAAACGGGATATTGAGAGACTTGTTGTTTTTGCCTGCCTGGCTGTTTTCTGGGGAGTTTTTTTGTCCACGGATGAGCGGGTGGATGAGGGCTCAGACTTACTTGAGTGGATTTGGTTGGTATTTTTATTACTTCTTATGACAGGGCCTGAACCTACCCCTCATCTTCTTTCTTCTTTCCATCCAACACACTGTCCCTGCTGCCCGCTGCTGGGGATACAAAAGAGAAGCCAAGATAATCAGAGAAATGTAAAAGACGAGAGTGAGAGTGAATGAATGACGAGTAGGCTGTAAAGAAAAAGAAAAAAAACTATGTGAAAACCAAAAGGCAGGTGAGAAAAAAAAATCTTGAAGGAGAGACCTTGACAGTTAGAGTGAAGAAGAAATGGGAAGAGACAATAAAAGCGATAGAGGACGGACATAATGATAGCAAATGAAATAACAGATATATATGAAACACAGGGGTGACAGCTTTGAAGGATTAATGTGGCGCGGAGGGTGGAGGCCTATGTAGTGAGGAAGAGGAGAAGAGACAGGGTTGACAAATAGAAAAAAAAAGGCACATAAAGAGATGAGGCGAGAGCGAGAGGCTAAGCTGACAGTTGTATCGTGGCTCAGTGATATTGCTGTGGAGGTATGTGAGGAATCAGAACAACGCGATGACAGAGCGCCGTGGAAGAAACATTTTAACATCCACTGATGGGAATATAATTATGTTTACCTGTCTGACCTTGCCTCTTTTTCCACCTTAGTCCAAAGAAGCAACCAATCAAATTAAACACCAGCAGGCCTCCTAATACTGCTGTCAACACCACAGTCAAATAGACTGGCAGTCCACTTCCACCTAGTTTGCAAAACATTAGAAATATTATCTCTGTGCAGAGGAAGTAATATGGAAATTTGCAAAGATAAAAACTGACTGAGACAGGCCCGACCACTCACTCAATTGTCTTTATTGATTAGCAAAAACTAGCAGAGGGGAAAAAGTATGGGTGGGTGCCATGACAACCACACTTTTACAGCAAACATTAAAAGCATTGGAGGTGCATATATTAACATGATTTAGCCAAATGAAGGTAGCTGCTGTGTAAAAGACTTACCCTGTGAGGCTGGGTCTATATCTGATGGGTCCTCATCTGAATCTGGCCTCTCTACAGACAAAATAAAATAGGACCGCAAATGCACATTTGTTAATTAGATCTCAGACTATCAGGTGCTTGTGCTGTTCAACCCTAAAGTGGGGTTACTCCAAACTGACCCTTAGTGGTGATGG
This sequence comes from Aulonocara sp. 'chitande type north' Nkhata Bay, assembly GCF_057382095.1. NCBI lineage: Eukaryota > Metazoa > Chordata > Actinopteri > Cichliformes > Cichlidae > Aulonocara > Aulonocara sp. 'chitande type north' Nkhata Bay. The sequence continues at coordinate 31,203,215 of NC_141354.1, forward strand.
TCAGTACTGCATTGTTGTCAGCATATTCGCTCTCTCCTATTGCATTAAGGGCATTGACAGAGAAGTTGTAAGTGGTGACAGGCTGCAGACCAGTAACAGTAAAGGTTGTCTCACTGGGAGGGAAGACATCCACATACAGGAAACTGACAGACTGATCCCAACAGTACCTGTCAACCAAAACAGTTAGTCAAGTACAATTCTTTGAGACTCCGAAAAAAAACCCCACCCTTGTTCATCTGACATCGTTTCTTGGCTCTTTCACCTGATGCGGAATCTCTGTTGCAAACCACCATTGAAGCCGGGTATCCATTCAAGAGTGACAGAGTCATGGCCAACACTGACTTGGCGAAACGATGAAGGGGGATCTGGGTGATCTGAGGGTAAAAGAAAAAGCAGAAAAATGAAAAAAGAAGAAAAACAAAGAAAGAAGGAAGAAGAAGCAAGCGTACGCTCAATTTTTGTGAGAGAGCTGAACACCGTCACTCAACAGGGGGCTGTTTGAAAAGGCTTTAGGTGCTAAGAAACTGAGATGTGTGCCATTATATAGTCGAGTGATTCCATTCGCAGGCATGAAGAGCTACTGTGGATTAGACTGGTGCCGCCTTCTTTTTAATGGAGCTGTTAAAAACAGACAAAATGATAAACATGAGTTCAGAGCTGATGTTTTTTTTTTATTTTTTTTATTTCATTTCCATTATTTATTTATTTTTTGACAAAAGGAAAATAGAAAGAAAAATCACTTAGGGGTACTCTCACTTTCCCCATTTGTCATATAGCTGTGTTAGGAACAAAATCATTTTGTCTGATATACTGCACCCATACTGTGTATAACTGTTTACCTCAGAACAAAATGCTCGCTTTATTTTTTTGCAGTTTAATTTCATGCTGTGCCCTCATGACACATCACTCCAGGTATATTAGTCTGGAATGTTTAATCAAGAAAACTGGGAACAACCAATGACGGTAAACAGGCCAGAAGAGAGATGATCATTGTGGTTAAAATTTGTCGGAAAGCTTTAAAAGCTTGTTTATTTTTTCCAACAGTTTATTCTTTGTCAAAGTTTAGCGAAAAGGCTTAAAAAACCCTCATATTTCCCGACAGCAGCAGTTTTGCATCACTCCTCATTTGCTCTTGCTTGCCCTTTGTTGTATAAGCGATGAGTAAACATGGGATTTAGCTTTAGCTGGTCTTTCTCAGCATAAACTAGCTGATTTATCCATTTTATCCAAAAATGTTCTGCAGTGAAGGATGAAGCCTCTTGATTATTATCAGTATTGTGAACAAAGGTCAGTGTAAGCAATCCAGGTCTTCAGTCTGACACGGGGCATAACTTCAGTCAGGGTAGTAAAGCAAAAGTGGATTATTTGGCATTTGGAGCGTAGAAAAAAGAAAAAAAAAAGAAAAAAAAGGAGGTTGGTTTTTTGGGGGGCAGAGGGAGAGATAGTGGAGGGGAAAAGGAGGAGAGATAGTAGCGTAGCAACATAAGAAGGATGCTCTGCTCGTCTATGGCTCCGGGCTTCAGCCCAGTTTGCAAAGTAAATAATTCCCGCTATCAGCTTTGCTCATAAGATTCCAGGGCAGAGAGGTCAGCCTTATTTGGATCTCGTCTCCTTCAAATCCAAAAAGCACCATGCTACAAGAGGAAAAAAGCTCTCCTCCTCTCAGGCTCTACAATGATAAGGAAGCATATAAAATGTATTATCACTGCGTCAGATAAATTATGAATATTCACAGCTGTAAAAAAAAAAAAAAAGAAAAGAAAGTGACTGGGGAAAAAACAATATTGGATTGTATTTTATGGTTTTTATAGTAAACATTAAATGTGTCCAACTGTGGCTGTGGGCTTTTGCTCAAAGCTGGACTGTGTTGATAATAGTGGTAGTGCACAGATACACTGGTAGCTTGAAGGTAGAAACCTCTAAGCATGCTGGCAGACTCAAGCATATCACTGCAGCATTATCTGAGGAAGAAGTAAAGTAGTGCTATGGGCTAAATGATAAGGTAGAGATAAAGCAGTGGAATAAGTTTACTTAAAGTGCTGCTTCTCAGGAGCAACAACTCTCTTCACTTTACAGAAGTCTAGATGTCTAGTGCCTCCCCCAGACTATTGTAATTTTGCTGAAAACGGCTGATAGACTTTGGACAAGGCAGCACTCAGACTCAGTCATTGTGATACGCTGCCAAATTAGAAATAAAGGAAAAAAAATAGCCCTCCACTACCAAGTATAATGAATAATCATGAATAATGATTATTCATGATAATAACAATAAACCATGAATAATCCCTACATGTTGAGCCATAACCACTGAGTTTGATCATTTACCATCAGCTACTCTAAGTCAGATCTGAAGGGACCACAATCACCAAGAACACCATTGGTAACACAGTTATTATGCTTATTACGACCCAGAGAACAGCATCCCTACAGTCAACCACAGAGGCTGAAACCTTTGCTTTAGTGCTGTTTTTCCCCTAAGGATCCAGGATGACTTCATCGCATTGAGGTTCCTGTGGAGTGAAGATGGAAAGAAAATCTGTGGAGGGAACTGAAACTTTGAGTTGCCAAGCAGCAGCCAAGAGACCTAAAGGACTAAGAGATTTTCTGTAAAGAAGACCGGCCCCAAATCCCTCCTGAGGTGTGTTCAAACCTGGTGATCATCTACAAGAAACATATCATTGCAGTGCTTGGCAGTAAGGGTTTCTCCACCAAGTACCTAGCCATGTTTTGCTCGGGGATCAAATACGTATCTCAGTGGCATACAAATCAATTTCTAACTTTTTATGTAATGTATGTTTTTTTCTGGATTTCTCTCCATTAAAATCAAACTACAATAAAAATTACATACTGTTAATTTCTTTGAAAGATTCAGTCCTATAACTCTCTACAGAGATAGGCTTACACACACACACACAGGAAACAAAAATAGCGATTCAGTACTTGTGCTGATGAGCTGGATGTCTAGCTTGTCTTCCCCAAGCGAGTTGCGTGCAGTGCAGCTAAAGACAGCGTAGTCCAAAACTGCGCTCACGTTTACCACTCGAACTGTGCTGGTGTGAAAGGAGCCTTCCCTCATTATCATCTCCTCATACCTGTAGCATGAACGTACGCACACAAACACAACCAGAGAAACACAATAGAGAAAGACAAATCCTTAGCATACAGACACACATTTTGCATTTTGTTACTCAGCTTGACACCAAAAAGTGTTGAACAGGTAAAAAATATCAAAAGCACTAAATCTGGATTTAGCAATGACATATTAAAAAATTGCAAAATAGTGTAGCATATAATATTTGACTTGAAGTTATTTTTATTATACAAATTTAGCACAAGCATAAACAATTAACATATTCAATTCTCCAACCTGGGATTTTCAAAATCCATGAGTACACCACTTTTTTCCCAAGAGAAGTCGACACGAGGAACGCCCTCTGCCTGGCACACAATTTCAGCTGTGCTAGTGCCATCCCCTCTGCTTGCTACCTTTCTCCATTGGGGACCTTTACGAAGCTCTGGTTTAACTATATATGACAAGATGGGCATAGAATATTATTCTTGCAGATACCACACAGCGAGGAAATGGAAATGTTTTATCGCCTTCTCACAGTGAAAACCGAATACAAAACTCACATTGCACAACCAACCGTATATGTGCACTGGCAGGGGGTTCTATGCCATTATTGGCTAGGCACTCATAACTACCAGCATGAGCCCGAGTCACATTATAGATGGTCAGAAGGCCTGATTCGTCTTCCTGGGTTTCCTCGCCCATCTCCACCTCCTCCTCTCCCTGTCAAAGATAGAGTGAGGCAGGATAAGAAGACGACAGCCGCTATCCCTCAGCACACATCTGCCTCCCCTACCTGTCTAGATGGATGAGAGCTAGACAGGTAGATTGTGAGGAAGAGCTGAGCTGGAAACCATCAGGGCCTGGGGTCTGGATGGGAAGGGCACTCAATGGAACAAGCTCTGAGAACAGAGAAGAATAATGCCAAAGGCTAGAGAGCCACAGGAAAAGAGAGAAGGAGGGGCCATGCAGGTTGAAAGTGACACGCACACACGACTGCCAGGGGGTGGGTTAAGACTGGTCGGCATCGGTAGATACAGAGACCACGCCACATTGACGAATGTGCCCTTTAGTCACGCAGCAGTAATGAAAGCTATTTTTCTGGATTTGGGCTGAGCGTGGAGCAGGAAGAGGTGGGGTGGAAGGATAGTTAGAGCCAGTGAAATATGGTGCATCTGGGCATTTGCAAAGGCCAGTAAAAAAAATGGCAAGAAAGGAAGCCAGATAAAAGGAAGGTCATTTAGGGGATGACTGCTTCTGTGTACGTTTTTTTTATATATGTGGCTCTCACCAGCCATTTCCAAGAGAACATGCCAGCTATAATCGGGTTCGCATCTGCCACACATATCAGATCTGCTGTTTCCCCCAGGTTCACGAACACCGGCTCTTTCTCTGCTTTGACACTTGGAGCATCTGAGGGTAAGAAAAAAGGAATAAGGTTACGGCAGGAGCAATGTCAACCAGGGACAAATCATTTGGCAAACCATTAAACAGGCTTGCTGCATTGCTGTAATTACTCTTACACCAGTTTGCCTTTGCAAATATTCATAAACCCATTATAATTGGCCACTGTGCTTTGGATACAATGTCATTAACTTCTTTAGGTGATAACCAAGACCAAGAATTGAAAACACAGGGGTCGCAGAGGAGACCAAGCAAAGTCTCAACTCCACTACTTAACTATCAGGCTTGAGTTCATTCTCTGTATGGTCATTAGTCAAAAAAATAAAACAAGAGAAAAGCATCAGAAAGGAAAAAAAAAATCCAAAAATACTAATGAAGCGCACTTACTTAAAACAAGCTCTGTCAACAAGGCAGAAACAGGTAAAGGTCATACACACAAAACAACAATAAAAACTCATTGGAAAGCTGACAGTGAGACAATAAAGAGCATAAAGGCAGTCTGGCTAACATATAAATAGGGAAGTGATTAGCTAAAGGGAAAAGGGGACACAACAAAAATAAAAATAAATCAAATATGGACATGAGTTAAGCAAATGGAATAACTAAATAAGCAAAACAAGAAAGAGAAAGGAAGAAACACAGTAAGAGCATCTGTTCTTCTTATAGATGTGTCTGTAACAGACATCTGGTCATGTGACCTATGAAGGTGTGATAGTGATGAAACAAACAAGAGGAGTAGGGTAACCTGGTGACCCTCCAGTTTGCCATTTTTATACATATACAATCATTCTACATATACGCTATATCTTCTTCCTCACTGCATGACTACACCTCTTTTCTTTGTTCGCCTCTGCCTCACAAGCTTTTCATACATCCCATGGGTGCCTTGTACTTGCAACAATAAAGCCATTAGTGCCTACTTGTCTAAACCTATGTTCACTCTCGAGGAACAGTGATGGGAAACGCTAGCAAGACACAGACCTCTGGGTTTGTGGAATCCACCCATGTTGGTCTCCTAACCAAGAACGACACCAATAAGTGGCTTACACCGCCACACATAAAAGCTACCACAATTCTCCATACATAATGAATATCTACAACTGTCAAGCCCAGTCAGATCAAGATGGCAGAATCCATTAGGCATGTACCATGGGCTTTAGTGAATCAGGCAGACCTACATTTTCCACATTCCTATTATTAAATCATCAGTATCGGGGCAGAGGGCCTAGAGCTTGAGGCTGGGCCTGGGGCAGCAGTGGTGGTGGATGGCCTTGCATGGAGGTCTAATGAATGAGGTACGTTTGGCGGGGAGGAACTAGAAGTCAGAGTTGTTGTCAGCATGTGTGGATGCACACTGTCAAGTTCAAAAGCAGTCATACTGTTCCGATTCAAATTCAATTTACAAAACAGGCAAGAGAAATTCTGCTCGTTCTCTATTTAAAGAAGGAAACCTATTCAATAAAGAGTTACCATCTCAATCATTGTTTAAAAATCTCCTTTGCCATTGTAGTTGGCTTCTTGGGGCACTTTCATTAACTTCTATAAAATGTTTGCTCCCTTTCAAAAGGTATAGGAGCAACAGAACAACATCAGAAAGTGTGTGCAAATCTAAAGATTCACACGAGCTCGTCCATTTCCTGTGTGCAGGGTCTTACACTGAACGTCCAGCGTGATGGAGATTTCGTTTGCGCCTTCATCGTTTTCACACTTGACGGTGTAAACTCCGGCATCGTTCCTTGACACATTCCTGATCTCCAGTGAGTGGTCATCTAACCAGTGATAGCGGTAATCTTCCTCTACCAAAACACACACAGACACACGCACACACAGACGTAAAAAGCAATGGTAAATTAAGTATTCATTACATGCTCATCAACTGAATGTCCTCTGGCCACTGGTCTCTAAGTGACGTCTAATTCTGCATTATTGATTGGTCTGGCCGGATTCTCACATCAAGCCAACAATAGACTGTGAGAGAGAGACACCTTCTTTTCCACAGCGCTTAAAATGTAATAGGTGGATTTCTGCATTTAAAATAGTCATTTTATAGTGCTGTTGTATAATGGAGCTAACAGAAAAAGAGAGTGGGTGCAGCAGGGCCCTGGTGACACTGGCCAGGAGGAGAAGCCAGGTTTAGAACTGTTGTGTTGTATTCAGGGAGACAGCAATCCTCATTTAGACTGCATACATTAGAGCAGTAATGAGAATCACATTTGGCAGGGTCCCATGCTGGCTAACCTGCCATGTTTTATTCAGACCCTGAATGGCAGAGCTGAGTGCTTACTTGCTGGCTCAGCTCAACTAGGACCTGGTTTATAGAGCCATCACACAACCCTAGATCACCTTTGACCAGCTTCTCCCTGCGGTGCAGCCAAATGCAGGAGACCTCCTCTGGGTTAGCTGAGACCAGCAGTGGGATGACTGCCATGTCATCCTCAAGCACCTGCACCTCTGTTGGTTGGTCTGGGCTGAATTCTGGTGGGTCTGACAGACAAGCAGCACAAAAAAATAAAATAAAATAAAATACAGCTACAGTGAATTGGATTCATACTAAGCAAATAGATCAGTGGCAAGGATATAAAGTCAGTGCCACAGAACCACCAAGAGTGAGCACAAAGACACACAAAACATGTTGGACGTGAAAGCACGAAGAGACACTAATGAGAGTCAAACAAGTAGAAAGTCGACATCCCACCAATAATTCCAGATCTTACTAACTTCACACACTTAGAGGACGGGGGAGTAAGGCAGCACAGGAGGAAGAGGGACAGGCATTAAAACAACGAGTGACAGTACTGTTGTCCAACGGCAGCTCTGCACAAACACACAGTGACATTCCTTCATGCTTCATACACAGCACCAAGCTTTGAAACAGTGGCTGGCTGCTGCCTGTGAAATGGCATCAAAGACAAACATGGCCATGCAGCAAAGCAAATGCACAATTAGGACACATTGCCACAGAGCTCAACAGACCCACAACTCACAACAAAGGTTTCCGGTAAACAAAAAAAATTATATTGAACACACATTCTGCAAAGTCACATCAGCAAACTACTTTTTGATCCACGTCATTAATGATCATCATTGTGCATCATTTAAGAATGATGCAACCCAAATCTCTCAGTCAATGACAGGAAAGAATGAGAAAAAAAGAGAGAGAGAGACGTGAGCAAACAATTCACCTTCTACTTACAAAGCACATTGAGCTTATAGTACGTGTTGGTCCCCTCTGCCAAAACATGGCTGTAGGCCTGGCAGATGACCTTCTGGTTGTGATGCTGTGAAGTCAGATTCAGAGACAGAGAACTGTGCACTGAAATGCCACCAAACTCAGCATCCCTGGGTTCCTCCTCGACTCCCTGCAACCTACGACACAATTGCCAACCAGTAAATCCAATTAATAAAGGACTTCAAGTGCACCAAACAGTTATCATTTCTCCTCATTTAATAGGATAAACATCAATCATTCAGACTCATTCTGATAGTGAATTGGGGATCTGATTTTACATAAGAGCTTTTTCTGTTATGTCCCCTTTAGCCTACTGACTAGGCAAACCTTAATGGGCCCAAGATCCAGGAGATGTTTGCCATCGGACTGCTGCTTCCAGCCTGGCACTCCAGGATTAGCGCCTCACCCTGACGAAGTACCTCTTGTTGGGCTGTGATCTTCATACTTACTGGTGTAACTGGAGAACCACAGAGTAAACACGAAAATTCAATTTTGACTCATTGATTATTTCAAGATGAAGGATATAAAATGCAGCAAATCAAATCTGCTGTGAAATTCATTTATCTAATATAATGCTTTTCTCTCAGCTAAGTTAGACTGGGAGAAAGTTCAAGTCTTAAAGCTCCAGTCTTACTCACAGTGAACCCTGAGCTTGGTGTATGCAGAGATGGTTTTCTTTGCTTTATTCGTGGCGTCACAGCGGTAGCTGGCCATGTTGTCACTTGCTGTCAGGACCACGACCAGTTCTCGAGCTACACCCATATCAAACGAGGTCTGCTGCAGTGCACCAGTCACTGCCGTTCCATCCTAAATCACAAAGAAAGATTGTAGATCTCTGTGTTTAGGCTCGACAAACACCACGACACAAATATACAGTCAGGCATGCTCTTACGGCAGTGCATTCTCACCTTGAACCAAGCCAAAGTTGCTTTCGGATTTCCCCCAGTGGCGAAACAGACCATATGGACCGTGCTTCCAGAACGTAAGGGGACATCTTCAGGTGGAGCATTGATCCAGACTTTTTGAGGGGGGTCTGTTGATTGTAATTTTTTATGATCAGTTCCTTTGGGGTTTTTTTTTTTTAAATATGTTAAGTAGACCTGTTTTCCATCTTGTATTAAGGGACTGGTCTCTTTAAAAGAGCTGAAGTTGATATCAATTATACAAATATCAGTTCAAAAATTTCTGCAAAAGACTTTTCCTGGAACTGTGGGGGGGACAGGGTGGCAGTAAACCTCCTGAAATATCATCGGTCCCCACTGGTGCTTTTCTCCAAACTCTGTTATCTAATCAATTGGCAGAAATTGGCTGTTTGTTTTCCCCCTCCTGGGAAAAACAAACAGTTGTCCTCAAATCATTGCAAACACAATAATATAACATTAAATTATACAAGAAAATGCAACGAAAAGACTTTTGCTAATTATAGACACTCAAAAGATTGTGTCCCTCCTTCATTTCCCTCATTGTGGATTGGTCCACTGCCCATCCCTGAAAACCCCAGACACATTAGGCTTCCATATTAGGCTTCCATATTAGTGTCTGCAGAGCAATCTCTTTAAGTGTGTCAGTGGTGGCTGGCCTCCAGTAAGTAGGTACTTTGCAATGGTTAATTTAATACCAAGGATGTGTTGGCTGTTTTTTCAACTGAAAATAAAAAAAAAGACACATTTAATGTATAACTGTAACTACTCTACTTTTTCTTGGGTTTATTACCTTGTGCAGACTGTATATAAAAGATCCATGCTGTCACCCATTGTTCATGGAAGTCCTGTTTTAAAACCTTAGTTTGAGAATTTTGTCTCAAACTAGACATCACAAAGGAGAAACTGGGGACACGGCATGGTTGCAGCGTGTCAATCACAATGTAGCCCCACTCAAAAGCATACTGTATACCACCTTATCCTATATTTTACTTATCTTATAAACATAATGTCAATAAGACTTGGAATGAAAAATTGAGACCATAAATTTATTATAATAATGTTTTTACTGATATAATAGGTGAGCATCAGGATGTTCCATATAAGTTTATTTAACATCTGACTTCTTTTTGCAATTAAACCTGTAAACGATGTCAGTTTTTTCTATCTATAGGATCCATTGGCATATTGTTACCAATAATATACCAATAAGGTATGGCTTTGGAAGCTTACTTGCAATTTAAATATCTCTTTAAATATTTTGCTGTTTAATTTGTTACATATGCTTGATGAGTATTTATGAAACTTCATTAAGTCAAGATGTGGATTTTCATATTAACCTCTAATATATCTTTATATGTTTATGATTAACTTACCCAGTGTAATTAGACCCTAATCACATTCGTGTTTTCTTGCTGCATGTAAAATGGGTGGCATGATTTATCTTATAATGAATTTTGTTGACTTGTATTATTTGGAAATGAAGGAATACTTAATTTATTTTTTTCAAAAATTAATTAACAACTACATATAAAATATTAAGAAGTAAGTATGTTTTTTTTCAGGCTTGATAGCATTTTGGTCTTTGACACATCAACAGAAAAACATTAGGGATCCGCTTCTTTGAAAAAAAAAAAAAAAGACTCATCATATATTTGATTTTGGTTCTGTTAATGAGAGGTTCTTTCTCACATTTGTTAATAACCTGCATCTGTGTGTCCATTTGTATACTAACTAGGTCAGCTAAAGCAGCACAGACAAGAAAAAAACCCTTCTGATTATATTTTCAGTGCAACAAAACATCAAGTAAGCGGAGAGACACCACACCTAGTGCTCCGATTACCACTGGGACCACCGTCACCTTCACCCTCCACATCTTCTCGAGCTCTTCTTTGAGCCCTTGGTATTTCTCGATCTTCTCGTGTTCCTTCTTCCTGATGTTGCTGTCATTCAGAACCGCTACATCGATCACTACGGCCGTCTTCTGATGTTTGTCTACCACCACTATGTCCGGTTGGTTAGCCACCACCATTTTGTCCGTCTGTATCTGGAAGTCCCACAGGATCCTAGCTCGGTCATTCTCCAATACCCTTGGGGGCGTCTCCCATTTTGACCTCGGGACTTCCAGGTTATACTCGGCACAGATGTTCCTGTACACTATGCCGGCCACTTGGTTATGGCGTTCCATGTATGTCCTGCCTGCTAGCATCTTGCACCCTGCTGTTATGTGCTGGATTGTCTCTGGAGCATCTTTACACAGCCTGCACCTGGGGTCCTGCCTGGTGTGATAGACCCCAGCCTCTATGGATCTTGTGCTTAGTGCTTGTTCCTGTGCTGCCATGATTAGTGCTTCCGTGCTGTCTTTCAGTCCAGCTTTGTCCAGCCACTGGTAGGATTTCTGGATATCAGCCACCTCCTCTATCTGCCGGTGGTACATACCGTGCAGGGGTCTGTCCTTCCATGATGGTTCCTCGCCTTCCTCTATTTTCTTGGGTTTCTGCTGCCTGAGGTATTCATTGAGCACGCTGTCAGTTGGGGCCATCTTTGTGATGTATTCGTGGATGTTCCTTGTCTCATCCTGGACTGTGGCCTCACAGCCTCACCCCTGGACTTGGGGTGAAACCCTCCATGCATGGTAAGGAGCTTTCTTGTCTTTATGTCAGTGGCTTCTATCTCCTCCTTTGGCCAGCCTATTACCCCAGCCGGGTACCTGATCACGGGCAGGGCGTAGGTGTTGATAGCCCGGATCTTGTTCTTACCGTTCAGCTAACTCCTCAGGACTTGCCTGACCCTCTGCAGGTACTTGGTGGTTGCAGCTTTCCTAGCGGCCTCTTCATGGTTCCCATTCGCCTGCGGGATCCCCAGGTACTTGTAACTGTCCTCTATGTCTGCAATGTTGCCTTCTGGTAGTTTGATCCCCTCCGTTCTGACTACCTTCCCTCTCTTTGTTACCATCCAACTACACTTCTCCAGCCCGAACGACATTCCGATGTCATTGCTGTATATCCTGGTGGTGTGGATCAGTGAATCAATGTCTCGTTCACTCTTGGCATACAGCTTGATGTCATCCATGTACAGGAGGTGGCTGACAACTGCTCCATTCCGTAGTCGGTATGCTTAGCCAGTCTTGTCAATTATCTCACTGAGGGGGTTAAGGCCTATGCAGAACAGCAGTGGGGACAGAGCATCTCCTTGGTAGATCCCGCACTTGATGGTGACTTGCGCTATGGGCTTGGAGTTGGCCTCTAGTGTTGTCCGCCACATCCCCATTGAGTTCCTGATGAAGGTTCTCAGGGTCCCATTGATCTCGTACAATTCTAGGCATTCCAGGATCCAGGTGTGGGGCATTGAGTCATAGGCCTTCTTGTAATCAATCCAGGCAGTGCACAGGTTGGTCAGTCTGGTCCTGCAGTCTCGGCTGACTGCTTGGTCTGCCAGTAGCAAGTGTTTTGTGCCTCTGGTATTCTTGCCCATCCCTTTCTGTGCCCCGCTTATGTATTGACCCATGTGCCTGTTCATCTTAGCCGCTATGATGCCTGACAGGCGCTTCCATGTGGTGCTGAGGCAGGTTATTGGTCGGTAGTTGGAGGGGACCGGTCTCTTCTGGGGGTCCTTGAGGATCAGGACTGTCCGGCCTTCGGTTAGCCATTCTGGGTGTCTCTCGTTAACTAGCAGCTGGTTCATTTGTGCTGCCAGGCGCTCGTGGAGTGCAGTCAGCTTCTTCAGCCAGTAGGCGTGAACCATGTCAGGACCTGGTGCTGTCCAACTCTTCATACTGGAGACCCTTTCTTGGATATCTGCCACTGTGATGGTTACTGGAGGTCGCTGTGGTCTGCCCTCAGATCCACTAGCCACTGAGTATTGCCGCTATGGGTTGCCGTTATGGGTTGCGTCCTTCTCCCGTATGCTCTTCCAGTATTGTTCTGCCTCCAGCCTTGGTGGTGCTGTTCTCATATTGTTCCCCTGCCACTGAAAAGTACACCTTGGCTGGTTCTGTGGAGAACAGCTGGTTTATTCTCTTGCCTTCTATCTCTCTGGTGTACCTCCTCAAGCGGCTGGCCAAGGCTGTGAGTCATTGCTTGGCAGTTTCCAAGGCCTCAGGTATGGACAGCTTCCTGTACTTCTTAGGCACCTTCCTCATCGCGCCTTTCTGCAACTCCGATAGTTGGCTAACCTCCCTCTGTGCTACCTTGATCTTAGCCTCTAGCCTCCTTCTCCATGGAGGGTACTGCCCCTTGTGGCTGTTCAACTTGTAGCCAAGCATCTCACTGATCACTGCTGCCGTATTGTAGATCAACTTGTTAGTCGGTAATCGTGGCTGTAGGTATCGTCCGTAGTGCTGCATTAACATCATCTAGCAGACCTTCTGAGGTCTTGGCCTGTCTTGGCCTTCTTGGCCTGTCGATACCTGTCAGCTGTCAGCCAGTCCCACAGGCTAACCAAGCCCGATAGGACTCCTTCTTCAGCCTGGTGGCTCCCTTCACCTCTGGTGTCCACCATTTGGTTCGGGGATTACCACCACTGCAGGCACCAACCACCTTGCGGCTGCAATGGAGATGCTGAACATGGTCCATTCGGACTCAATGTCCCCAGTCTCCCTCGGAATGCTGTTGAAGCTCTGCCGGAGGTGTGCGTTGAAGATTTCGCAGACTGGGGCCTCTGCTAGCTGTTCCCAGCACACCCTCACTACACGTTTAGGTGCACAATGCTATTGTGAAAATTGTTTTGTTTACTGGACTGTACAGTTTCATTAACCCTTCAGAACAATGCTGGAATCAAAGTTTTATTCTCCATGAAGTTTTCTTGTGGCAATTATGTACACTAATATCAAAGGAATTCAAGAAACCACGCTTACTTAGAAAACTTAAAGTCACTTACAGTAGACACTGAGTTCATCGCTCTGGGTTTTGGAGAAATGTGTTCCCTTGTTAAAAGCCTCACAGGTGAGCTTCATCCCGTGCTCCTCCCTGGAGACCCGGTGGGTCATGTTGGACATGATTGTCATCCCACCGTTGTCTCCCTGCAGACACAAAGAACATCTGACAGTTTTGGGGGACAGACAGTCTTGGTCTGGCATCCTTACTTAGTTGTATGTGTGTATGTGTGTGTGTGTGTGGGGGGGGGGGGGGTCTGTGAGAAAAACAACCCTCGCTGGTTTGTCTTGGCGAATACAGATGGCAAATTAGCCACTGTAATAACTGATGTTGTGCATGGTCTGTGATAAATAAGTATATTCATCTGACTCTCCGGCTTTGCACACTGTTATAAATTGAGGCAAGTGTCATTTTGCACCTGCCTGATAGTGGTCATGCCTTTGCAGCACATCTGGTTATTAAAGCTATTATTGTGGTAATTACTGTAAAAGCCACAGTCAGAAAGACTAACAAAGACACTGGACAGGAGCGTCAGTCTTCATTCGCCTCACACTGTGTCGCATGCATTAAAGCTCGCATACGGCACAGTGAGTGCCTTGTGTAAGATCAAATGAAAATGCTGCTACCAGATGAATAAAGAGCTTGTTTAATAATACTCATCATCTGTGTCAGCTTTTATTCACTTTGATCTTATTAGCATACACAAAAGAGGAGAAGAGCAGCAGAATACTCTTTTTGGAATCGGATGATTCATTTGCAAAGCTGCAGCAGGCCTATCCAGAGACAGCTCATGGTCATACTGTTTTCTTTCATCTATAACGGTTCACATGAGGTCACATTGCATTATTGAGGATTCTTTTAATGCAATAGGAGGCATTTTTATAGTTTTTTGTTGATACCCTGAAGGCAAGCTTGACTGAAAGGAAATGTTTTTGTACATTAGCTTCCATGCCTTTTGCCTATCTATTCATAAAAAAAAAAAAAAAAAATTAAAAAAAAAAAAAAAAAAAAAATATATATATATATATATATATATATATATATATATATATATATATATATATATATATATATATATATATATATATATATATATATATATATATATATATATACACACACACACACACACACACACACAACCTTTTTCAGTATTCTGTGTAAATCGACCAGGATGTTAACTAGTCATAGGACTGCATGGATGAATTTCAGCGTTGTGCAAATTGCGTCCCGTGTAGTCCCACCTCCTCCATAGCAACAGAAGTGTTGTTGAGCTCCTTGTAGCCCAGCCACCAGCGGATGTCGACGGGGGGATTGCTGGAGGTGGTGTAGCAGCTGAGATTCAACTCTTTCCCCTCAATTGCTGTTAACGAACCCGACAGCGTCAGCTCAGCAGGCTCAACTGATGTACACGCACACATGCATGGGAAAACATACAAAGACAAGTCAGTGAAAATATCATCCTGTGAATAGTACATTCAACAGCTACATATTCTGATCACAGAGCCAGCGCAACTATTTTTGGATGTGAAACACAGAGCTGTATCAAGGGTGAGAGGGAAAAAAATCACTTTGAGTGGCAACTTGTTTTCTCTGGGGGTTTTCATTGTGGTTTCTAAAGTCTGCTTCGTTTTAACCAGAGGGGTAGACAGGGTACAATAGCTGCAGGCAAAGTGATGCAGTCGTATAAAGCCTTCCGGGGAATACAAAGCCTTGGGACCAAGCTGGCAGGCTTCTAGTAGGAGGGGTCATGCATGTAAATCTTTTGTGTTTTTATGTCTGTTCCACATGTGACACTGTGTGGAATGCATCTGCCTAATCCACACACACACACACACACACACACACACACACACACACACACACACACACACACACACACACACACACACACACACACACACACACACACACACACACACACACACACAGCTGAAATTCTTGCAGGTGCTGTATGGTGAAGGAGGCATATTCATATTTCACCAGTGAGTCTTGCTCCGTGCCCTCCAGCTTCTGCCAGCGCCTAGAGCATTGTCAGGCAGTCAGCGGTTCATTTTCACCATCTCTGAATGGATGACTGGGAGGCATGGCACCACAGCCTGCTGGGGGTTTTGGTAAATGGAGGCGCGCTGGTGCAATTTAAACCACATTTACATAGCACGAGAAAGCGGAAGGGCTGCTCCTAATCATATTTACATAAAATCGGCGCATCAATCAGACAGCATTTAAAGCTCTCCACATTGTGTGGCTCTGTAGTGAAAATCAGGCTATTGTTAGACTCAATGCACCAAGGCTGATAAATATTAATTTCGTATTTGTTCTATTGTTGCTGAAACAAACATTTTATATTCAGAGAGAAAAGTATAATCTCTTAACTATGGGCGTTACTGTTTCAAAGTGTCGCCGTTAGTGCCTCAGGACTGCGCGTTGAAGCAATTCAGCTAAATTTATGTAACAGCTACGAAAGAGCATACAGTGGTACTAATCTGGAGGCAATTGGAATTATGGGCTGCAGCCATAGAAACCATTAGTTTCATTAATGATATTAACTTTACAATATTTACTGGGACAGCAAAAAGATTGGGCTTGGAGGAAAGATGTATTATACTCCTCTGCAATGCGTCCATATTATTAATAACCTGCAATCACTCAGTCCTGTCTGGGCTTTGTTTTTTACCAGAGTGTGCATGTGTGTTCCAGCACTGCGCAGTGTATTAAAAGTTATTTTCACTCACAGAGAACTGTTATTTTGCGGCTGACAGAAAGAGGAGATCGGGACACCAGATTGGAGCTTTCACAGCACAGCTCTGCCTGGTTGTCAGCGGGGGTGATCTTCAGTTTGAGTATGCTGCTGGACTTCTGAGCAACAACGTCCTCCTCCCAAGTCATAGACAGAACTTCTCCGTTCTGACAGACGGATGAACACATGAAACTCAAAAAGGCAACAGAATGTTTGAGTAGTTGCAAGCTCCCATATGGCGCAGGCAGCGAAGAACAGAAGCTACAAAGAATGGGATACTTATGCTGCGAGTTTTTTAACAGGAATGGCTCATTTTGCCAGCGTGACAGTGTGTTACAAAGCTTCCTTAACAGATGGCGCAGGAGATTTACCTTGGTCCAGTGGAGAGTGGCAAGGGGGTTTCCACCATATGACACACACTCCAACACAAGCGTTCTCTCTGCTTTGACTTCGTTCCTCTCCAGACCCAGAATAACTGGAGGCTGAGGTGCGACTGTCAAGAAAGGGGGATGGGGGTGGGGGGTGACAAGAAGAAATGGCACAGAGGATGAGCACGAGAAAAAGAGGAAGAGGTGAGAGAAGAAAAGAGGTGTAGTAACTCAGAGAAACAGAACCATGGTGTGGCCAATAGGACAGTATTAAAAAAAAAAGAAAAAGAGAAGAAAAAAAAAAAAGAAACTGCAGTGCGATGAGGAGACTCTTGGCAATTGAACAGGAAGCATCCCTATTTGTTGAGACGGGGCCAATAAATTGGTCATTCAGCATGACTGTGGGATAAGAGGTCCGGATCTGATGAAAGCATTAAGTATTAAGGGAGCAGTGAGCTGGATCCAGTCCATAAAGCAAAATAACAGATGTTCAAACAGTAATAAGGCAACGTGAAATATGAATAAATTACAGCCTCCTCGAATAAAATATATGCAGTAAAATAAATTAGAAGAGGATGGGCCTTTGTTATTGCTGCAATCAGTTTCAGAGAGCAGACTGCAGACCCTGGGCCAGCATGACAAATTGCCACCTTGCTAACAATCTAGCTGGCTGAAAATGGCCACCGCGCTGGCTTTGATGGGCTAGCATACTGAGTAAGACTGCGGCGGTGGTCCCAAGTTCTGCAACACTAGCACTTTAGCAGAGAGCCCATACTGCTTAATGCAGAGAAGAGAGACAGGGAGGAAGGGAGGAGCACTCGCAGTTACTGGTGAATGATAAAACAGCAACTATTGTGTCTCGTGTGTTTCAGTTTTCAGTTTTATTTGTCATATGCAAGTTAGCACAGGGTCAACATCGCAATGAAATGTATTTGACGAGCAGAAGGAAAGCATAGGGACAGCATTAAGGTGTGTAGTCAGCCTGTGGATAATACCGCAGCTGAGCAGGAGGGAACACTCACTGCTGAAAGTATCAGCAGCCCTCCTCCACTTTAATCAACAGCATGATTTAGTCCCGGGACAAGCAGGTGGGTACACTCTAAGGCAGGGCTGCCCAATCCCAGTCCTCGAGAGCTACTATCCTGCAGCTTTTAGATGCATCCCTACTCCAACACAGCTGAATCAAATGGTTTGATTACCTCTTCAGCATGCCATCGTGTTTGGCAAAGGCCTGATAACAAGCCATTCATTTGATTCGGGTGTGTGGGAACAGGGATGCATCTAAAAGCTGCAGGACGGTAGCTCTCGAGGACCGGGATTGGGCACCCCTGCTCTAAGGCCTCAACAATCCATTACTTCAGCTGATCAACAGGGTAGAAAACACCAAACCCACACTGTAGTAAACAACAGCGGCAGTAGAGCACTGGTTGTTTATTCAGCAACAACAGCTTTCATTGTTTCTTTGCCAAACGCAATGGCAAAGACATCCCGCGTGTCAGCTAACCTTCATGTGCAGCAATGGATTTATTATATTATGTTGCGTGGTTTTTATAAAAACATGAAAGAAAAGGCAACAGAAACTGGCTTAGTTTCCTTCCTCGGTGGATTATAAATTTAATTTGAGCTGATGAGCACAAAAGTTGCTGGGCTAGTTTTGTAAGATTTATTATTATTAAATGTGGTGTCCTGAGCTTTCCATATTAGAAATATATTATTGTTAAAAAAAAATTCTCTAGCACAACTCTTGCTCGTGTAATTCATCTAATAATTAGTTTATGTGCCTTGGTTAACGCTGGGGCAATAACCAAGCGTGTAAATAATTCCAGATTACTAAACACATCCAAACCCACAGAAATTTAATTGCAGGCTGCTTTATTAGCCACAGCCAAAACTGTAGAAAACAACTGCTTACTGCTTTGGTCACATCAACCTCTTCCCTCTGTCCAGCACAGGCTGCCTTGAGAGTTGGATGTTCACAAGTTTGCCCCAGCTGAATGTTGTTTTGAAGTAGGTGTGACTTTGCCTTCAGCTTAAATGTTTTTCCTTGCGCCACTAACACAGACTGAGTGCACAATGCCGGATACCCAAGGGCCCCCCTCGGGTTCTGTTCCTGTGTGGTAGAGTGTGTGTGTGTGTTTTATATAAAATGAGGGTGTTGGCCATCAGTTTAAAGACAGGTTGAGACACTCACAGTACACATTCATAGCCATTGTGGTCTCCACAGGCTTGAGGAGGGTGGGGTTCATGGCGTGACAGGCCAACTCCCTCCCATTGTCAGAACTCAGAGCAGTGACCCTTTAAGAGGTAACAGAAGGACAGAAGAAATGACAATAACAAACTATTACTGAAAGATATAAAGCTGCAAAAAAAAATCCCATCATCCCAAAAGATATTCAAATGCGTTTCATAAAAAAAAAAATTGACACATCGATGTAAATACAGTCCAGTGTAAGGTCACAATCAAATGCCTTTTCAAGGGTTGCACGGATTTGGGGATGTTTTTAGGCTTTAGGAAGTCTGGTGAGATAAACAAAGTGACAAGTATCATGTAATATATTTATCCATGAGGAATGAGTTAGACACATGACGTGTATCTGACTCAGAGTCAGGAGACCAGGTTTTAGGGAAGGTGGAAATGACAAACAGCACTGAAGGTAAATATAGTTCAATATACACTCACAGGTCACTTTTTTTTTTTAGGTACAGCTGTGCAGCTGCTTGCTAATGCAAATGTCTAACCAGCCAATCACATGGCAGCAACTCATTGCATTTAGCCATGTAGCCATGGCCCAGATGAAATGCTGAAGTTCAAAACAAGCATCAGAATGGGGATGAAAGTTCATTTAAGTGAATGTGGCATGTTTGTTGGTGCCAGATGGGCTGGTTTGAGTATTTCAGAAACTGCTTATCTGCTGGGATTTTCCCCACACAGCCATCTCTAGGGTTTCCAGAGAATGTCCAAAAACGAGACAATATCCAGCGAGGCGGCAATTCTCTGAGTGAAAATGTCTTGTTGATGTCAGAGGTCAGAGAATGGCCAGACTGCTTCAAGCTGCTAGGAAGGCAACAGTAGCTCAAAAAAATCCATTGTTACAACCAAGCAATGCGGAAGAGCATCTCTTAACATGCAACACTTCACAAAGGCTCAACAGAATTGCAAAAGAGAGAATTTAGATCTGATGAGTCTCAATTTCTGCTGTGACACTCAGATGTTAGGGCCAGAATTTTGTGGAAAAAGCATAAAAGCATGAATCCATGCTGCCTTGTAGCAACAGCTCAGGCGGGGATATTTTCTTGGCAGAATTTGGATTCTTTAATACCAACTAAACATTGTTTAAACAACATCGCCTTTCTCAGTTTTGTTGCATGTCCATCCTTTTATGACCACAGTGTACCCATCTTCTGATGGCTGCTACCAGCAGGATATTCTCAAATAATCTTAAATTGGATTCTTGAGCATTGGACAGTGAGTTCAGTGCACTCAAATGGCCTCCACAGTCATCAGATTTCAATCAGATGGAGCACCTTTGGCATATGTGGAACATCCAGATCAGACAACAAATCTGCAGCAACTGTGATGCTATCACGCCACTATGGACCAAAATCTCAGAGGAAGGTTTCTAGCACCTTGTGGCATCTGTACCACAAAGTTATGAGGGGAAAAATGGATCCAACCCATTACACCCAACAAAGATGGGTGTAAATAAAAGCATAAACTAATTTGCTATTTACATCAATGCATCAATATTGTTTCGCAACTTCTCCCGCTTAATTTTGAGGTATATTTACACTCGTTGCAATCTACGATATCTCAGAATGATTGCTGACTTGCAATGATGTTTGCAGGGCAAACACTGATGATAATGATGTAGGCAGAAACACGAACACAGCAATATAAAACCTCCCTTCTCACCTTTAATTTTTATTTTTATTCCTATTTATTCTATTTATCCCCTTCGTATATTTTATTTATATTGTCTCTGTATTTATATATATGTGTGTGTGTGTATATATATATATATATATATATATATATATATATATATATATATATATATAAAATATTCTGTAACTCTGTAACTTCTGTCGGTGCTGTGCTTTTTTGGAAATCGAATTTCCCAGAGGAACCCACCCGAGGGATTAATAAAGTTCTATCTAATCTAATCTAATCTAATTCAGCAGTACCTGTCTCATAATTTCTGGTGAGTAAAGCTCAGTATCCTCTCTATCCTTTAGCATAAGTTGAAGACTTTACAACCCTCACTAATGACACATTTTAGCGAGGCACAATTCTCTTCACAAACTCACACAATTTCAGAAGAGAATCAAAGTAGAAAACACTTTTGCAAAGATTTTTTCACCGAGTGACAAATCTGTTACATACGCGTACAAATTGCTTACTGAGCAGCTGGTTTAGCTTTCTTTTTTCTTTCCGTATAATTTGATTTTAATAGTTGCAATGATAAAGTGCCTTGTCTTTGTCTGTGAGTGTACTGTGAACACCAGTAAAAGCATAAATCTTAGAAGTCATGAGGTGAATAATGGGGTAGGAAAAACACAGAGTTCTGGCAGAAATGTGTTGTTATTTTTCTCTAGTCTTTGAGTTTTGTGGAAAAAAAGGATAATTTTAACAGTTATTTGCAAAATAAGATAACCAGTATCTGTAACTGGTTAAATGATAAATGTAGTGGAATATTAGAAGTGTTAAATAAAACAAAAAAACAGATGGTTTTAGCTAATATGTAAGTACCCCAACTCTGTTTTACGCTGTGTGTGTTGTCAGGAGCCATGGGAATAAAAGCAAGGCACTTTGCAATGTACTTAGAAACAGTGAATTTATTCTGAGTCTAGTTTACTCTCTCTGTTTACATCTTCTATATCAAACTACAGTTCAGTGACAACTGTAACCATCACATATCGCCCACTGCTGTGTATACTCAGCGTGAATATGTGGAAGAAGCATCAATATTGCTTAAGACCTCGGCTTCTCTGCTTGAGAGTTAAACAACATCGCAGCTCCTCAGTACCAATGTTATCTGAAGATATGACAAGAGGTTATTATCTTTGACATAGAGGAGATATGCAGGATTAAAGTAATCTATGGCCCCGCTTAATGTATGGGCACCAGGCGAACCAGCAAGGATTGGATTTGTCTCGCTGCTGGAATGTAATTTTGTGCATTTGACAGAAGCTAATTCAACTCCACAGTGCCAAGAAGCAGTTTGTGTGTGTGCAGAAATTCATTGTACTCACTAAGACAGAAGGTGAGAATAAGAGCACGGTGAAAACAAGGGAAACAAGAAACATAGACAGACTTGGGGAGATTGAGCAGGTTGGTGAGGAGAATGAGTCTGGCAGGCAGCTGAACACATACGTTACTTCAGCATGCGCGTTCAGAAGTTTATCCTTTGAGCCAGACGTGGAGAAAGACTCTGCACCTGTCAGCTCAACTCCATCTAAAAGACACAATGGGGGGAAGGCGCACAAAAAAAAAGAAGAATACTGTGTGTAAATTTGTTCATGCGAAACACAAACACCAGTGTTATTCTCATGCAGAATTGCAAATACTGGACTATGGTGCATATGTGTGCGCGACTGTCGTGCAGAAATCATGCGTACGTGGTCTAAAAATATGAAACTATGAAATTATATGTTAGACCTACAGCACAACCCCGCAGACAAATTCACACCGCTGGAACAAAGGGAACATCTCTCGCTCGGTTTCAGCACGATACAGCGTAATAGGTGTGACAGAAGAAGAAGAGGTAAAAACAAAGCGATGGCAATATTGTAGATGCTTTTGTAAACAACAAGGAACCTGCAATAAATTGACTCTACATGAAACTGTGAAACAAACATCTGGAAATTCAAATGTTCAGGCTATTTCCTCCCACACAGAGTCTCCTCCTTTCAACTCTGCAATTTAAAAAAACCAAAACAAAACTAAGAAACAAGAAGCCTTTAGTGGACTCGAATTTTATTCTGTGTTTTCTTGTTAAAATATTCAGGTTGAGGCCTATACGCATGGCAGACTGTAGAATATCAAAAAGGCGGCTGGCCCTTCCTTCCAGCTTGTCAGCCTGACCATCAAGATAAAAATCTAATGGAGCACAAAGCATGACTCACCTTTATAAAGTGTGATTTCTGCCAAAGGCTTTGCATCAGGGGCAACGCAGGTGACGGTGTACTTCTTCCCGGCTTCCCAAGGTGTTGACATGTCCATGTCAAAGTACGGCTTGGACGGAGGGACTGAAAGAGAGAAAACAGCTCAAGTTTCCAACTTAACATCAGCACCTAAAAAACTATAGATTACACTGATTTCTAGCCATTGCTCTAAGCTTTATGCGGTGATATGATAATAGGATTGTAATATCTGGGACTGACTGGAGTGTCACACTGTCAGTTTTTGAATGATTTAGGTTTGATGTTTGGTTGCGTTTCAATACAAATTGTGGACAAGAAGAGAATATAAAGATGAAACGGTGATGAAACCAATCCAGTGCTAATCTATCATAGCAAACACCAAACACTTCTCTACTCAGATCACCCCCAAGCTAAATATGTGCTTTCTGGACTGATCAAAGCAGTCTTCACTTCTCCACTGTTCTCTACAATCCTTTTATCTGACCATAAATAGAGATTCCAGGAAAAGAAAAGGGAAAAAACACATAGCTTTTAACACAAGGGACCGAAAAAAATTTGGGCAGTAAATTGAGAAATCTGTCACCAACTAATTATGAAAGAGATTCTTTGCAGATCTGTTAGCCCCTCCTTACCAAGAGTATCAGTTAAATTAAGCACGCACTAGCCTACAGATAACTGGCCATGTATTGTGCTGGCTTATAGTGTGTGGGTGAGCTTGTAGAATTAGAAACTATGGTTACTGTGAAGGTTGTTTTCTTTCATCAGAGATCAAGTGCAAAGGCTGCCTGAGTTAACAGACAGAATAGAGAGTTGGTAAGTACAGGAAGGAGATGTGTGCGTGTAAAGGGAGATGAAAGACTGGCAGAGGAGAAAAGAGATACTGCAAGAATGAAATGTGACTATAAGACGGGCTGTGGAGGATTAGGCGGAGCAGGGAGATAGCTGCCGCTCAGTCCGGAGATAAACCCCGCTGCCAATGTATGGCTCAACAGCTGGACCACAAGCAACCAAACCAGCCAGCCATTCAACATCTACCTCTACGTCCATTTGAATCGTGGCCACTAGGAGGAGCTGTTGCTGTGTGCAGAGTCACCTCTTCGCTCTAGTCTGCTATTGAGACAGATGAGATGTGGCTGCAGCTTCAAACTGATTTAAAAGAAGCAATTGAATCTGTGTGGACTGTGATGGGTTACCCAGAGCACTGCAGAGGCGCGCACAGCAATAATGAGATGCATTTGTTTGTTTTCCCCTCCCTCTTCCCAGAGAAGATGACTGGGCCATGCATCTATTGACAGCCCCTGTACTCTCAATCTACTCAGGCCCACACAATTCACACAGGCGCATCACTTGTTGTGCTCGAAGGGTGTCTGGCAGCCTAACAAATCCTAAAATAAGAATAATGATATGTTCACAAATGAGGCAGGCAGGTATCTAATTTTTTCCTCGCTCGCTCATGCTGGCCTGTTCCTCTTATCTTTCGTTCACTCCATCATCCCCCTCTAGCAGCCCGAGCCCACCTCCCTCCACCCACACTATCTTTCTTGACCACTGCAGTTAAACTGCAGAAGCGCAGAGGAAGGTGTGTTCCAGCTTGGACTGGGACTTACAGCCGCCATCCATCACATCCCCTCAGAAAAGCCATGTGAGGGAATAAGCCCAGTCAAGCTAAACCTGCACCAATGCACATTTGTACAATTGCGATAGAACATGTGGACAACAATAAAACACACATCCGGCTCAATTACTAGACACGCACTCAGAGCAAAGAGCAGACAGCAACCATGCTGTTTTCTTAATTAACTCTTTCTGCCCTTTCTTTGTATACTTCTAAGTGGGATTTTTTAAATCCTTCCTCTTTCCGTCTGCTTTTCTGCTTCTGTTTCTCTTGTTAAGGTACATATATGAACACAGATAGGCAAGGACTTGATCCTGCAGTTCAGATGTGAAACGCTGAGCTGAAATATTCGATTTATTAGACAAATACGGACGGATGGATGGATAAAGCAGATAAGAACCAGATTAGCAGACACACATCAATATGCATAAGCAGCTCTTTGCACCTATCCTTCTTTCTCATTCACATACAGATGCACATGCTCTCTTTTCTCCATTGCACACAAGCACCCAAAGATAAACTCAAGTCTACAGTGAATGCAGATTTGCACGCACAAACACTCCGACACAGGCGAGTGAATGTGCAGACAAGCTACATTCATCTCATTTCACTCTAAAAACAGGCACCAGTGTCTGCATGGTCTAACATGTGATACTAACCTGATTCTCCGAAAGATATTGGAAAAGGCCCAGAGGATAGAAAGTCTCTAAAAAGCTTATGCTGAATAGGATAGATAATAATGGAGCTCTGACTTCTTAACACCAGAAAGACACAACTCATCAGTTTCATCTTTGGATGATAAAGCTTGTCGAACACCATATTTTCACAGTATGTGTGTAAGAATGTTTTTTTTTCCTTCTATATTGTACTGTGCAAAAGTCTTGAGCCACCCCCTCATTTCTCTTTATTTTGCTTTCAATTTGCTTTTTTTCTTGAGCAATAGTTCTCCAGGATTTCTGAATGGCTTTCAAAGGTTTTCTTTGGACACTAGCTATTTTTAAACTCATTTTCAGTTCAGTCGCTTGTACCTGACCATTTTCAGAGGAAGCTACTTAACACTGACCAGTGAATTATTCAAAAGGCACCTAACTGAAGTAATTAACAAGTGTTGCTTTTACATATAACAGACAACTTTGCATCTTTAGGTATTTGATACTAGCAGCCTGTCACAAAAACACATAATTTGTTTCCATTTAGTTTAATGAACACAGAAATGTACCATTAAATTTTGATCCACCATACAATACAATGGAAAGCATCTGATTGACAGCAGTTTCATTTTTCAGCCCATATTGATCCTAAACACTTTCACTAGATAGAAAAACATATAATTAAACACTGTTATTCATGGATTGGCCTCCCCAGAGGAGGGACCTCAACATTATTGAAGCCGTGTGGGATCATGTTGACAGAGATCAGAAAGAAAAAGGCAGTCAACACCCAAAGAAGAGCTTTGAATGCCCTTAAAGAAGGTCGGAGAACTATTCGTGTAGGCATTATGCTTCATCTATGTTATATAGTTTCCATTTTCCAGCAAAATATAAAGAAATTACGATTTACACAGTATTATATGTGCAGAGAAACACATACATTTGGCTATTCATGCACAATATGAACATGGTATTTATTTGACATGTAATCCCTGATGTTGCAAACCACTGAAACAGCTTTCCATTTTCTGTCTGCATTCAGAGGGAGAAGTGGAACAGGTGTTTAGGACAAAAAGCTCTACCTCCATCACCTCTCATCTGCACGAGCGCTGCTCCAGCCAAAACATGTCATAACTGCATCTGTCAGCATCCATCTCCCAAACTCCCATTTACAGCAAGTGCATCACACACGCGCAACATTAAAAACAGATTTAGGCTCAATTGTAAATGCACCTTTGTGATGGATTCTAAATAAATTAACAAGGAACCGCTCATGTTGCTATTAAGCAGAACTTCCCCTTTTCAGAAAGAACCTACTGTAACATTAAAGTGGCGCTGTCAGAATTAAAGCATGGCACCAGTGTATAACACCCCATCCTCTGATGAGGTTATATCTTGGGCAACTGTCAGAACTTTTCATGAACAAAGATGAATAAAGTCACCATGTTCTACATTGCTTGTGCCCCCATTTATAAGTTGTTCCATTATTCATAACAGGGAATCATAAAATGAAGGCTCATTATATACTCTTCAAGTGCTAAACTCATTAGCTCCCGAAAAAAACCTCGCTATAGCCCTGGTTCCTAAAATGTCCTCTAACCTCCAACCAACGCTGATAATAAGCTTACACACACACACACACACACACACACACACACACACACACACACACACACACACATATAAATAAATATCTCGGTGACACACTATGCCAAATGAATGAGTAACAGTCTAAAACCAGAACACATCAAAAACAGTTTTGAACATTTGCAGGAGGCATCTGTACAGGCGTGCACTGTGGTGAGGGAGAGAGTTGTTCATTAATAGGATTAAATGCTAAGGCTAATGGTATAAACCGAGACACAGGATGTGTCAGGTATGTGACGGGCACAGTGCGGGGTAAGTTTTAGTAGAGGAGGGGGCTTTAGCAGAGAGGGTAGAGGTTGTTATTGTCATGGATTACTCACTGCCACTTGATCTGCCTGTTGCAGTAATCCCCTATCTAAGCTCCGCAGGGAAGCAAAAAACACACAGGAGTTAGGTTGCACCAATGGAAATGTCTTGAAAACATCTCTTTGTAAGCCCATGGATGGGGCTTATTGACATTTTTGCCTTTATCCCTGCTATTTACTGCCTGTGGTGATCCATCTTGAATTAGCCAGTCATAATATCACTCTCCCTGACCCAAGAATCCAATTATACAACCACCAATCTCTGTTTTGTTTTCAAATTCCTCCCCTCTCCCCTACTGTATCTCCTCATAAAGACTTTATAGTGTTTTGATTTGATGCAGAGCTTGATAGGATATGGCCATGGTTGACTGGCCAGGGGTGCGGGGCCTTGGGAGCCGTAGTTCAGTGATAGAGAAGTCCATCGGAAACTCATCAGAGACGGTGCACTTCAAAGGGGATACACAGTTTCCAGTCCCAGTTCAGCACTAACAGGAGATTGAATTCATCAGCTCATTATCAAGCCCCAGATTAGTCACGTATTTTGAATCACTTGAACTGCTGGGCTGGAACAAATAACCCTTTAAGACCAAGGCTGCAGAGAGCTTTTTAAGCCAGTCACTTCACTGATTGCCCTTTGCGACAGCTCATCTACAAATGTCCATGTTAAACAGTCAACAGCTGGGACGTGAGCCCAGGACACTGAATAAAAGCACCTGCTGAGATGTGCAGCATGTGGACTCGTATGTGAGCATTTCAGAAACATTATGAAAGAGTCTGTCACGGGTAAATGCTAGTACTAATACTACTACCAGCCATCCCTGATGCAACACACTGGTTGGTATAACACATATTTTCATTGTTTTGATAAAGCAGAAAGCGAGAGTTTTGATTTTGTATAAGTGGGCACACATGCAAGAAGCATCTCAGAGGTAATGAATGTGGGAGTCAAGCCTGCTGTGGCTGCAGGTGTAGGCTTGCCGTAGCATATTAAACTGCAGCAGTGTAGAATACTGCCATTCAAGTACAACACTACCCGCCATTTCTCGCGCCAGCCTATTGATGTCAGAAAAACCTGCTCTCTTCCCAGAAGAGAGCGAGGACTCTACAATCGCCACAACCGCCCCTCCTATCCAAACCCCCATCCTCAGTGTCCATGGTCACCAAAGAGAAAGCCTGCGAGCCAAGAGAGAGGGTGAAATTGTGCGGGGGAGAGAATAGGGAGGGGGATGTAAGTAAATGAAGTGCGCCTGGAGAAGAAAGGTTCTTTTAGAGTCCTTTCCTTACCACATATGGGCTTGCTCCCACAAGCAAAAGGGTTAGGGAGAGAGAAACACCGGTTGTTATAGAGTGACTACAGGTGGTCTAATGTAGTTGCACAATAACATCTATTCCATTCCATGTCTGAGAAGGAACTTTTCAATCACTTCTGTTAAAATGTATTCCTGCGCAAGGAAGAGACATGAATCGCCTTGAGGCTTGCTAGAGAAGCCAGGCTGCTCTTTATATTTTCCAGCTGCTAGTTAAAGCCACAGACCCTTCTGGAACATGTAAAGGTGGCATAGTACTTGAATACTGTTTGAAAAGTTTGCAGAATTGTGAGCACAAAACTGAAACAACCTTCTTAATATTGTCTAGATCCCCCTTGTGCTAATAAAAAAGCTCTGAACCCCTGGAGGCTGGGTCATTACCCTTATCAGGTTCCTCGAGCCATTCTTCATCAATGTGTTGGAGTGCACACTGTTCTGCTGAGGGAGGCTACGGCCATTCAGGACTACCTTTGTGTTCTTGGTTGGCAGCAATGCTGGGTAATTGTTATATCTCCAAGTAACAGTCTCATTAATGTGAGGACCCAAGGTCATCAAAACATTTAATTTTAACGAGATGATCAATATGATTCACTTCACCTGGTGGTACTTTTAATGCTGTGGTTGATCAGTGTATTATTGAATAAAACTGCTACAGTAAACACGCCGTACCAAGGGCAAAGTAACTTAAAACTGTCCTTCAAATGCAATTGCCGTATCTTACACAAATAAAAGCTCTTTATCAATAGAAATGAATATTTAACAGCTCTTTGTATGCTGATTACTGGTCAAGAGGTCACAAATGTTACTGGAGTACTGAGGATGCTCACTGTGCCTTCTAACATGCATTTTGTTACTCGGGGAAAAAAAAAGAAAAAAGAAAACATGATTATTATTAGACTCCACAACCTTTTTTGTCCCCCCTTACTTCGTACGTCGAGCCAGGCCAGCCTGGAAATGATTCCACTGCTGGACTCAGATGAGGTCACTTGACATTCATATTGAGTGTCATCTTCCAGTTGAGCATCTTCAATCTGAAGATGATACTGGCCTGGAACAGAGATGGAGAGATGAACTGTGTTGGAGAGATGCTACATATGTAGATAATTACAAAAAGAATGGGTTCATTTTCCTATGCGTCCCCTTCTACTGAGTATAACTTAGGAGGTCCTAACATTTATAGTATTTATATATTGACAAGCATTTAGCATTTTTAGAGGCCTTTTTTTAAATTTACATAATGCCAAAATTAACTATCAAAGAGAAACTGACAATGGGTTTAATGTAGAGAGCACCTAATTTTAGTTCTACCAAATGCTTTACAATATCTTCTCATTTACCCAATTACAGACGCTCATGCAAAGCAGCTGTAACTAGTAGATCTGAGGTTTTGTCTTGCACAAGGACCCTTTGGTACGTGGAGGGTCCAGGGATCAAACCACCACTTGAGCCACGGCAGCTTAGAAATCTAAATGGCAGTCCTGCGCATCAGTTCAGTACGATAATATACTCCACTGCTGACATTCCTGTTTGATTTGACTATAAACAGCCAGTTTTCTTATTTCTGTAAAATATAAACATTTCACTTGGTGAGAATCTCCAGCTGCAGGCATTTCCATTGACATGCTAGTGGTTGTTTATACTCACAGCATTTTGTTTCAGAATGAATTTCCAGTGTGGTAAATGAAATCCAATCCCAAATTCACAACGCAGACTGAATAAAATGTCTATTAATTGATGCCAGGCAGAATCCCTCACTCTGCATCTCTCTTCTGATAGTGTGGCATGCCAACAGGGCTTGATTTGTTTGATGCATTGCCATAACCTGTGGGGATTAGATGATGTTCAACGTTGGTTTTCCAGCTCCTGATGGCTCACAGCCTACTAATATGTGGAAAATAGTATCTTAGTCTGACAACCACACAGGCCTACAAATACATGTGTCAAGTACGCTGGCAAGATAATTAACACCAACCAGAAGCAATTTTCACATCTAAGTTATCATTGAGTGCAGAAAGAAAGAGACATTGGAGTTATTAATCATATTCCTCTTTCCTGAAATTACTCACAAATAGTCCAATCAAGTTGTAGAGACTGGCAGAGGCTGCAATGAGAATTGGTTATTTGCCCATTACTCTGTATCTATTTCATCTAGGGCCTTTGAAATTTTTGGATACAGTACATCTACATAGATATTATGCCTGCAGTGGAAAATGCCTTCCCTTCTGCAAATATGAATCTGTGCATCAGCCCAGAAACTTTAAAACACATACTATTACATAAGTGGGAAAGGTCAGTCCCCAGGGAGAGGGAAAGAGTAGGGGAAATTGTTGATGTTCGTGTAAACAACCTTTTTCATCATTTAGTCAGGCACTGTTGCCTGACATCAAGAAGGTTCCTGGCAAGAACCTGCTGGCTGACTGAGGCCTTTTTATGAGTTTGCATCCTCTCCCTGTGCCTGATGGCTTTTCTCCGGGTACTGCGGCATCCTCCCACAGTCCAAAGGAATGCTTGTTAGGTTGGGGCTGGTGATTCTAAATAAGCCTGAGGTATCGATATTAGCATGTGTGGCTGTCTGTCTCTTGATGTAAACCCTGTGATGAACTGGCGACCTGTCGAGGATGTACCCCCTCTTTTTCCTGTTTGACAGCTGAGGCAAGCTCCAGCCTTTCTGTGCCCCTGAGTTGGATAAAAACAAATGGATAGATGGAGGGAGGGAGCGATGGATGGATGGATTTGATACTGTATAACAAGATAACAGCAACATATCTCAAAAAGCCCCAGTAAGAGCCTCAATTAATCTCTATGTGTGACTATGATTTATCAGTTTATGATGCTTGCTGATATTAGATAAGATAAAATCTGATTCACTTCTCTCTACATGTGACGTTCATTATTAACATTTTACCTGATTGGCTGGCTGCATGCTATTTTCTAGAGTTGTGTTGTTGCTCGTGAGCCATTCTTTGAATACAAAATGAGAAAGACAAACCTAATGCTTTGGTGCCTTAAAAAAAGCTGTTTTATCTTTAAGGTTCTGTCTTTACACTGAGAGTTGGTGTACATAAATGGCTGAAATCCTGGATCTAGGCTCATGTCAGTACACATTTACATTACTGCTTCAGCTCGGGGAAACTAAGGGTGCTAAATTTACTATAAGTGCATGCTGAAATCAACGCCGGCCTCTCTTCTGTGCGTGAATATGTGATTTCAGTCTTTTTAAGCATCAATAAACATCACTGATGACAATCAGTGAAAACTGGTGGTGTATAAAGTGCAGTCAAGTGTCATCTTAAATGATTTTGCTAGTTCTGTGCAGTGTAAAGTGATTGCATACATCAGTCTGCAGTTTCATTTCCTGGAAAAGGGTACCTGCACTGATGGGCATTTTATTTATGACTGAGCCTATGAGTGTTTGACAGCTTGTGTGTGTTTGTGGTCCTTACATTCATTGTGTACTTCTTTTTTCCTTGTTGTGGATATAAAAGGTGATTTTCTAACCCTGTGTCTATTGTAATGAATAATTTTCTCACTAACAGTTAATCAACAGAGAAATATTTTACTCCTCTGAATGTATTTGTGTAAACTCAAGCCATGAATAAGGGCACACACGAGAATGTGCATCATTGTATCCCTTAGTGTTTATGTGTCACTGGTGGTCTCCCACACTGTGCAACAGTGAAATGCAGCTTGTCTAGTTGTGGGCTGATCAGGAACAGATGCTCTTCTCTTACTCAGGATTGCCTTCTAATTGGCTATTACTTTTTATAGACTGTGGTGCAGATTCTGCAACACACTATATTCTCTGCCACATTTCACAGATCATCTGGCACTCTGTTGCTTTAATTTCTTTTTTTTTAATCTTCATGTGCGAGTGACAGGATAAGGGGGTTGTGCGAGAGGCTGTTGACAATCACATCACCTCACCTCACCCCAGATGATACCCCTTTATAATAGCCATAAGGTTCCTGTAACAGCCATGCTTATTGGAGCATCGAAGCCATAACAACAACAACCTCATCTCATTTACTTTTAGAGAAGCCCCCTTGAAGTCGTACCGCTGGGGGCATCTTGACATGACAGCAGCATTTCATAATTAAACCATATAAACTATAAGTCACAACAAAACAAAGAAGTACATGGGATTCAAATTGTGCTACTATCTTTGGGAAATCATATGTTAAAGTGCCCTTTACGCAAATAACACACAGTTCTCTGATGGTTTCATTTTTTAGTTGTTTAGGTTTACTAATTTTGGCATCTCTTGAGGTTCTGTTATTATACATGTTTATTTAGTTTTAATAGGTCCATCAAAGCTCAATAGGCCATAGACCATATTCCGTGAGTATCCCGGCTTACCTCTCTCGGGGTTTCCAATCATGCTGTAGCGTGGAAAGCCTGGCAGGCTTCTCTCAGGTCCCAGGAGGAAGCCATCTTTGGCCCACTGCACAGTCCCCGAGGCTCGCAACACCTCACACCTCAACACAGCTGTGGCTCCCATCCGCACAGTTAGATTCTTGGGCTCAGTCCTAAAGGCCTGCTGGGCCCGTGTGCCTGGAAACATTAAACAAAAAAACAAAAAAAAGGAGAAGCAGGCGCATTGGAAAGGAAACATGAAAGGGATATGTTGGGATTTCATGAAAAGAGATGGAAAAGAATAAGAGCTGAGTATGTGTGAGGAGTGTGATGAAAGAAATAAAATGAGCAGAAGGAGCATGACAAAAACATGCACCACAGGAGAGCAGTCCTGTGGTCTTTTTGTTTGAGAAGGCATCCCATTGTGCCTGGCCACATTATTCATCTTGGCATATGTTTTATTGATGGGAAACTGCAGTGATACGGCCCTGAAAATGAGTCAATAAAGTAATTACTGCAAATTAAATCCCCCCTCGGCCATGCAGATAGGGTATTGGGAAGAGGAAAAAAAACATGGGGCACCAGAGACCTTGTTCACCTGTGGTTTTTCCTCAATGTCGATGTCCCACTAGCTAATTCCTCCCGGGAAGAGTAATGATTATCACTTTAATCCCCCTTGTTTGTCATAGTTGGTGTTCACCATCCTTCAGCCAAGCTCTGAGGTGACAGCCTATGGCGCAGTGCACTTGAGTCAGGAAGGTTACGTTAAAGTAGACCACCCACCAGGCTTTTACACTGGGGCTAAGATTATATGAGTATTACACACAAAAGTTTATGAATAAATTCAGTTCAAAAAGCCAAATGCAAGTGCATACTCCAATTAGCGTTTAATATCTGAGCGTAAGTCTGTTTAAACAATGCCCCACAGAGAACCTGATTCTATTGGGCTGTTTAAATCTTGACCTTCATTGAAGCAATGGCCAAGTTGTTTGTGAAGTGCATGCTCTGTTGCATCTGACAACATGAGTGAGAGGCAGAGCTCTCAGATCAAGGCTGAACCAGTCACCTCACGTCAAATATGAAGGGCAAGATTGGCCATTACAGAGGATGCATACAAACAGCCAAACACAGAAGCAAATTTGCATACAGTTTACATAAATGAATAGTCAATAATGATCTACAGTGCCTACTAAAATACTTCCACAATGGATTTTACTGAGAAATAGAAATATCAAAATGCAGCAATACAATTTCATTTCCATGTCCTAAAGTGAGCTGAATTTATAATCGTTAAGTTAAACCAGTTTTATGGACCATACATAGAGCTTTACAGTAATATTTGCATACTGCTCTTTTACAATATAGGTGCAGCTCTTTATCCATCACAGACACATACACACCACAGACACTTTGGGGGCAGTTTTTGTGGTCTGTATCAAGGACACTTTGGCATGGATGACCTGCTCTATCTCCAAACCACTAAGGCTTTAACCTACTTAAAGTGAGTAGTGTTAGCTAAACTTAGCAAACTTTGGATGTTTCTGTGGCGTTACAGAGATGGGTTAAATCTTTTTCTTGTGGACTTGATATTGCACCTTAGCATGTCACACATAAACAAGAGTTTTATCACCAAAGCACAAGAGGTTAATACCTCAACAACAGCAAGCATGTTTGTTGTGGCTTTTAAAATTTTTTTTTTATAAATGACATTTATATATACCCATAGGGGAAATTAAGGGGCAGTATGGTGACTTATTAGCAGCGGTCATTATCCAAGGGGCAATCTCCAGAGCTAAAAAATTACCCCAATGCTTCTTGTGCCACATGATGCTCGTTACTTTAAAAATGTCCAAATTTACATCTTTAAAAATATCGCTTACACCCTGGTATAAACAAATAAACACACACACACACACACACACACACACACACACACAAAAGGTTTTAGCACCTATGGCTAGGTTTCATTATTATTATTACTATTATTATTTTGCTAATGCATCCACCTGGATTGATTGACAGGTGTCCTGATACAGGTAGGTGAAGCAGACCGGTTATCTTTTAGGCTTCATCCACCATTTCACGTAACTCTTCACTGTTTATGTCTGCTGGTGGTGCTTTTTGGAGCATTTTTAATGGATTATGTGACCAATATTATGAGCTGTAGTATGGCACAGCGCTAGTTTCTGCTTCTGCAATGGTGAGTAAAATTCTAGTATTTTATTCCTCTCTTGCTTAACACTATATGTATGTCTATACAATTTATGAATTTAGCTTGCTAACCAAACTAGCTAGCATCAGGTGATAAACTAGCATCCAAAACACCAACACGTGACGTCCTGGTGCCTGAAGGTAAGAGTTCAGTTCAGGTTTTTTTGACATTCTGTTGCAAAACAGCTGTAAAAACAGTTCTCACCAGCCAGCATTTGTCCATCCACCCCTTCAGCAGATGTGGAATAACGTTTGTATTCACGTGCAGTTGTGTTTTTGGTATTCTGATAGAGTCAGGTATTTATGCTTTGTTTTGTTCTTCACCTCCTCCTTCTCCTCTTCTTGAGGGAAATATTTTGCTTGTGAAAGAGTGTCAAGGAAGGCGGTAGGTAACCAGACTCAGAAGGCATTTTGGGTTCCCAGAGATGAGCAGTTTTTTGTTTTGTTTTTTTACAATCACCCCCATTATTTGTGAAACTTAAAACAAAACTCATAACAGGAAACAAAGAGCACACGGAATAAGCAACACACCTCACCTGTCAATTCCCCTTCTGTTAGTGTAGCCAGTACCACTAGTTTAAGGTGAGAAATCTACAACTCAACACAAATGGCTGAGAATCACATGAAGCTCACTCCTCTCCTGATTAACTCATTTACACAGCTAAATGCTCCATATAAGAAAACTATTAGGACAAATCACTTCATAATCCTATAAACTAACAAAAGGAAACATGCCTGTGCAAAAAACTCCCCTCTTCTTGGATTAACCTGGTGATGTCAGACATGACATCATCAGCACTTTAAAAGTCAGGAAATGCTGGAGGGATTTGGGGGGAGCTTTCCCACACCTGACCTACATGGATACTCAGAACAAAGAAACAATGGAAGAATATAAATGAGTTAAATAACAACATAATAATGCAACATAATAAAATATAACGCAACATGTGATTAACTGTTTGCTTTAATCTGCTGAATGTTTGAGTTTGACTGCAACATAATGGTTACACAAACAAACCTAGGTATAATAAGTAAAGCAATGTTACTTTGGCAATAGCAAATCAGAGCAAATAAACATATGTAGAGAATAATGTGCTTAATGTGTAAAACATTCATACTTACAGTATGAGACAACTGAAGAGTCCAACTGCTCATCCACCCACATTTCCATACTTATTTTAATGTTGTAAGTTAAAGTTATTCTTTGCTGTTAAAGAGCAACAATATTTCTTGTTTAGGTGACAGATCTACCTCATGTATCTCTGTTCTTTAATTGTGTTTGGTAAATTCCATGAACTGGAAGTCATTTGTCACCATGGAAACATGATGTGACTTTCACTTAGTGTTATTTACTTTCTTTATAAAGTATTTGATGACAAAAAAGCTGACAGTTTAAAAGAATTGTGACAATGGAGCAAAAGTCTTAAACAACTCCCACCTAAGCAAAGTTACAAGCCAAATTACAATTTAGTCAATAATAACACAACATTACTCTGGATGAAGAACTAATTCCCTGTGAATAAGTTTCCTTTATGCCCTGAATAAATCTGGTGGGAAACTGGTTGTAATATAAATTGTCCATCAGCCAAAAACAGGGAAAAGATTTAACCAATGATGTTCTACTTGATTAGGCAAACCGAAGAGACAGTGGAAATTTTAAGAGTAAGTCCTATGCACCTATAGGAGACCTTACCTTACTATAAACCATGATGATGATCCTCAAAGGAGAAATGCAATCTAGTTCTTGCATATTTCTCACACTTACATTTTTCAGACTTTAAAAAGACAAGCCGATACAAAATGCAGTTTTTAAATGGTGATTTCACAAGTCTGGGGGATCATCAAGATATTTTTTGGGCAAATATGAGACAAGCATTCGTGTTCTTTTTGGTCAGCAGTGGTTTTCACCCTGCTCTGGATGCCATTTTTGTTCAGTCTCTTTCTTGCTGCTGAATCATGAACTCTGACCTTAACTGAGGCAAATGTGATTGCAGTTCCTCAGATGCCGTTCTGGGTTCTTTTGTGACCTTCTGGATGACTCGTCCGTGCACTCTGGGAGTAATTTTAGTAGAGTTTCACTACTGTTCCAGGTTTTCTTGATTTGTGGATAATAGCTCCAAACCGTAGTTTGCTGGAGTCCCAAAGCCTTAAAAATGCCTTTGAAACCCTTTCCAAACCGATTGATGTCAGTGAGTTTGTTTCTCATCATTTTCTTAAGGTCGCAGCAAGTTGTCTTGCTCTTTGAGATTTTTAAACTTCACTTTGACAGACAGGATCTGTTTAAATCATTTCTGGATTCAGCAGGTCTGACAGTAATCAGGTCTGGGGGTGGCTATTATAACTGAACTCAGCTTTCTAAAAAATGTGGTTAATTGCAGTTAATTCATGATTTAATAATCAGTTAGTTTTCACATACACCCATGTAGCTATGGATGGCTTTTTTCTGTAATAAATGAAATCTTCAATTAAAAACTGCAGTTTGAATTTGTCTAACATGGAAATTTGTTTGATTATCTGAAATATGGTATATAGTATGATAGATATGGAAAACAATAAGAAATCAGAAAAAAGCCAAATACCTTCTTACAGCACTATATAAGACCCACAGTAAATCAATTATTGCTGCAGAAAACATAGCAATTAAGGCAAGATTTTCAACGTGTAAGGTGAAGAGATCACCATGAGATTAAGGTTGTACAGTGCTTTACTTACTATACACTCCTATTTGAGGCAGGTTGAGAAGGTGACCTGAATGTATCACCGACGTTATTCTGTTTCAGTGAAAATTAAGACTTCAAAAAAGTGCTCTGGCTAGTCAACAGAGCACTGTTCCCAATGCTCTGTTGACCGGCCAGAACAGGGAAGGGACTTGGAAAGGCCACAGTTACTGTAATAACTCCACGGTGACATTTGATTCTCTTACCCAAGATAAAACAGAGAAAGGGTAGGACTGCAGGAGACACAATCCAGGCTGACAAGAAGTCCATTTCACCGCTGACACCTGACCTTCAACAACCCTGGAACAACCATTTAAAAAAAAAAAATCACAAATGACATATACACATCCACTACAGGCAGACATTAGGTTAGAAAGACAAGATGGGAAGGATTATTTTTCTTTCCATATTTTGTCATATTTTGTGAGTGTCGACATGATTTGATTTGCTGACAAACTATTTTTTAACATATCATTGTTTTGTAACAGTCCAGCACATGTTTACAACTCTATCTCTGCAGACTTCCAATTGATCATTCAGTTAATCAATGAATCATTCATAGTTCCATTAAAGTGGAGCTTAAGGCATTTAAAAGCATGGTTCTAATTTTAATGGCGTTTAATGGTGAAAAACCTTTTCTTGAGGATACACTCTTTGCAGTGTGTTTCAAATGAGAAAATGCAGAGGAACATTTTCGTTGAGCTAGAGTTAGTCTTGTGATGAGTATGAAAGTGTGCACAATTCCCTTAAGGCCATACACATATTTGTGATTAGTTGCACTAAAGACCTCTGTGGTCTCTGCAGCATTTCTCCTGGCTTTTCTTAAAGAATCAGCTTTGGGAGCAAAGAATGGAAGATAAAGGACCTTTCTCTCAGCCTCCGAGAGCCGATTTTTAAACTTAGCCTGTGGAAACCAGTGTATACATGGGACGCACAAAAAAATGGAACAAAAATGTCCTTAGTAGTGATCTACATTTCACTAATATAAATTTAGAATTTGTATTAAATTGATATTAAATTAAACCACTATCACTTGGTTTATATAGCGTAGCAGCTGCCTTACCCTATAAAGTAAACTCTCCATAGCTTTTTGCATAAAATGGTTGATACAGTACTGTAAAAAAATCTTAAAAGACCCCTTATTTCTTTATTTCTTCCAAGGACCCAGACATTCTTGTAATTTTTAAGTTGGTCTTCGGCAACAGTCCTCCAGGCTTTTTGAAGCTGTTTCTCTCTGGACGTTGGCTACTTTTTAGCTTATTGTCAGTCCAGTCCTGGTGCCTGTTGCAAAATTTGTTCACATTTGTTTAGTTGAAACTATGACAAATGCTAAAGATAACACAGGCATAGAACTTTGTTTTTACACCAACAAGGTGATTCCTAGTAGACTATGAGCCAAAAACCTGGCATGTCTTGGCATGGTGTGGGGGTTATCCCTAAAAATTTGAAGAAAATGGAGCGTTGGAGGACAAAAACTAAAGTACTGTAGGTGCAAAAAATCGGAACCAAAAACCAAAAACAACGAATTGTATCTTAAGGTCAAGGCCTTAAGATATCGGAAAGACCTGACCTAAGAAATAGGTAAGGTATATCTGGCCCTTTCATTAATCCGTTTACTGTGCACTGAAGTCTCATCAGAAATGGCCTGAATGGACGGGTGGCTCCCAAGAAGCCGTTCTTAGTAATTAAACTAAGAGGAATGCCAGATTACACAAGAACTGGACTAAAAATCAGTGTCAACAGGCCTGATGAAATGATGAATCCAAATGATTTCAATGAATCCAAATGAAATTTCCAGTTTAAAATTTTATCGATATATACAGAAAAGGGCCGGAGCGAGTGTTTATAGCTATCTGTAAAACATGGTGGAGGCTCTGTCAATGTTTAAGACAAGCCAATGCTGTTGGGGATTTTGTCAAAAATTATGGAATTATGAACACAGAAAAGTGCCATCAGATTTTGATCCACCATACAATACCATCGGGAAAAAATCTGATTGGCAACAGCTTCATTTTTCAGCATAACAGCGATCCCACAAACACACTGCAAATGCAGTAAAAGCATATCTGGATTGAAAAACTACACAGAGTGGAACAAAAGGTAGCCAACATCTAAAGAAGGGCTTTGAATGCCCTTCATTAAGTCTGAAGAATTATTTCTGGAGACTAAAAGAAATCAGACTAAAAGATGTGTTAAAGATGGACATACAAAGGCGGCCCTACCAAATGTTAACTTTCGGTCTTGTTAGAATGATATAACCTCTGTTTTTGCTTTATATGTTGTAATTCCATTTGTATTTATACATATTTCAATTTCAAAAAATCTCTGCACATATTTTCCATTCCCTAGAAAAGTATAAAGAAACAAGAAACACTCAGAGAAAGCAAATATCCACCAAGGCAACTCACTCTCTGAGCAGTATTTACTTTTAATGGAATAGTGTTGCATGTTGCATATGTTCATTTAGTTTTCTTTTTAAACATAAGAAATTTGTAGGGCAGTACAACTGCGATAAGGGTAGCATGTTTACTCTGATTACACAGACATTATGTAGAAGTAGGTAATGATAATGATAGTGGGCATAGATTTATAAATAAATGGACATAAAAAAACTTGAGCTTATTTTATATTTTACAACAGTAAAATACTAACTAACTAGCAACCTCATTCTCTTTGTCTTGACAATGCTTTCTTTAAGGATATCACGCATTTTGGAAATAAGGGCAGATGTGAAAAGTAAGAGAGAGATCAGAGGTCAAAAACAACATGATATTTGGATCCAAACTATAATTTGATATTTAGACTCCTCATATGCCAGCGTATCATTTCCAAAATGCTGCCAATAAAAACGAAGGCTTGTAAACATACATTTAAAGATAAAATACATTTTATGAAAGTTTGACCTTATTTGACCCCGAGGAAAAGGTCAAAGATCCAAAGTAAAGGGATATTTAGATGCCCCATATAAGAATCCCTATATACCTATATGCTGTCAATACAAACAATGGTAGTAAGAAACACAGGTTTAAATAGCATCTTTATTTTAATTACCTTCAGATCAATCTACTGACCTTGAAGGAGAGCTCAAAGGAATACTTTTCATATATATTGACTGTATATGTTGAATACGCAGAAACTTGTAAAAAACATAGTTTCTAAGGCTTTCTGTCAGTTTTTGACCAATAAACCATTAAGTTGACCTTGAAGACCTTGGTAGACGTAAGCTACATTTTAATGGATTTGATCAGGATTCATTCTAAACTTTTTGACTTCATAGAGAGAATGACACAGACACAAATGTTACAGCAAACATAACATTCTCAATGGGGGTCATGAGGGTTAGCTCGGGACTTTTGAATATTGCTGTGAGTCAGAAAATCTCCATATGAGTTGTTGTAAATGTTGAGGTAAGAGTACATACAGAGTGTTCTGGTTAACACTTGTATTGGCACAGTCCATTAAGATAGTCAATTAGAGTGTGCATTTGGATATTTTCTCCAGATAAATGAGTATAGAAATGTGGTCCACTTTCTGCATCGTGGCATGCTCCTGTTGTGAATGGTG
Source organism: Aulonocara sp. 'chitande type north' Nkhata Bay (assembly GCF_057382095.1). Classification (NCBI taxonomy): domain Eukaryota; kingdom Metazoa; phylum Chordata; class Actinopteri; order Cichliformes; family Cichlidae; genus Aulonocara; species Aulonocara sp. 'chitande type north' Nkhata Bay. Next base: position 31,244,333 of record NC_141354.1, read on the forward strand.
ACAAAAGAACATTTTAGAAATTAATGACATAGGCAGTGCTGTGGTTCCAAGCCAATAGCATTCAATATTGTGGATACAGACTTGAGTTATTTGATCTGGAAGAGAGCTCTGTGGATTTTAAATCAGTATGTAATCACTTCAATGTATCTGCTGCAGGAGTGGAACAAATAATAGTGATTTACTTAATTGAAAACTAAACATTTTCTCATCTGAACAGACAAAATGAATTGGAGGCAATAGCTTTTTGACGCATCTTCCCTGAGTCGATTAGTTGCACTCCAACAGGCTTTGATAAGAATTAACTCACACTTAATTATTTTTTCGCTCTCAAAACATTGGTGTATTTCAGAGCCCCAAGTATACTCTTTGAAAACACAAGGGCAATTATTTCCCTCTTCAATTAATAGAAAATCTTTCTGAGGTTAAAAATGCCCTTCTTCTCTTTATCTCTGCCTCGTGAAGGTAAACACAAAGACGATAATTTTCCGGCTTCTTCTTAAGATTTTGTCTTCACGTGAATGGCAATTTAGCATTTTCCATCTCCCGATAAGCGCTGGATTCCGTTCATTTGTCACCATGCAATTAGAAATGCCAAAATCTCATCTCTACCGTTGGGATTTAGGCCTCAAACATCAACCATTTCCTGTGAGGAGGAGAAATGTTTGTGCAGCACAGAGCGGTTGCTGTTGGCCTCGTGAGTCACCATTTTCATTGGGATTCTTAATGAAAGGAGACACAGCCTGGCTGACCTCCCCACATTCCCATTACCTAGTCAAACAACCACCTTAATTGCCTTAAAAATACAGCCAGTCGCAAGAATGCTCATTAAATGATACATGTTGATTGCCTTTGTATGCAAAAAAAAAGTGCGACGGTGTAGCATTTGCAGACGAACTGTAACGTGTCAGTCAAAATGTGGCATTAGATAAATACCAGACTGAATGGCAATTTAATTTGTCTTCGACTATAAGAAAGAGACATATTTTACTACTGCAGCACTCAATTGGTTCGGTGTTTTTTCTCTTTTCGACCTTGTTCTTCTCTAGCTTCTTACAAATGCAAATTAGAAAGTTTGATTTGAAATTTGATTCGCTTTTAGAGACAACGCTGCCACTCTCCCCGCAAGGACATTAGAAGTAGCTGAACTATTCAGCGTGACCCCGACAGGTAGATTTTTAATGGCATCTTTCATAACATCATCAAACGACTCAATACACTCAATCCTAGACCAATTTAACATAAAACCCCATGAAATCAGTCAATGCGCAGAAAATGAAGTTTCAACCTCCATGCAGCCATCCATTTCAGATGTGGTCATACATCTTAATGCCAACCTAAACTCTTACCAATCTCACCAATTGCCTGTGGGTACAATTACTGTAGCTTATAGAGGCTGTCTTGTGAACTATTACTGCTTCAGCTCTGAGTTGCTGATAAAGAGGGCTTCTAAAAGATGTGGATTAGATTATCAACAGAATCTAATTACATCTAAATCCTCGATTTCTCATTTAAACATGGCATTTTATAAGCAGTCTGATTAGAGCAGACAAGCTAAATCATATCAGCTTGGCCAATACACACGCCCAGTCCAATTTCAAAGCACTCAAGTAAACACTTGCTTTGTTTCCGGTCCCTTTGGCTCAAAGTGTTCAAGTTTACTGGATTACACTGACTTCGTTACACAAACTGACACACCTGCTCTCCCCAGGAAAAAGTTGAGAGACAGAGAGGCAAAGCCTCCTTTCAACCCTCACCAACTCAGGCACATCTGCCTGCCTAGGGTACACAGAAAAAAAAATGAGGCAAGCACACAGACACACAGAGAGGGCGTACCTCCTTCTTAAAAAAGCCAAGAACCTTTTGAATAGGTGTGCGAATTTGCATGAGAGAAAGGGAGCCGTGCTTACCTGTTGAGTGACGCAAAGGCTCAGGAGCGTCTTTTTTGTCTTCCTGATCTACAGATGACTCTCTGAACACAAGTGAGCCTAGGAGATGTTAAAGAATGCCAATGGGACTCCCCCATCTCTCACTCCTTAGTCTAAGACAGAGGCAAACAGATAAAGAGAGGGAGAGAAGCAATAGCGCGGAGTGCAGAATGAAGGGAGTTGTGTATGAGAAGTGTTGATGGAGGTGCTTCGAAGGGGGTCAAGTCAGCCGTGAAATAAATGTCAGAAAAACAATAACAAGGTTACAGCTGGCTTAGCAGTTCTAACATTTTTCTATGTATAAAGCTCCACAATGATAACTGACCACTTGTAATGTTGAAGGACCTCTGGTTTATTGAATGAATAAAAGCGGTAAAGTTATAACAGCTTGATAAAGCTGCAGTCAGCCAGAAATCTGAGGCACATGGATGTAGTTTCTTTTTTGCTCTGCTTTTCTCTGGAGCGTTCATGGTTCCCATTATTTAGCATTACAGTGTGCATGGGTTGAAAGGAGCAGAGCAACCCTCAAAGATCCAGATGCAACATGGATGTCTTTACAACTGCTAGTTTGTAACATTTATGCTCATACATAATGAATGGAATAGAGACTATCCACACGGCTGTATTTCCTGTATTCAATACTCCCAGGCTGATCTGCTCTATTGCAGAAGTGGAGAAAAAGAGGAGCCGCAGAACTCACTTTAAACACAGATTTTTTTTCTTTATTTTATTTTTACTTTTGATTTTTTTTCTGATTCTTGCCCCTTCACCCCCACCCACTCCTTTTGTCAATTATATACTTCCAACTGAATGGTCGCTGGAGAACACCACCATTTGCTCAGTGGAACATACTGAAAGCTCTTCTAGTAAGGCAACTTGAAGGTCATGTTGATTTTCCACGTGCATGTATTTTTCATTTGATCTGCTCATAGTCCATACATGTGCTGTGAATGCATGTACCAGCTATTTGCTCAGTATAACCACAGAAGCACTTGCACAGCTGCATTTGTTATTGCAGCGTGGGTCAGTCATGCAGTGATGACAATCCAGCCACTGTCATTGAGAAGAGTGCAAAGACTTCCACATACATGGCAGCACATAATACAGAAAGAGTGTTCTATAAATCTGGCAACTGGAGCCTTATGTTATGCTGCACAGTATGCTATGTGTACTGCATATGTCTCTGTGTTTGTGTGTAGGTCATGGAGGTGGGTGTGTGCGCACGCGTGTGTGTGTGTGTCCCAGATGTTAGCAGCTGGCTTGTGTATTTGATGCTGGCCCCACAGACAGTCATTAAGCCCAGCAGCCCAGGGCTAGAAGGTTAATTCCCCCGCCTGGAGGGGTCTGTTAGGTGGGAGGCAGGAGGAAAAGGAGCGGAGGAGGTGGAGTGTGAGGTGGAGAGGGTGGTGAGGAGGCGGGGGAGCAATGGGAGGCGAGGGGGCTGTGAAGCTCAGAACTCAGTTCACACAAACAGCACTGTCAGCAAGACTGGAGCAGCTCTACTGCCAGACGAAGAAAGGGGAGGGAGGGAGCTGGGGCCTGACAGAGAGGTAAGGAAGGGAGGGAGGGAGATGGACAGAGGACCTGAAGATGAATGGTGAGAGGAGGGGGATGCAAGGAAGAGATGGGAAATACAGTAAGGGGGCAAAAAGAATTCATGTCAGGGAGTTGGACAGGCAGAGGGGGAGATGAAGGGGACATGAACGAGCAAGGTAATGGAGCGGGAGAAACGGATGGAGGAAGGAGGCCGAAAGATACTGTAAAATGGGCTGTGGAGTGATGAATAGAAGACTAGAGAGGTGCAGAGGAAGGGGGGAGATGGGCGGAAGGAAGGCTGACATGAAGAGTTGTTTTGAAAACCAACAGGAAGTCTACTGACTCAGACCAGTGCGTCAGGGAAAGCTAGGAGGAAGATTAATCAAAGAAAGCAATAAGAACTACGGTGAAAAGCAACACAATATGTGGAAAAAGGAATGATAGGGTCATGTCCAGGAGATTGATTCAGAGACGGCAAAGTAGGTGTCTGGCTGCATGTGATATTTTGGTGTGTTGGAGACTTTGTGCTGCCCGTTAGGCGTGTGTAGCATTTGTGTGGTGGTGGCTGCTCAAATTCTGTCTCTTGTTACTATAAAGACAACATGTTTTAATGGTTTATTGGTTTATTACAAAATGAATATGCAACATGGAGCCAGTGGGTAACAGATTAAATGCTCACAGTGTGATCCCCACCAGTAAGAGGTTTTAACCGGTTCAGTGTCCAGCGTTCAAGAGAAGCGGTTAATTAAATAAAGAGAGGCTTCAGTAACTCTTCAAGACTTCTGAGGAATCTGACAAAAAAGGCCCCCAAGTTGTCTTTTCTCATTGAGTTGGACGGTTCTACATTCACACTCTGCATTAACTACAACTTTCTGACCTGATGATCTGATTGGAGGCCCAGCTTCTGTTGCCTGCCACAGTACAGCTGCCATATCAGTGATGATTCTGTGTTCTAAATCTGCAGACAAGGTCAACATGCCCCCCCCCCCCCCCCCCCCCCCGGCCAATCTGGCTCCTAGTCGACCACAGGAAGGAGATTTAACAGGCAATAGCAGACTGAGAGCATGCACTCCACAAACCAGAAATGACAATTATAGGCATCACTAAAACAGCAGTAGCAAACAGAGATAAGAGGACTTTCAAAAGTCTGACAGCGATAGTTGCTTAATCCCCTTCAGCAGCACTTTCTCCAGAAGTCTTTTATGACGACGTCTGAATAGAGACATGAACCTTGTCTCCCTGCTGGCAAGTTTGCAAAGCTTTCTCTCTCAAGTTGCTGTGCTTTGGTGAACCTGTAGACCAAGCAACGCTAGAGCATGTGGACGGACATGTATCAGGGTTAAGACAGATTTGGAAAAACCCAATTAAACACACCAGTACACTCTTTGCTGCCCTCTTTCAATCCCCATCCCTGTGTCCCTATTCATGTTGGCACTGATATGGAGTTCAGAGCTTGGCATGTGTGTATGTTCAAATGTGCGTGTATGTGATGGGATGGATGGAGAGGCTTGAGAATACCAGCTGCAGTGTCCAGATTGGGAAGGGATTAATTCCCAAATCTCCTCCATTTACCTCAGCTGCCTAACAAGCTCCAGCATAACCATGCTAACTCCCAGACGTTGTGACTTTGATTCCACTGGTAATAACAAACAACAGACACTGTTGACCAATCAAAGAGGCCTAATTGATGAGATGTTATACAGTGCTTTTTCTAGGAGGATGCTGACAGAGCAAGAGGGAGTAGGCGTATATAAAATAAAATCTCAGTCTGACTAAAATGCATTTATATTATAGGAATTCAATTGCAATAACTTTTAGATGGAAAATTGAAATAGATACCACCATGTTGCTGCAGTGGTGCTTTATATATTACATTACACGAGCAGCCGGGGAAGAAGCAGAAAGCTAAAAACCACTAGGCACCTTTGGAGAAGTGGAGCTCTTCATCTAACAGATTCCTGTGTGAAGTCATGAGGTCAGAGGCTGGACAGGATCGCTGAAACAATATTATTAGGTCACTGAGGGAAGAAGAGAAGGGTCAGATAATAAGACTCAATCTGGCTGAGTGAAAATGCATAGGAGGGAAAGTGCTGACGCCTCTCTTGCTCTGGCTCATCCAATTCCCGGCACTTACTCCGTGCCACTGATATTCATGCCGAGCTTTTTGTCCACGGCTCACAAACTTTAACATTCACCGTCTCCACTGCCCCATCTATCATCTCACTGTGGTGATGGACGCATAGAGAGCAAAGCAGCTAAAACGGCAGTGGGAGGGTGAAAGAGACACCAAGGGATAATATTGAAATTTGAGGTCAGAAAAGACAATTGTTGTATTCACTCGTGTGCGTCTCATTGACTTGTGTGGAGCCACCTGAATTATGTACAGTCAATGTACACAGACACATATGCACACGAAGGCAGTCACACGCACACGCGCAAATGCACAAATCGACACGGGAACCTCCTATCAGAAGCAATTCAATATAAAGATACACAGAGCTCAGGCAATAACCTGATCCTGGTAAGAGATGTTATAGGCTTTGACAGGGAGGGCTGAGCCACACAGCCCAGGCTGTTCTCCTAGTGTCACTAACAAAACAGAAGGATTAGAGGATGAAATGGAGCTAAATCTGGGCAAGCTAAAAATGGGGGCAAAAACAAGGCATGGAAAGAAACAATATTGAATGGATTCAAAGAAAGCCTTTAACAAGAGCTATTAAGCTATTAAATGGCACTTTAATAACAAAAGCCTTGTGCTCCATTATTTATATTCTGCTGTTAATAAATACACCCACATACGCAATGCATGCCACCCACAACCATCTTTGTATTTCTGAGTGCTCCATGAAAGAAATGCCACAAACTGGATTCTTCTTCTAATGCTTACCACAATAGCTGTAACCACAGTGAGCTTAGGTCCTCCCTACCTTACCTTCACAGCATTAGTAGTACCACAGAGGTGAGGATTTTTCAATTTTTACCTCAGAAAAATGGGATTTTTGTATAACTGGAGTGACTGTAATAAAAGATCTTCCTATTATTCTGTATACTCCGTTTGAATTCAGTGAGATTTAATGCAGCCCCGAACAGCCTCAATTAACCACACTTTACAAAATATCTAACAAATGATTCTCCCTGCAGGTTAACCAGCTGCTGGTGTCATTTTTATTGACTTTAACCATTGCAAAAATTGAGCCAACATTTACTGTAGCTGATCCAGCAGAGGAGATGATTCATAGTTTTCAGTCTCATGATTGGCACAGAGACCTAGAGGACAAAACTACAGTTCCAGAATGTTAGGCAACATTTAGTAGAACTGTAGCTCGGGCTTGTACATTTCCCATCGGATTCAAGCCACAAATATTTAGATCATCATTGAAAAGAAAGAAGAAAAAAACGTAAACAAACAGCAAATTTTGGGCATGTGTGACGGCAGCTGCTGCATTTCAGTCAGCAAAAACAGCCAGACAGAGTCCCTGCCAGAGTTCCTCTTTGGCAAAGTTAACTGATATCATGTGGAGAATTCCTACCCTTACACTCCTGCCAGGATTAAAGTGTACAAAGGCACAGACAATTCTTTGTATTTTCAGCCTGTTTGGGCCAATAAACAGAAATTATCTAGTGTCAAAGGCAAAGTGAGCCAATATTAGCTAACTACCTAAAGTCAATCAACAGGTCACCACTAGTTTTGCTGTGGAAATGGTAGGACTGGTGCAATCTGGCCACTGCACTCTCAACATTAGAAGTCTTCTCACATGGGTTGCTTCTCCCTTGCAATTAGCTTTGAACAAATTTGCAGCTAGCAATGTGTGACCATCTGACCGATGCACACACTCCAGTATTTTATTTAGCAGTCCTGGTTTTATATACATATATCATGGTATCATTTTGAGAGCCATTCATTTTGGGGACCCATATACCCATATTTAAACTTTCCTCATGCAAAACTGATCTCGGATTCAAATGACCTCTCTTCAGAAATGTGTCCTCATTCTGAAAGGCTCAAACTGGTTCTCACAGAGATTGAAGTACAAAACCCCCTAGACATTAAGGACACACACACACACACACACACACACACACACACACACACACACACACACACACACACACACACACACACACACACACACACACAAAATCAGGCCCAACTACACCTCAGCCAACAGATGGGTTTATGGCTTTGTTGAGGTGGAGTTTGCAATCCTGCCCGTCCCATTTTCAGAAAATCCACTTTAATTAACATATCAGAGCTCCAAACGAGGCTAAACCTCTTCTCTGCAAACTGTAATCAGCCCAGTTTGAACTGACCAACCATAGAGCGTACATGATAAGGCTTGCCAACTGAAACACAAGGATAATCCAGTTATACCTGCTTATACAGCAGACAGCTAAAGGCACTGATCTGACAGCCGCTCTCTGAAGTGCCATAGCTTGCATTTTGATTTAAGCAAAGTGTTCTGATTCACTTATGTCATGTGGTTCAATCTGATAGGATTCACATAGTCATTTCAGCCACAGTACCTGCAATGTGCTCAAGCTGCTGTTTCATAATAACATAATATGGACTGCTTGTGGCTTACAGAGTGGTTTTTTTTCTTTATTACTCTTTAGACATCTATGACTTAGTTTCTACCTATGCAGCTTCCAAGTTGTTGTGAGTCACTATGCCCTAATTATCTAACCCATCACCACACCCAAATCTACAATACAACCCTCACAAAATCTGTTTTCTTTCTGCCAAAACATTCCATCACTTACTATACTGTCCTCCTTCTGACGATCTATTTTGATCTGACAGGAGCAGTGATTGTGGTTCCCTCCACCTACAGACTCACAACCCCCAGAGGACCCCCAAGGAAAGTTGAATGGGCCAACAGATGGGCGCTATTGTGGGAGGGAAGGTTTGGGACAGACTGTGACATCAGTGCCACAGAAGACATGGGGAGTCGTGAGAGCTGTGCACATGCATGTGCACGTGCGTCTGTGCACGTGTATACGAAGAGTACATTTGTTTATGTCTGTGTGCAAGTATGCATTGTGTGTTCATGCACTTGCGCCTTTGTGGTTGTTTGCTGGGGGTGGGATGGAGGGGCACGCTGGTTTAACACAAGATGTTTGAAATCTGTTGGCCTGACAGCATGTCACAAGACTTCTTGGTTAATAGAGTCTCCAGGACTGTCCTCTCCTGCAGCTTTAATGAACCCCAAGCCAAAAGGCCTAATGAAGCGTGTTCCGTTTGCCAAAACAGTCCCTCAGCTTGACCTCCCCTGACCTGCACTACTCCCGTGCCACTTGAGGGTGGGTCTCCATAGTAACTGGCCTAAAGAGTCTACTGGGGCAAAGTTGTCAAAGGGACAAAGGATGGTGCTAGGTTATAGAAAAGCAAATAGTTAAGACACGAGACATCCACACATGTGCCTGGATTTGCTGCTTGCCCTAATATGATATTTTAGATGTTTCACATTGCCACTTCTTTGTTATCCCGCAGGGCCATTAAGCAAAACTTTGCTGATTTCTAGCCAAGAAAACATTTTTCTTAACAAGCTCTTCTGCCTCATCAGCATCCAAAAAGGTATACGTAATCACACAAACACAACTGCGTGCACACACACACAAGCTGGTCATCATTGCATTCTTTGTTCAAGCCAAGCAAGAGCCTTATTATTAAATAAGTAAAGACTAGAACACAGATTGTGTAGAGTCTATTCAGGGGGGGATGCTAGTGTGTGTGTATGTCTATATGTGTGTGTGTGTTAAGTATGAGTTAAGGACTAATAAAGTGCAGGCACCTAATTAAACAGTCTTTGTTTATGCTCTATAGCAGTGGTATAAACTCAGCAGGCACAATGCAGGGTGGTATGCCAGGTCACTGTGCTCTCATTTAAACAACCACAGACAAAAGCAATGAGAGAGAAGGGGGCAATCAACTTCAAAAGAAATTCTTGCTTAATTGCAAAACTGTGGGAAAACTAGCAAAGACAAAAGAGAATGGGCTGATTAAAGCTGCAGTGAAGACTGTTTGCAATCCCTTTAAACAACTGAGTCTGGTCTTATTTTAAATGTACATTGAATATCCATTAAGGAATGTGTAATATATAACATGCAATTTATAAGCCCTTATTTTCCCCATTTCTGAGTGCATCTTGTCAGCTCAGAAGCAAGCAATGTGAATTTTGTTGAGGCTGGAAATGGACCAAAGATAAACAGTTTCTAGACTTAATAACTTTTGATTAATGCTTTTTCTATGCTGCTGTGAACTGCTGAAGCACAGCGCTGTGAAGTTTTTCAAAAAGAATAACAAGCACGGACATGCAATGCTTCCTTCCTTTGCCAGACATATATTTAAAAAAATAAAAGTAAAAATAAATAAATAAACACAAAAACAAACCATGGATAGATGGCTGGATTTTTCAAATTATAATGCGAATCAATGCTGAGACCCCTCCAAGACTTTGCAACCTACCCAACTTTAAGAAAACAGGGTGGAAAACCTGAATGGGCAATCAATGCTGTTCCGCCTGCACATTCCTGAACTCAACACTTTAATGGTTCCATTCATTAAAATCCTTATTAAAATAAGCATGCATTATGATATAATAACAAACAAGCCAGGCTGCACATACTGCCATAATCGGGAGAAATTAAAAATGCCAAGAACCTCTACATTACCTACGTAACCTGCCTCTATCTCTCTTCTCCCTCACACGCAAACACATGCACCCATTTGCACACACATGCACGCACATGCACACAAGCTCTAAAGTAAAATAATCAAGGTTATTTAAATGAGTGCAGGCTGCATAAACAGTGCAAACGGTAAGAACATTATGGGCTGAACGTGTCTATGCATTCCTGAGCTCACAAGGTGGTGAGAGCGGGCGTGCTGGGTGGGTGGTTAGCGTTCATCTACAGAGAAGTTAAAGCATATGCATTTTAAGGGACCACACTTAAAAAAAAAAAATGCAGATTTTTCATATGCTGCTACCATAAATAATACCAACTACATGTATTAGATGTATTCAGCTTACTCTGCTTAATCTGTGCAACATTTATGGTTGGGGGTTTTTCTCCCCTTCAAATCTACATATTGCACAGACACATGCGCTTGAGAAAAAAAACAAAAAAAACTGGGTGTCAGGGGATGTTGGGGGCAGGAAGGGAAATTTAGTGTGAGCTGCCTGTGGATATGACAGAAAAGCTGGATGGGATCCCGAGTGCTACCAGCTGACACTCCCATGAAATCCAAAGATTAATTGATTAAAAGGATATGCACATGTGTGTGCAGCAATGCTACTGGGTCGGCATGGCAAATACATGCCATATGGACGAGACTTGAACCTCATTTACTGTGAATGTGGTAACTGTACTATATTCTTAATTCTTTGCAGGCTTGGAATAATGCAGGCTCCAAAAGAAACTAAATATTTCAACTTGTGTAATCATGGAGGCCATATGAGTATAAAATGCAGGCCCCAGTAAGTTTAATTAACTCTGACCACATAATTATTTGAAATTTTTAAACCCCACAAAGCAATATTTGGGGGAAGTTCGTGGACAAAATTGGGCAGTTAGAGTGGGCTGACTGCAGTCAACTAAGACGTGGTGCAGCAGCTTTAAAACCACAATTTGATGCTTTTTATGCTTCAGTTTTTTAGAGTCAGCTTTGGGGGTTTTGTTTAAACCTTTAGGCAACGAAAGCAGCAGACTCTCTGGCTTGTGGCTGTATCCACTATGGAGTTAATGTCCAGCACTGATGACAGGTATAAACCCTTCAGTCATTTTTTTTATTCAATAGGCCTCTTGTATGTGCTCTGGTGGTCATCTGGGAAATTACTGTGAAATTTTATAAAAGACTTGTCTGTCTGTCACATGACTGTCGATTGACAGAAGTGACTGACAGTTGGCTGATCTGCGTCTTAATCTTGAGTTGAAACAGTTTTTAGGAGTTTCTTCTCAAAAGACTTAAGAGTAATTTTTCACTTGAAAATGACTACAAATGAACACAACAAGATCTTCAGTGTTACCTGCAACAACACAACAAGAGATTCCCATTTAGAGTTGTGACGCCTGCTAGTGTAAAAATAGCCGACGGCAGCCCTGGTACAACAGTTTCCTTTAAGTCGACAGAGACTTCAGTTCAGCGGCAGAAAATCAGAAATTGCATGTCGACGTCAGGTCTCTGTCACTCTCTGTATTAGAGAAATCTTGCTGTAATTGCAGTAGCTTCAAATGTCCTGAACTTCTGCATCAAAGTCAGGTATATGCAGTGTTTTACTGCTGTGAGAGTGTGCACTGTGTGCTGCTGTTAGATGAATCAAGGCTACCAAATTGAACTAATTGCACTTTTGCCCACCCAGTGAACCTTGTCTGGGACCCAGGAGAGAAAAGGCCAGAAAGCAGACGAGTGCTTTACTGAATTTGACTAACTGCTCACACCTGCCCAGTTTGCTCTGTTGGGGATTCTATAGAAAGACAAAGAGCAAGGCTGGGAACATATGGATGCAGCAAAACAATTTCACAGATTATCTGTTATGGGTCATTTAGTCTTTAAGGTATAAATATGTTGCTTATTTAGTATCTGAGGTGTATGTGGCCAATGTGTATGATTTACCAGCTCAAATATTTCTCCTTAACCACCTTTCTTTGTCAAAAAAACACGAGACGACGAGATGACTGCTTAGCTAAGAAAAAGAAGGAAATACAAGTATAAAAAAAGCAAAATCTTACAGCTATAGATAGACCTTATAACTTTTTCACAAAAGCAAATTGTAATGTTGGATGTGGTTTATTTAACGCTGCTTTCATATGCGGAATGCTATGTATACATCTAACCTGAAGACAGCAGAGGAAAAGTAGGCATAGGAGAAGGAAGCAGAACAAAAAGAGAAGAGAAGGAGTGTGCTGAGATATCTGTTGTCTGACCAGAGGCTTCCTGGGCAGAGCAGAGATGATCTCTGAGTCTCACAGCATGAATTCCATACACCCTACACCACACAAACAGCGTGAATCCTGTGCACTGCATGTGTGAGCCTTGTGGCTCCCACGCACACACACACACACTGAGTGAAAAACATAGACAAACCATCACTCCTACCATGATCTAGAACTCTGACCATTGTCCACAGAGTTGTCATTATGATCACCAAATAAGTTGACTAAGCTTGAGGCGACAGTTGTTGTGATTTGGTGCTATATAAATAAAAATGGATTGAATTATCTTCATATCCAGAGGCAAACAATAGACAACATCCTTTTTTTGCTTTTACAACTTTTTTTTTTTAAATTCCCATTTACACTGGTCATCTTCCAAGGTGGTGCTGTGCCTTATAGTCTTCAAATCAGAAACATATCACAGCGACTCGGCAGTAATTCAAAGATGCCACAGCTCCATGCTAGAAACTCGTGCGTTGGGGTCCTAGACTGTGATTTTTATCGAACAGTAAATGACTGCTTTCGCTTCCAATATCCCCCAGCCATGATTTAAAAGTGCAGTAAATAAGTGCTTACACAACTTTCACAATGTGCAACCATCTGTTCAACTTGACTGTGAGACCTAACGTTTTTATCCTCACCTCAGGATTGATGCATCTGAAGGCATAGCACACAGAACCAATATGTCTGGTCACGTTCCCCTCCTGCATTTGTGGGCCGTATTGCTGTTGTTCTTCTTTTTGCTTTTACCTATTTGACACTATCACACTGTACCTTTTATATAAAATTTAAGAAAAAGGGCATCATCTGTATGGGTTTAGGGGAAAGGGAGGTCTTTGTACTGTATATCTAAGCATGAGGGCACAGAGCCATTCCCCTATGGCCTATTGTTTTGGTAGGGTATGACTCTTACACCCTTCCCCTGGATGTTAGGGGAATAGAGCACAGTCTGGCTAATATTTAACTAATGACTGTGTCTTCCAGACTCGACCGCCCTCCTCTCACCAACTGCCAGACCTGAGCCATCTCTGCAGTGAACCTCACTGAAGTGTGGCTGTGTGAAATAGAATGTGGAGGGATGGGGCTCTCCGCACAGTATCAGGGGAAAGGGATATGGGAGAAAATAACTGTTGGAGAGCCCATAAAGGAGCTGTGAGTGAGGCGGAGATGGATGCAGACTGTTGTGTGGGAGGCCAACAAGTCCAGCAGTCTGAGAGAATGCCATATGCTACCTTGAGGCAGGCAAAGTCTAGCAAAAGGCAAAAGAGAAGTGCAGTTAGTGAAGAGTGGCTGCTTTCCGTCAGCGCTGATATTTGTTTGGCCTCCATGTTTCTCATCGAGCTTTACACTTTTCTGCCAATCTTTCTTATAGATATAGAGGATGTGAGATAACGTCAGTGGGGAAACAAGAGAAGGGGCTGAAAGAAGAGGAAAGGCGGGACTGAGATAATGAGTAAAAAGGCATTATTAGATAATGAGGTCTGTGTTTGTCAAGTGGGAGAAAGAGGAGAGGAAGACAGAAATCTGTAAGGGCAAAATAAGAAAGATTAAGGGGAAGTCAGAGAGACAGGGGGGGACGAAGAGTGGCTGATGGATATAAAAGATGCAGCAGGGCTGATTATTGTTAGGGTGCCACCAATGCCGACCGAAGCCCATAGTGCTGCCAGGCAAATGTAGTATTAGTCACTTTAATAATTAATCACCCTGGGAGCATGTCGTTTGAGCCATGCGTTGACCCATTTCTCGAACATTTTTTCCTCAACAGGAACATATCCACAGAGCCCTTCTTCTTCTTTACCTCCATTTAGTAAGGAGGGGTTGTGGGCCCAAATCCTCTGGGTCAGGCCTGGTCATTTATTAGCCACATTTCTCTGGAGAAATAAAAGTAATCTTGCTGCTCTTCTCAAAGGCTGGAAACCATGCAGGGAGACAGAATAGTGGCCTCGGCTGTGGCCCAATGGGCCTTGCTGACTGTCCGTCCTGGTGAAATATGAAGCCCATATGTAGGACGGCCCTATGAAAGAGGGACCCAACAGAGCTCCTTCAGGCTTTGATGCTCATCACCACAAAAGCAGATGGCGGTGTCCTGGTCTTAAAACTTTTTTTTGCAACAACCCCCCTCTCTTCTTTTATCCAATCCTATCCGGCCTATTAGCCCCCTGCCTGTCATGGTCTAGCAGCCTATGCTTGGTCCCCAGGGGGCTTCCAGAGCTATGGAATGAAGTCAAGCTTCCCCATTGACACAGGTCTCTCTGGATGGCTTTGAATAGAAGTCAACTGAGTGAAAAGGCATGTTTTAGAGGACAAAATGGAATAAGGTGTGGGGTGGATCAATACGGCAGGGTTGTTTGGACTTGAAATGCTTTGCTCTCTCTGTGTGTTCAGACAAAGCAGTGCTGACTGCAGGTGGCAAAGAATTTTTCCGGACATTGGGTAAAAAGTAACAAAGGGTGTTTAATGGAAGAGAAACCTGCATGCATCTGTCTGAAAGATTGTGATCAAAGCAAAGAGATAACCAGCTGTGTTTGCGCTCTCTATATATTTATATTCCTACCTGCTTCTCTAAAACAGGCAGGATTTGTCACCGAGGTCCAATATCAACCTGTGTGCTTCACACACCCAGGCAATTTCCAAACCAGAAGGCAATCAAAGACTTAAAGTTAGACACAATGCAAATAGGTCCGGGAGCCCATCTGTAGTAATCCAACAGTCCCTCCTGCACCAGCCTGATTTCCGTCTCAGGCTCTCTGTGGCACAAGCCAATTAACTGTTTGATTCAGAGCTGGGGATGAACACCCTAATTGATTACATGGCGATAGTCAATTCAATTATCAATTTAGGCACAAAAAGCTAAGCAGAGGCACAATGAAGTTTGCTGAGCAAGTTCTTCGGCAACTTGGCAGCACAATAGCTGTGTATGTTTGTTTAAGCACAGGAATGAAAAGTAAAGGAGGAAGGCAGGGAAGCAGGGGAAGGAACACTGACACTTACTGTAGCTACTGCAGGTTGTTTACTTGCAGTCTCAGACTTATACCTCTTCTCTGCTTCTTCTGTCTCCTCAACACAGACATTCTTTGCTGCCAAAGAAACGCATACAGACCAGCAGGCAGACAGAAAAGTGTGCGCGCACACACAAGCACACACACACACATATATGTATATATTTAAAAACCCACAAACATTTGCAGTTTATAAACACCCAAACAACTAAATGTAGAATATTATACACGTTCATGTATGAAACAGCCTCACAATGCACCATTCAGATTGAATATGCTTAATTAAAAGCAAAACAAAAAAGGAAGGCATGCACTTTCCACATAAGATTTCTACCAGTTAACTGGCGTGCAAATAACATACATGAACACACAAATCAAAGTTTGGCAGCGATTTAATCGCATGAGAAAAACCCTCTTTTCCTGATCATCCATGTGATCATGCTTTGTTTACTCTGTCATGGAGAGATGCTCTGTTCGATCAAGCTGAAGAGGCACTAGGTTGGGTGGCTGCACTAACAAAGTCTCAATGAGCCGTCTGTCGACAGGGTAATTTCCCAGGGCGGCTCTGTGTCTCACTCCTCATGGTTCTGCTGGTGAAGATAGAAGATCAGCACCTGAATCATTGAAAAGGAAACAAAATAAATATAGAGTCATACCTCCATGCGCTGTCCACCCTCAGCATACTTATACTTCACTAGCATGCACATCATGCTGTTTGTGGCCTTTTTCTGTGCTGCCATTGTTAATAGGCAAGCTGTTGGGCTCTTTTCATTGTGAGGGTTACTCACAAGTACACTAGGAAATGACACTGAAATTACTGCATTACTTTTGTTTGCAGATAAAACAATAAATGAGAGAAACTAGCAATACAGTAGACAATCTAAAGAATTTGGAAAGGTTTTACAGCTACAGACAATTTTCCCATGTAAACAACATATGCGTATTAAAAACCTACGTGATTGGAGACATTTTTCAGCTTAAAACACAGAATTGTGCCAGATGTCACAGTATATGAGAACGTTCCTATCAGTGCCGAGTTGCTTATTTACCTCCTTAATCATAAGAAGAATTTAATCTAATAATATTGCCTGCATGGGTGGTTTTGGGTAACACTGTAGGGATGCAAGAGATATTCATGATTTGAATGAGGGAACAGTCTCTTTAGGATTGTGTGGAGACAATTCTTTGTTGATAATTTGCTGCTGTTTAAATAATCAAGCTTGAGTGCACTACAGAGAGTCTTTTTCTTGGAATTTACATATCTGCACAGTCCGGGTCATTATAAATAAAAAGAACAGCACATGGTGGTGTACAAAGAAGAATAAAACCTTTTTTTTTTTTTCAGTAGAGCTACCGGTTGCACAGAAAAGCAAGCCAAGGAGCTGCATACTGCTGGAAC
This sequence comes from Aulonocara sp. 'chitande type north' Nkhata Bay, assembly GCF_057382095.1. Taxonomy (NCBI): domain Eukaryota; kingdom Metazoa; phylum Chordata; class Actinopteri; order Cichliformes; family Cichlidae; genus Aulonocara; species Aulonocara sp. 'chitande type north' Nkhata Bay. The sequence goes on from NC_141354.1 coordinate 31,261,126, forward strand.
AACTGTGGACCGGGATGTTAACAATTCGAAAGGTGTTGAAGCTGAAATAGAGCAATTTGGATGCTCACACTGATACACATGTACTAGCACATTAACCAGGACACAAAGTGGCCTTCAATTTCTCCTGTCTACTGTAACATGCTTGCTGGCAGAGAAAAACACCTTTTTGTCATTACAGACCCCTGCCAGGCACTGATGACTGTTCACACAATGACACATAAGTTACACCCCCCCTTTTCTATTAGCAGGGAGCTGTGCAGGATATAAAGACAAGGAGGTGATGTAGAAAGAATGCACAGGCTGCTGGAAGTGAAGGAGTCAGGTGGGGAGGTGTCTGTGCTCAGCAATTTTTTAAATAGTGGTTGGAGACAAAAAAGTGTGCCAAATGGACTTCTCCATCAATCTGACAGGGCTCTCCTTTACTCAGTGTGGATTTCTAAGGATGCTGTTTTTGTGTGAGTACAGGGGTGCGCGGTAGGGGGTTGCATGGATATAATGCACTGCAAGTGGTGCTCCCAGATGGTTGTCTCCCAGTGCTACTAGGAGGTCTTCAGCCTTTATCTATGACAGGCAGTAGGTCTTAACATCATCCACACACACACTGTTCTGTTCCAAGCCTGAGACCCACAGGACTGAAGTTAGAGAGAGACCAGAGGTCTCAGTGCAAGAACAACTCCCTGCTTCCCCTCTGTCTTTTTTTTTTCCGGAGAAAGAAAAGACCTCAATGACAGCAACGGCTCGGAAACACATGGGACTTCAGATGCTTACTATGTTCTTTTGGCAAGGACCATCTTCCGAAACTGCCACACACACACATATACACACATATATACAACTACACATGAATGCCTGCACACACATTGACACGCACAAATGCCCCAGCATGGCTCCATCCTCCTCTGTGGGTTGAAGCCGGTCCAGAGGATCAGCATTGTTGGAGAGGCTTAGTGAGGGAGAGAGTAAAAGTCTACAAGAGGCAGAGGAAGAAAGACTGTAAGAGAGAAATGGCCAGACAAAGAGATGCCAGGACATACTGAGCCACAACATTCTTAATCGACTTTCTGACGACTTCTCATATTGTCCATGCAAGGTCGGCTTTGAGATGCACTGAAATAAACCAAGGGAGACGCTACACGGGGAGGGACTGGATGAGTAAATGGTGCAGTGAATAACCGTTGATAACAGGGAAAGGTGACAGGATCTAGATTTAGGACAATGTGTTTGCTGCTACATAAGCTATATTTAAAAAGTTGCCCACTTCAGTGTCCTCCACAATGGCACCTTGTTACCACTTGAATCTTCAGGAAGTCATTTTTCATAAAGGGCTGTGGGTGTCAGTGTGTGTTAGTGTCATAGCGAGTAAGGGTTATTCTTTTATCCTTTGACCCAGATTTTGAGGCAGAACTGAACAGGGGACATGAAAGACAGGCCTCCCAATGGAGTCAGGGTCATGTGCAACCTGAACAGAGGAGCACACTGGCATGGCCAGCCGAGCAGAAAACACTATTATGCATACGCAGAGCCCACACAGACGCGGCGCACATGTGCTTCCAAAAATGCATGCATGCACACACACCTTCAAAAACTTTCTCATGATCAAGATCACGAAAGGTAGGGTACGTTGCATGGTAATTCTCTCCCCTCCCCTCTCCACCATGCACATAGCATATTAGTTCTAATAAGGGGAAACGCAATCACATATGTGTAACTACTGGCATAACAGCCCCTTACTGACAAAACAAACATGAATTTTTACATTTGTGTGGTCCTTTATACTCATATTACTGCCTGTAGCCTTGTGGTGGTTTATAAGCTATATAAGCACACATGCACTGAAAAAATATGCGATCAAGTTTAGCTCTAAAGGTTGCAAGGGTGAAATAGAGTGATGGCTGCCTTTCTTCTCTATATACACTGTCTAAATATGATGTAACAGACCGCACTCTTGTCGGTGTAGGTGAAATGAAATGGGTTTTGTGAAGGCACAAAAGCGAGTTTGTCTATTTATCAAAGGCATTCTTTCCAGTTGCTTTTGATACAAGAATAAGAGAGGGAGGTACTGATAAGACAGTGACATAGGTGTGTGTGTGTTTGCCTGTTGGTAGCCCAAGAAGTTAAAAAAATAGTGGGTAAAAGATGGAAAGAGATTTACACTGTAGGGACAGAATGAACAGATTTACACAAGGAAAGGGGCAAATTTACAGCCAGAGATGTGGATCCACTGGAAACACAATACTGGGCTTCTGCCAGTGTTAAATATGGTCCTTCACCTGCAACCAGATGCTCCCTCACATCAGATGCCTCTGCCACACCCCTTATCCCTCTCTCAGCTTTAATTTCTCCAAAAGTCTCCTCCATCTCTCTCGGGGTAGGTAATAGCAAAACGCTGTCATTTCAGCAACTCAACTTTGCGCCACAACCAACTGTGCTGTCACAAAAAAATAGTCTTTATTCTGGACATGAGTGACAGTCTTTGGCCAGGCTCCTAGCACTACTTCTTATGACCACTGAAATCCCTTAAGGTGCACTTCTTGTTAGAGTTGACAAGTCGGTTTGGGGGGGGGAAAAGCCATTACCAGAGACGAAAGGTATCCGGCAGCCTCCCGCTGGTATAAATTGAAACCAAATACAATGGCTCCAAGCTAAGTAGGCATTTTGGGAAATCTAATAGTGCCATTTCTTTGCCTTGCTAGTAATTCTAGTGAAGTTTTCTTTACTTTATTTGTTACATGTCTTTGCCAGGATTTGGTCCTTTCTGTTCTTTACATTTATTACAGAACATATTTTTTCAGTTTCTTCAATAAATGTATGAAGCACCTATAGCGATGACTCCCTACCAATATTTTGATAATGTCCTATTTAACTTTCTTTTTTTTTTTGATCACCTGCTTAGTAATTGCAGCCTCTCTTCCTCCTCTCTTGTCGCACAGTGAAGCCTGGGAGCTTGGCCACATGGTTCAGGCCTAGGCTACAATGCACAAGGACAAGGGGGGATGAGGAAACTAGTGGGGGTTCAGAGGCATAAAAGTTCCTTTCTTCTTCCACCCTAGCCTCTTTCTTTGAGCCAGAACAGAGGGTTGCCACGGCGATGAGGTTGGTCTGTCTCCCACAGCGTGGTCTGGGAAGAGCAGCAGATTGCTCTGACATTTACTCAGGCTGGAGGAAACAGAGACGATGGAGCAGAGAAACACACAGGCATAAGCACACAGAGCGAGAGGACGCAGTGATATGTTAGTGAATGGCAGTCGCATAAAGTGATTGGATTAAACAATGACACCTGCAAAAATCTGACGGTTTACAGAATTGGCTGCTTTTAAGTAAACCCTTTATCATCTTTTCATTGTCCATTCATCCCCAACTTCCATCCTTGGCTGCATTTTCCATCTCATTTCGATTTTGCCAGGAAGTCAGTAAGCCAACACGTTCCCATCCAAACCATATTTGCCATTGAATTCATGCAAGCCATCAATGCACGGACATGATAACAAGCAAGACTTCAGATCAGAAAAATACACACACAAACACATACGTATATTTATCTGTCTCTTGATGGCCAAACCATCAAGAGACAGACTAGTGACAATGCCAACGAGCTTAGCAGTGAAAACTGAAAAACATGGCCAGAGATTGTGCACAGCTTTTGTTTTCCATTTCAGCACCAAGAAAAAAATTGCCCAGCAACATATCTTTTGAGCAGATTCTTTTAAATCGCTTATCTTAAAGTATGCACAAGTCCTTGTGCATCCATGTTACTGCACGCATGTGCGGTTTTAAGGGTTGCTCTGGACCTTGGATTCACCAATCAGTCAGCGTAGGAGATCTCCACCCTGATAAACCCTGTGAAAATTGAAAACCGTCAGAAAGTCAAAACCACTTTTCTGTTTTTGTTCAAAAGCTGTTCAAACACAATCTGATTCTGTATGAGGGGTGTCAACAGGCAGGCCTATCAGCAAATAAAAGAAAGGAAATAGAAGTAAGAAAGCAATGAATGGTGTTATGTGGGCGGAAAAAAGATAAGCATGAAAGCAACGTACTGTCAGATGTATTGTAAAGATGCAGTATTTTTTCCCCTATGGATTATTTAGCATATACAGCTCACAAAAGAGAAAGAAAGAAGAGACTTTAGATCACAATATGCCAATGTAAGTCATGCAACTTGATGATGTAAATGTCAGCATTGTATGAAATACGTATATGTTCCACTGCATAAAACTTCAAGAACACTATGCTAATGTGCACTGAAATACAAAAGGCTCCCAGTGTTCGCTAGTGAATGAGCTTTGTATTCCCTACGACCAGCGCTCTGATGGAAATATTCACTTTTAGCCTCAGTCTGATTCATTGGAATCTAATTAAAGGCAACTTCTGTGGGAATACCCTTTGTTACCATTACCCACATAAACATGGAGGCATACAGACACAGTTCTCATAACCTTGTCTCGTCCCATATTTGCACAGATCATGCCAGTGTAGTGTCCTCAGAGCTAGTTGTGGGTTTAGAGTACTGAAAGCATGAAGGAAATTTGAAAAACTCAACAGCAGCTTTTCCTTTGAGAAAAAAAAAAGCCACGTTTTTAGAGATGTCATTGTGAACAGTTTGAAAACTACTTTCTGCCAACTGTTTATCTCACTACAGATGGCAGAAATGTCAAAAACATCATCTGTGGGATATTTTTAAAAAAGAGGAACTGTGTCACTATATTCAAAAAGACACACGCCGAGAGTTCATTAAAAATTAAATACATAAAATACCCATAAAATCCTATTTTGTAGGTGGAAGTCCCACTTATGTATCTGGATCTGTTATTCAAAGCTGTTTTGGTGATTTTTTGACCCCTAGAAAATGAAAGAAGGTTTAAAAACACACTCAGAAGTGACTCCCAATTAATTAAATTCAGACCTTACGCACACTGTCTATTTAATGCAGTACAGCGATGATTATTAGTTTTTGCATGTGGCAAGAAAAATACTTAATCTGCCTGAGTTTAGATTATACAGATGTGATGATCAGTGAACAAGACAGCGATATCATACATATATATATATAATGATTAATGCTACTTAAAGCAGTAAACATGGTCATTTTCTAAGGCACAAAGAGAACAAATGGTTAACTTCAATAAAAGCCAAAGCGAGGCTATCTTGCATGAAGAGTTCTATGCTAGTCAGAGCAGTGTACTTACCATTATACATAATACAAACAGATTTTTCTGTGAACTCATGTTTTACAGAACAATGAGCCTCTATTGGGTGAAGCATATATAGATTATCATTGCACATACTATCCCAACTTAATAGCATTCCTTCCTTTCTTACTGCAATGAGCTTCTCCAGGTGCAAACAAACTTTGAGGCAGAGGCGTCTAATAAACTCCAAAACAAGCCAGGTCTCCTCACTATCCAAAATAGCACTGACTGTGGTTTTTAATAAAAAATATTTCAAGGTTTTCCTCTCAGACATCAAACAGCTTAGTATTCCCTTGTGGTGGTCGTGTATTCTTCTTCAGCCATTCAAAGAAATGAAAACAACGCCCCCTCTGGTCAGTCAAAATCCATTAGCATCCTCACTGAGGTCCATGAAAGTGAAAATGACATTTTTTAATAAGAGACTTAACTAGTACGGAAATATTTGCAGTCACTGTCATCCCCCATTGAAATGGAAATTGGCAGCGTTGTTTAAATGAAACAAGATGAGGGTTCGCTTGTGTACCTGGGCTTGCTGATGATGCTGCAAGTGGATTTTAGTGTATGAGTCATTTGCTAGCAGAAGCAGACAGGAGCTAATGGTGAGTACCAGCAACAAAATGTCCAAACAGGAAACAAAAGCAGTGTCATGACAAACTAATCTGGATAATCTATACTTGAAAGGAAAGGGAACTTCACCAAACATCACGTATCTTGATTTAATGTCTGCTTGCTGCTGCTGACCCTCTGCCTTCCCTTTGCTAATTTGTGTAATTAATTTCTTGCTGTCTTGCTAATTGTATGGAGATTACCACTTCGTGTTAGGTGCTGTTAGGTGTTGCAGCTGCTATGCATACCACCAATCAGCAGGGGCAGAGCAGTTTGTGCGCCAAAGCCTCAAGTGCTTCAAATCATTTGGTCACTCACCTATTGACACTAGTGTATAAGTGAGCCTGTGCAGGTGATGTTTGCTAACATTAACCCTTTCAATCTTATTTTGTTTTAAATTGAGCCGCAAGCTGAAGTAACAATCTTTAGCTGGCATCTATATACACTGTGAATAATTGAGAGGTGAACTGTGTAACTTTTATGATCGCATTTAAAGCCAGTGATCTGCTGGGAAACCCTGAGTCCAGGCATTTATGGGGATGTTATTTTGCTATGTAGCGCCCAGATAAACACTGCTGCACAACATGCACTCCCGGTTGAATATTGAAAATGGTTTCTACGGATAGATTTTGAAAACGTAGATAACGTAATGTTATCATTATTGCTGGGCAGAAAAATCTTCTTGGGGAGAATGACAATTGAAAATCAGAATCAGATGAACTTGAATTTGAGTAATCATGGGAGTCAGTGCAGTCTTTTACTTAACCTCAAAGACACAAATCGCAAATCTCTGATTAATATTAATAACATTGGAATAAGTTGCTATATATGTTGCATATTTGTTTTTAACTACACTTCATCACATAAAAAAGATTGCTGTTACTGTCAGGTCCTCATGTACAATCACAAAAAGAAGCATGCGTTTAGCTTCGATATGAAGTATTTCTAGGGCTCCTAGTTTGATGCTGCTTTGTTTTTCTCTTGATTCTCTGTTACCTGCTGACATAGTCAAAGCTTCATTTGTGTACTCAATGTGTGATCATTGCATGTGGTCACTCCTACAGAGATATGGGGATAAAGACAGACCAAATGATGCTTTGTAATGGAGTTATCCCCTTTTTGCATATAATCTTATCACTTGCTGAAGGCACTTTGTTGCAAACCCAGAAGGGTTCTTGAACTTGTTCCTCTCTGCCACGTGTCCTATCTACTCCTCAGTCTCAGGGGGTCAGTCATTCTGCGGAGGCTGAACTCAGGGGGATAGAAGCAGCAGGAGTGAGATGAGCCTGGAGGGGATCTTCTCACCCTGAGACGAGTGATTACTTCACTGGGACTAAGTTATGCTAATGCATTCATCTCCAAAAGCAGCGTGATTATTTAGAGTTCCTCACCAACTGTTTTAGATTTCGCCTGCTTGCTATTTTATGCAAAGATGCTTTTTTTCTCTCCCAGTGCTCCATTGGCACAGTGCTTGCCAAGCTGAGTGAGATAAGAGGGGAGAAAAAAGTAGAAGATTGTTGAATTCTTTGCCCTTATTTTAATGTGCCCTTGATGTGTGAATGAATGCAAATCAAAATATGTCTGCTTTTCTCTCCAGAATGTATTGCATGTTGCAGTTCCACAAAATGACAGTGGAGTGGAATAGAGCAGATGATGATATTGCATACAGTATATCATTTTGGTTATTTCCCTGGCCCTCTAAATTGCCCTATGTTTTATTTAAAAGCTTCTAACACGTTCACTTTAATCCATAGGAACTTAGTGCATTTTTCCCCTTCCTCTGCCTCAGAACTAAAGCCCTTGTAGTCCTATTTAGCCAGTTTTGATGCCATATTCCACCTGGTGCTCTGCATGCTGTTCGGAATGAAGCTGTGTCCTGGCCTGGCTGTGGTGTTCCTGTGAAGTAGCGTCAAGGGATATTACCATAATACCAGACTGAATATGTCAGAGCACATTCCCTCTAATCCTGAGCACACTGTAATCAGAGGAGACTGGGCTTCCTACCACTGTGGCCGCGAAAACACGTGCCACTGGTCTGCTGAACTCTGCAAAGATGGTGAGGGTTGGGGGTGAGAGGGTGAGGGCTGAAGAATTGAAAGACCTTACCGGAGGTGAGGAGGTGGGTTAAATATATCCCTCCCCCCCCCCCCCAAAGAAAAGCAAAAGCCAAGAGGAGGAGATAAAGTGATGTGTCAAATGGAGAAGAAATAATGGTTTGGGACAAGCCACATGGTGCAGGAGTGATGCGGTGATGGTCCAGAAGGGAGGGGAAGTAGAGGAATGGCAGGGAGATTTTATTTGATTCTGAAGGACTGTAGGGATTTGGAGAGAATTGGAGATTTCTGAAAATGAGAGTGCTGCCCAGATGCAATGCAGAGAGCAGCATCTGCAGTATTAATTACAATAGCCCCCCCCCCCCCCAATCCCGTCCCTCGCCCCTGCTGTACTCTGCCACCTGTTTCCTTTCAATGGCCCCACAATACGTGAGTGAAATCCAGGAATCCACATTCAGCACTGTGGCTGATGCAATCCCTTACAAGCTGCATCCCCGTGCCCACCCATCAGCCCCCACTCACACAGACACTTTGAAAAAATTCCCTGCGGGTATCTTGATGTCCTATCTATTAGGAAGTGAAAGTGAGAAACAGAGCAAATAAAAGCTCTCTGTCACCCAAGATGTCTTGTCCATGTGCTTCGTTTCTTCCTTGCTGCTGAATTGATTTGGTGAGCAAACCGCTTCGCTGATGGTGAGATTGTCGGACCCAGGAGGACCGAAGCGCACCGTGAAACGTTGCCGTGTCAGGGCTGTGGTTGTGCTCGTGTTGCAGTTACTGCGTACCGCTCCTATCCGAATCCCAAGATTACATCTGCTCGCTCTGGATTGTTTTTGTGCTGCCCTCGTGGACGGATGGTGAAATTGTATCATAGATTTAAGCCCGACACATTTCACAACATTTTGTCAGTGATGGGCTGAGTTATGGGCTGATCTTAACCTCCTAAAGGGTGAAAGCAGGGCAGTATCCGTAAAGTAACACAGATTAAAAGAAAGATCTGCATAGAGGATTTGTACGGGCAAAAAATAGCAAGAGATCAACTCTCTGCGCGCATTCCACTCATAAAACCAAGTGGTAAGGGCGTGGGCTTATCTGAATAAGGTGAAGGGTTGTTTGGGGGGAATGCAAACGGATTGCAAGCCTCTTATAATTGAAGATCTCTTCCAGAGAGAGAGCATGCTCACGTGACAGGCCACACCCCCCTGCTTAACCCACGGGGTTATCGGCTCCACTGCTTCTGAGCACCATTGGCCCAAATAGAATTGGACTTTTCTAGCAGATCATTAAAAAACTTTGCTTGCTAGATCCTTTGTGAGCTCTTTTTGCATTTGAACCCAGACGTCTCACTCTTCCGAACACACCCATGCTTCATATATGCATCCACGTACACAGGTGCATGCAGAGCTGAAGGGCTCAAGTGAGAGAAAGACATACAGAGTGAGGCAAACAACAGTGAAGAGAGTAAGCTCCAGTGAAAATAATATCAGCTGTTACAATACTAATGAACACCAACACAGAGTTAGGACAGAGACAAAAAAGTACATTTCCCTTTTTTTCTTTTTCTTTTTTTTAATGCTTGACCTCCTGCTGAGATTCAGGGGCTTTAATTCTCCTGGTGATGTTGGGATCCAAACAGCTACAGTGAATAAACAAGATTACTCATTTGGACATGCCAGTAAATCTTATCATATTGGAGCAGGGAGAGGGGCCGGGAAACAGCACCAAAGCAATAAGGTTGACAGAGGCCAAGACGCAGGCAGCCACGGTTCCTGAGCGCATTTCTACCCTCAAACAAATCTTCCCATTTTCTTTCTGTGATTTACTGTAGATTTTCCTTTTGTTTGTGGAGTTACTGGGATGTTTACGTTCTCGGGCCAAAAACCGTCACTCTTCATAGGCACGAAACGTGTACTGTATCAAATATTATTCCCTGTCAAATATTTAGTATTAGTGGATTTTTAGGAAGGCTTCATTATACAACCCGTCATTTTTCTGTCTTCCTCGCTGAAACTCAAAACATAATATCCCGGGAAAATAAAACTCTGCAAAGGTTGCTGCTAGAAAAAGAAAAAAAAAAAACGTTTCTTCCGAGAGCTGCTCTCATCAGGTTGAATCTGATGTGGTGAAGATAAAAGGGGGTAGTTTTATTGGGTCGCTGTATGCTCAGATCGTAGCCTAATTTCCTTTCTTAACATAAAGCCATACCGAGCAGAAGCCTCTTGTTACTAAGCGGCCTTGTGCCAGATTTGATTCTTAGCATGAGGCAAGCAGAAGCTGTGCAGCGTGCTGTAGGGTTGCGTATGATGAAGGTCGGGGGAAGTCAGACATGGCAGCATGCACCAGGCTCCACCAGACACAAAGGCAGCCAGAGGAGCTGTTCCAAAAACAGGTTAGTCAGGGAGTTTTTCCTGATTGCATCATGAACATCATGCCTCATCATAGTGAATTCTTGTGACTGAGATCATGAGAGGCGGTTTTTATGGGACCATAACCTGTAAATAAGATGATTACAACAGCAAACATAATGTGGGCGGGGGGTGGGGAGGTGGGCAAGAAACATCACTGCGCTAAGCATACATGACAACAACAGTGATAAAGGATTTAGGGCTTATGGGAGAAGAAAGATGTGGGACTTGTTACCACAATAAATTTGACATGAACATGCAAAAAAGATTATGAAAAGAAGTCTGCTGCTTCACACACACACACCCTCATCCCCTAAACACACGCATACCGAACTGAACTGCACTTGATATAAGGATGACAAAAAGAGGAAAAGAGAGATTTTTTTCTTCTTCTGAGCAGACGCTGATCTTCTCAAATCCCTGTTTATCTCATGTTAAATCCGTGTAATGTGGATTAAGACCTGTTGAAACATATATACACTTATATCACTGGAACAGATTGAGGTGGACTTCGTTGCCAAATCCTTAACTTGGTTGCCCTGGAAAAAAAAAAGGCTTTACTGATACGGGTGATATCAGTTTGACATACTCTTATCTATTCCTTTTGACATCTGTGGATGTTTAGGGCACTATGGCTGGTGAAAGATAAGACGCTTTCATAGTACTAAAAATGTATACAAAGTAACTTTGACTGGTGACACTGATAGCCAACACATACCTTCTTTATTGATATTATTATCAATTAACAAACATTCCAAAACATTTTTGCAAGATTTTCACAGTTATACTAACCACAAATGGCACATTTAAACATTTACAGAGATAAACACTTACATATACAAAGATACATATATAATTTTTACATATAAAAAGTATAATGTATTAATTAAGTATAAAGTATTAATGATTCAAAACACTGGATTAACTTAGTAAAAGTGAGGCGAACACAGTGATTTAAAGGAGTGAGTGCAGTCTGACTGCTAGCTTTATTAGCATAAAATGGTTAGGAATAAACACAAAAGCTAGTACCTGTGCCATATTTTATGATGATATGATGATATATTTTGGAATGAAGCAGACTCAAAGTGAACCAGCAAGCACCTACCTCTTTCAGTATGATTTATTAAAATAGAAATGTTTTCACTGGTAATCCCAGCATAAGAACTGTTAAGGACTAAAGAATAGAGACCTCATATCCTGAGCACTACATTTCATAATTCACGTGATATATGAATATAGTATTTTCTTTTTTTGTTTAAGAGTGAAAGCTTCACATTTAGTTGCTGCTATTTTCAGATTGTGAAGCATCAAAGCTGTCTCTGGGTGCACTTAAATAAATATTAATTAAATATTAATAATATATCATTAGGTCTATAATGGACTGGAAACCTGTCCGGAGGGGGTACCGTACATTTCACCCTTTTGAGCGTTGGACAGTCCCAACGCCAGTCCGGTTATGTTTACTCCGAAATCTTTGAGCTTTAAACATAAAAGTTGGCAGAAACATCTAAATGCAACCAAGTTGGCCTACAGTGAAAATTGCTGTTTGCAAAGTTTACTTTTAGGCAATTCGTTGTAACAAAGCCACACTGACAGCTTCTTAGGATGTGGTGTTAATTAGTTTGGAGCTGAGTCAGAGTTAACGCAGTGCACATGTAAATGTTAGCAAGTTAGATTTAGCACTCTCCACGGGGTTGTGCAACATCAAAGCTGTAACGATATACTCCCCTTTTAAGCAGGTACGCTGTCCCCTCAGTGACAAAACTAATGGATTCATCCTGAAAAACTATTTATGACTTGCACTTTTCTCCTAATGAAACAAACACTGCAGATTGTTCAGCCAATGAGAATTTGCTCGACCAGCCTAATTACGGAAAAAATGTTTACTTATTAAAGTGTGACAAATCAAAACTTCTGTGTCTACAAAGGAGCAATACCCAAACTAATGCTTTGTTTCAGTATAAGAAAAAGTTTATATTACAATATAGCATTCATGCCTTTGTTTTGCATCTTTTCCCATGCATGCATGTCTTCTTTTGCCATATTTCAGGAGTACACAGGTCAGCAAAGCCATTAGGACAAATATTGGTGCAATGCCATCAAATGATAGTGCTTTACCAGGAGGTGCCTCTTTGTTTAGTTAATCTGCAATCTTTTACATTTCAAAAGTGACCTTCCCAACACAGCATGAAGGTATGCAAAATGTGTCTGCGCACACACACACACACACACACACACACACACACACACACACACACACACACACACACACACACACACAAAGCACACACACACACACACACACAAACATCTACAATGATACTTAATCTCTGCTCTGTGCAGCCTGCATCACCCACTGTCCTACTTTAATGGACAGCATTAGGACTTCACCCCACTCCCCCCTCCTCCTTTAGGTCACCACACTTACACCAAAAAAAGATGCATCTAATCCATTACTCCTTAATAACTCTTATCAAGGGACGCCGCTCACGCTCCCTAAAATAAAGTCTTGCAACACGTGATTTTTGAAACCTGTGTTCTTGCTGCTATTATCATATTAGCACTTCTACCACTGTTATGGCTACCTGCTGTAAAAATAGCAATAGTAAAGAAAATCTACCTTGAATGACAAGTAGAGAAAAAAAATCCAGACAGCAACATACTCCTGCTGCAACACACAAGAAAACACAGCAGCAAAGACATGTAAATGTTTTCCTAGCTAGAGAAATTAATAAATAACTAGCTAGTCCTTCCTTACCAAGTGTGCTGAACACCTGCTAGATGCTGCAGTGTCCCAATCTGTGATGTTTTCATCCCACAAATAAATAGCAGCCAGGTTGAAAATAGTGATTTCTCCCGACTCCATCAGGAGACTTCAACATACCAAAAGAGCTCGCAGCTGCCGGTTACAAGTGAGCATAAGGGTGGAGAGCCAGGGATGTAATGAATATAACACATCAGAGTGACTTGTACTTTCTTAGAGTTGCTTGGGATATTTGTATGTATATCACAACCCACATATATACACACACAAACACACACGTTCATACACACACTCCTCACTGTGCCTGATACCTTTTGATCGCAGTAGTGGAAAAATGAGTGAAACTGACAGGGTGAGACAGACAAGTAGATGGAAAAAAGATAGAAAGACTGTGTATGAGAGAGATGGAGAAAAAATTGAGAGTATTTATGTGCAGCTAGGCACTGTGAATATCTCTATTTGATCGGGCACATGGTCCCATTTGCTTTCTGATCCATGTCACGCACAATCTTCAATACACGTTGGTGTAATGCACGTACATTAAGCGTAAAATATGTACGTGTGTGGGGTGGTGGTGAATGAACTGAGCTATTTTGATACAACTGCTGATCCAGTCTTGGCAGGGAGAATGACCGTGCTTATTGAATGGCTGCCTGAGTACTCTAATGAGGTAATATTACCACACCAAATGATGAAAAATTCATGTTACAAGTTGGTGTTGGTGCAGATGGCTCTCAGGAATTTCATTTGTTGTTTGATATTCTGACTTGCCAGCTCAGCAGGCACTATTGTATGATTGGAGCAGGGAAAAAAATACACACTTAAAGCCCAAGCTATTACCGTGAATAGCCTGTAGACACTGCAACACAAGTGGAAAAGTGTGTTTGTGTACGCAGCTCTGTGCTTTGTGTGTGTGTGTGTGTGTGTGTGTGTGTGTGTGTGTGTGTGTGTGTGTGTGTGTGTGTGTGTGTGACTTGACTGTACTGTAAGCGTATGCTTGCATTTGTTTGTGCCTTTGTGTGTCTCTGGGCAAGAGTGTGTGAAACACAGGGGCAGTGAGGGTGAAGGCATGCATACTGAATGCTAAGTGATTATGCTGCCCATCTCATTGGCATTGGAGAGCTTGTACAGCTCTGATAAGTGCATTTATGGAAAAGTCAGCACAGCTTTATCTCGTCATTGCAGGTTAGATCACACAGATAAAAAAGGATTGGACTGCAAAAAGTAAATAAAAAAAATTCAAACCTGAGATAAGACTCCGGCTTCTAAGCTATAGCAGCCAGTTTCAGACTCACGCTGCTTTGTGACTGCTCATCAGTATAGTGCCTATCACTAACCTAGGGCTGTGTATGGGGCCTCACTAAGACCTCCGGGGATAGCTCAGATAACGTTCCCCTGAAGAAACTACTGATGTTAGATTGTGCTGCTTAAAGTTGTCTTGGGCTGATTTCTGGCGTCTCGTGCTGATGAGTTTTCCACCCAAGGCTACAGCAGAGCAATCATCCCGGGTAACTTTTGATGTATGTAAATTTAGACAGCTTTACCTTCAAAGCATTTAATCACAGCTGATTTTTATTCTTACTGTTTCCGTTCTCTCGGGTCTCTATTTACCATCCTCGCCAAGCTCTATATCTGCCTTCTTTATCTTTTTAATACTCTGCTTCTCATTCACCTAACACATCCCCCTGAAAACCTCATTTTTTCCCTAATATCACCATCCCTTTGTATGTCCTCAAACCTCTCCGTACCTTCTCTTCTCTATGTGTCGAAATAAGGCTCCAACAGTGAACCCTTAGGGTGATGGTGATGGAATGCATTTGGGGGGGCCAGCAGCTTTCTCTCTCCAACCTGCATGCAAAATCATCCCAATGGGGAATCACTGGCTCCTGTTTACAACACAGAGAGGGGTGCGAGTACCATGGTAACACCATTGCTCTCCCCAGAACCCTTGGCAGATAGGTCTGCACAATCACTCCCAGTTAAAATGTTTCACTGTTGGATAAAGAAAAAGAAAAAAAAAGCTGAGGAGAAGAAAATTGGCTGAAAGTATGCTGGCTCACATCCAGTCACAGTGGAAGTCTGTTTTTTAATTCCTTTTTCATGTTTCTTGACTTAGAAATTAAATTTATGAGCATGACAGAATGAAAGATGCCTTTATAGTCGCGTAAACACGTACTGTATACATAAATCCTACTCAGAACAAGTCATGCACTGTAAACACAGGCAGCCCAAAAAGTCCAATCAGTACTGCAAAATGCACACCAACTTGCTCACAACAACAACAACAACAACAACAAAAATCAAGAATACACACATTCAACCATGCATAAAAAGAAAAGTCTCTCACACACACTCAGTGCTGGCAGAAATTGCTATTTTTTTCACTCTGGCAGAGTGCTCAAGAGATTAAGCTCAGGGTAATTTATAGTATTTTTGGTGAAAATAAATGCTTTAGCCAGGTTTCCATTTAAAAAACCAATTTATTGATTTCCACTGTGGATTTTTGCTAAGTGACCCTGGCAGTTAAATATTCATAAGCCATTAAAAATAAAAGATGCACATTTTGTACATTTGACCTGCTGTTATGTACAGCACAGCCTATAATCTGTTCAATCCGGTATACTGTCCCACTCAGAGGTGAAGCGAGCACTGTTTTGCAAACAGAAAAACACCATTAGTTTCCCACATGTTCAGCGTTGATTAGAACTGGATGAAAGAGACTGCAATCTCCTCATTTGGTAGACAGAGAGGCCCACAAATATCTCCATAACATTATTCTGTTGCTGTTGTTGTTCCAAAAAATGCTGCTTTTCTTTTTCTTAAGATTTTGAAAATTGCCCGCCGTTGCAGCATTTAGACTGAAAAACTGAAGGGAAACAATGAAAAGAAACTTGGAAAACCCATAAAACCTTTAATATGTTTGAGAAGAGAGTGCATTCATGTGAATCCCTTTTTGTAAAATGAGGGTGATGGTGAGGGGAGAAGGATGTACAACAAATAAGGGATAGAAAAGCCCCAGCTCTTTATCCAATAATACACAATAACTTTAAAACGTGTTCCATCTGAGTGTAAGAGGAAAAAGGTCAAATTTTTTTTCTTCTTCTTCTCATCTGCTCAATATTGTCTTATTTAGCTCTTCAATAAGCTTCTCACATGTCTGCCATTGCAGGATTGGGATTCACTTGCTCAGTGTGAGTCCCCCCATCTTGAGAAATTATGCATTGGCTGCGATGCTCCCTGCTGAATCCCTGCTGGGGCTGAGCGGTGTTCTGGGATGCAACCCAAGTCTAATCATCCGCTACAAGTTTAAAAGTAGCCATGGGTAGTTTTTCAGTGGCGGGGAGGAGGGACCACCGTGAGGGGACCCTGCAGAGATGCTCTGCAGAGGCCGCGGCTCTATCCAACTGTCCTCAGATGAAGCAGGCCAGGTAATGAAAAGCAGAGAGAGAGACAGACGAGGGAACTGAGTGAGGTATTTGTTTCCGCAGTTAATAAAAGCTCTCATTCCACATCACATTCATCGCATTTTCTCAGAATGTCCCTATCCTGTGTCCATTTAGAAACACTTTGTCCATGTCAAGTGTCTCCCACGCAGGATGTGACCACTTGTGCATCCTGTGTGACCATGCAAATGTGTACACGTTTGCATATCCAGGAAACTGCTTTGGCTCTTCTTTGAATCAAGCCTCTCTCCACCATTTACAATGTCATTTGAGTAGGGTTTGCATACTTATTCCCTTAAACATCCATTCGTCCATTTTCTTAACCACTTAGGTCTAATTCAGGGTTGCTGGGTTGGGGTAGGGGGTTTTGTGGGAGTGGTTGTTTTCCCAACTGTCACTGAGGGAGGAGGTGGGGTACAAGTCTTTCTTCTTGTTATTGTAGCTGTTTGCCATGTTTTGTACTATGTTGTTTTCCTAATGTTGCTTTGATGGCAGATTAATGAGCTTGAAATGTGTTGCTAAACCCTGAGAAAGGTTTGACACCAGGGTCAACTCTGATTGCTTTAAATGTTCGGAGCTCACCCAACTGCTACACTTCATACTGGTGATTCTGCCCCTATCCTCGGTCCAGTGTTTATACTAGCGGTTTCATGCATTCCTGTGCGCGAAGCTCAGGGTTTCACTCAGAGAAAATAAGTATTCTAAAATCTACGCCCTCAAGATCTTTCAAGGCTCTTTGCCATCAAAACATCCAACTAGCCCCTGCACTGCCTGCAGTAAAGCAAGACAAGAAGACAACACCCTTCCCCATTACTCCCCAATCTCCTATCCCTTTATCCTCTTGTCATTTACGCTTGATCCCTGATTTCTTCTGTAAGCCGACTTCAGCTGGATAACCCCGTAAATGCTTTGAAATTCAATGAGGTTATCACTTCAGAATATGCTTAATTACAGGAACAGTTGTGGCTAACATGTAGGTGTTTACATGAAATTGGCAGATGAAAAAACAGAAAGAAATAGAGGAAGAAGGAAGTTACAGAGCACGACTTGATGAGAGATCCCTCACACGTTTTTAGCGGATCTAATAAATGGAGAGAACTTTGCACAAAACCCTTTCTTGACCACGAATGCAAATGATTCTATACAACAGTGAAGTAATAACCTGATGGGAGGTTGTGTTTGTTGGGAAATACAGCCTGTGTTTTGGGGTTGCTGTGATTAGAAACTGGAGATGACTGCTTATTCCCTCCGAGCTGGAAATTCAGTTGTAATAAAGCAACACGCAGCACTGCTTCCTTCTGCTGTCCACTCACCTCTAAGCTGCAAACACAAGCTTTTAAGGCTGAAGAATGTTTTAGCATTGAGGTGTTGGGGTACCTACATCCTGTTGTGTGCACTTCCTCAGAAATGCAATTATAGCACACATCAGGGCGAGAGGAATATGTTTGTGGGGCCGAAAGACTTGTGACTGACCTTCGTGAACACTTTTCCTCTACAGGTTTGCAGTGCTGCTGGTATTAGTTGATAGGTTGGACAACACAAAGCAGGTGAAGGAAGGGTAAGTAATTTTCTCCTTTGCTGCAACGCTAGACAGATGCCTATTTTCTTATTTAGCTAAGCTATTTCGAGCTCTAACCTTCTTTGTGCTGCATTTGTCATTCTCCATCGAGTGAGTGAGTGACAGTAAACACGATTAGTTCAGGTGCATAAGAAGCAGGGAGATAATGCACAATATATCAACAATGTCGTGGTGGCACATTCGTAACTCTATGCCTCTGAATGCATACGTATTGCTTGGATATTTACACTGTGGCTATTACAACAGCACTGCATAACTTAGCCTTTAGTTTGTTCATGCTGGGGAGGCAGCTGCTCAGTAGAAGTGGGCATGTTAACCCCACAAGTTATTTTGCTGTTTTAGTGACTTTGGTTTCTTTTTCACAGCAGCAGCCCTGACATATGGAGCTTTACTAGGGAGAACTAACAGAAAGTTAATCTGCCCCTGATTCCCATGGCTTGGCCAAACTACCCCCCCCCCCCCTTTTTTTTTTCTTTTTTTTTATAAACTAGGTCACAACTAAGCACAGCCAATCTAGGAGAAGAAAAAGCCCCACCAACTAAAAATAAACAGCATGGTACAATGAGGAAAGGAAAAAAAAACAACAACAACATTAAGAAATCAAAATTGGATCTCTTTGTTCTGAATTTGGCTCATTCACATTTTTTTTTCTTTTTTCCACTATGCTACAGAGAGGCGGAAGCTGCTCGCAGGCCAGCACAATTGTCTTTGGACTAGACAATAAAAAAAGAAGAAAGCCCAGCACAGCCTACAAGCACAAGCCAACCCAGAGCCTTACACGTGAACACCGAGCTGGTGTAATCCACTATAGACATAAGCTGCAGAATGTAATTGAAACAGTGCTGACAGCAGTGCAAAAGATGAAAAACAGGCACAACGGAGGGAGGGTGAAAATGGCAGACGGCACTTTTCCTGTGGCTTGTGATGCAGTGAGAAGCTTGTGTTTAGTTTAGGTAATCCTCTGAGCTGGAAATACAGCCTAACTAGTTCCCCTCTCATCTCTGATAATGCAATAGTTAGGCTAGAGCCTCTCAGACTGCTGACCACCTCTCTTCTCCACGTCTATCCTTTCCCTCTCCTCTCCCGGGTCCTTTCTGCACTTTGTCGTGGCAACCCTGCAGGCATGTTGTCTCCCCTCCTGAGCTCAAAGATTCTGCAGCACCTAGGATGTGCCTCTCGTGGGAGAGCAGACTAAAAGAGGCCCTAAGAGCAAGAGGAAAAACTGAGTGCAGGAGATGCAGAAGATGGGATAGATAAGGGGAGAATGAGTTATGTTTTCATGTTCACAGCCTGTCCTTTTGATGTGCGCACCAAAACAACCTGAGGCCCACAGCAACCAGTCCCAGTGGCTAACATGACAGTCAGCTTGGCAGCCAGTCCGCACGCTGGAGACTTTACTCCGCCTTTATTCCCGCCCTGTCCTGCCGAGCACACTGCCATCCGCTCCCCATCTTCATGGCGTCCCCCACTTCCCACTTCCCAACCCTCCATCTCACATGCCAACGCACATTTGGCACCCCATAACCAAGCCTCCCATTTCTGCCAACCAGTCTCGCTGTTATGCCAATGATTTTGGAAGCGACCGTGCACCATGAAAATAGCACACCATATGCAACAGGAAATGCTGCCCACTAACACTAAACTTTCTAAATAAAAACGATAGGCGGGCAGAAGCCTGTGTGTGTGTCTGTGTGTGTATGTGTGAGATATCACGATTGGACGGATCCCAAAATGAGAAAAGAGAGAATGAGGAACCACGCTGGTGCAGACCCACATTCAGTGTGCAGTGTTGCTTTAGCACCTCTGCACACAACACACACATATAACACACTTTAAGCATTATTCATTTTCATTACAATGATAAGGCCAGTGCCACATAAAAATAATTACAACAAAGGAAGGAATACTAATGAAGATATGGATAATCATTATATGCATACATGGCCAGCAGTGCTGTGATCATGACTGTTGTTGTTTTTTATTGTCTTTCATCTCGCTTAAGAGGCGATGAAAATCAATGGCAGGCTCTCCCTGCGGCTTGGCAACCATCTACAACCCACTGTAGAGGATGGAGATGACTCTCTGTTATAGCTCCCTTCTTTAACCCACACTCACAAAATGTGCGCACACACACACACATACACACAGAGTCAGGCGCATCCGCATGTGTACACATTATTGTACACACATACACATAGACACGCACAAACTCCCCTCACCATAGGCTGCAGAAGGAGATTGCTATCGGGGTGAGGCAGGGTTTTAATTGATCTTGGTCACAGTTTAATGTGAGGCAAGGATTAGCTGTTATCGGTGGAAGGGAAGAGGGAGAGGGAAGGGCTTGGGGAGGAGATATCACAGTCCCTGACGTTAAAACCCGCCGCCCTTGATGACAGGAATTCTGTGATGTGACCCACAAAGATGCGAGTGTGCTGCTGGGAAAGTGCTTGTGGAAAGCTGGGCAGAGGAGAGACAGGCGACATCAAGCTGAACTTAATCCAAATTTCCCTGTGACGTTTTGGGCCAGATCTCGGCTATTTCTAGCCCCGTGCGGAACGAGGGATAGAGACGGTGCCAGAGTTGGGCCTGTGCTATTTAGATCCACAACTTGTTCTTAAGCCTTATTGAAGCATACAAGACATGAAAGTGAGCCACGTTTGATTATTGGCAGATGAATCATCAGAGAGCTAAAGGGCATAAGAGAACGGGCCGGCAAGAGGTATGGGACTCCCTTTGCATCATACTCGCACAGTATTGGCATCCAGAGTCAGAGTTTCTGCAGTCCTTGCGATTCCCTATGGTTCAATAAAACAGGAGATAAATAAGGCAAAGGGCAGAAAGGGTCAACATTAATCACCAAATTACACAGGTTCAAAACATAGCGGTGTGTCTTGTGGCCACCACATATCAGCAGGGATGGATATAACTTTTTTTTTTAAGCCACAGATTTCAAAGTGTGCTTTCACTGCAGCTTAAATGCCAGGGCAACATGAAAAAAAGCAGTACAGTGTGCCAGTTGGTGAAGCTTCAAACTGAATGAGGGAGAAAAACATCACAGCTCAATGGCTGCTTCGTTGTTTCTCTGTACAGTTTTTTTTCCTACCAAAGAGAACATTGTAAAATTCCTAATCAGAAAGAAAAACCAGACAATTTAGGAACAGAGCACAAAAAACAGAGAGCATAAAAGCTGCATAAAGCAGCTTCAGCACTCCAATCTCATGACTCTGTGCATGGCAAGGAGCTATGATTGGTTTTGTTCAATTGTATTTCATTGATAGTGGAGGCTTGTGGCTTCGGGCGGTATAGACAAGCAAAACAAATCATCCTGGCCATGAATCTGTTGCTTCTTGTGCTTCTCTTTTCTTCTCTTTTGGACAGTTTTCTCATTCAGCGCTCTTCACTGACAGTAGACTATAGTTCAAGAGCCTCTTAACAGTCTCCCTCACCCCACTCCACCCCCAGCCGCCTGCTTTTCTCCGAGTTCCCAAGACAACACTTAACCCAAAGGATGGATGAAAAATCAGAGGCAGCAGAATGTCCAATTTCTCCACAGAGGATCCGGTAAATGAGACGAGGTTTGATTTGAGAGTGTTGTCTCGCATCAGAGCCATTTGTAACTTTGTTGTATAAATGGTAAATGCAGTGTATAGTATTGCCATCCTATGGAAAACAAACTGAGGAATGATATATCATCAGCAATCAACGCCTTTTCTTACACTGAGCTCCTGATTTATGGTGTATAGCATGCTGAACATGATTGACATAATGCTTATTTTTACGTTGTATAAACTAATTAAATTAGCAGTGTTTTATAACCTCAGGTTTAAAGCTTCATACTGTAAGGTCTAACAAACACACACACACACCTTTATGAGCCCCAAACATCTCTGTGCCCCCACTCATTCAGGACCATAAAAACATATTTATGAGAGCATCAGGCCATTGAGCCACAGCAATGTTTGCCATTTTCTCTGCGCTCTATGATTCCATCCAAGCGTCAAGATTGATTCTTAGAGCTCCTACTGTGTCACCCTCCATAAGGAATATGTATAATTCAACAGCCTGTTTTTTTCCCCTTCTGTTTTTTTTTTCTTTTTTTATAAACATACACTCATACTATTACCAATCCTCAGCGACGAAGCCATCCAAGGAAAAAAGAGGATTGTCTGCTTGGGGGACAGAGCGGAGGGGTGGCGGAGGAGTTGCTGGTGGATTGGTGCTGCTTTTTATTCCCCTCAATGCCCAGAGATGCTGCTAACACAAGTCCCATGTTGTTCTTCGTGCAGAGACACTAACAGACTGTCACATGGTAGGACACTGCCAGCTGAACACTCACCAACACCAATCCTGCCTGGCAATTGTCAGCCTGTCTTTCTAATGGCCACAGTGGGCCAGGTGCTCGCAGACGAGGCAAGGCAGTCAAACACACGCAGCAGCCCGAGCTTTGTACCTGAGCCTAGAAGGGAAGTTACTGTTGTGTCTATGTGGCTCAGTGTGGAGGCACTGGTGTGTACTCAACTCTTTAGGGGAAACAACTAAGTGTGTACAGTACAAGTCGTGTTTCTTTGTCTCTTTTGTGTGTGCATGTGCGCATGCATGGATGTGCAAGGGCTCTGTGTGTGTGTTTGTGTGTGTGTTTGCATGACTTTGTGGACTCCAGTATGTGTGCATTTCTGTCAAGCATTTTTTCGCGGCGACGGAGGGCTCGCTGGGCTAGGCAGGACTACAGTCATTACATCCACACTCTCGCACAAGCAGATGGCAAAACAGATGATCCTCGCTCATCTCACTCATGACCATCCATATTTATTTCATGGTTGCTGGCCCACAGACTCCCCATGCCTATCACTTCTCCATGAGTGCCTTGGCAGGGAGAGGGTTGTCGACGCACACAAGTGTTTGGATAACAAAATAGGCATGAAAAAGTAAGCGAGTGAGAGCGAACGCAAGAAAAAGCTGTGAAAACCAGGAAGGAAAACAATGGTACTTGCCAGGGGTTGCCCATCAAAGCCGTTAAATAACTTCACATTGATCAAAGATAGCAGCAAATCCATGTGTTGTTGTGAGCTACTGTTCATGACTAAGACTCTGGTCGATGCTCGTTGACGTGATTTATACCGCTTCTTGGAGTGCCAATAAATGAAAGGTCTGATTGGCTCAGTGTAGAACTGGACAGAATAGCTCTTCACTCACAGCCTTTGATCTTCTGCTACTTACTGGGGAAATGGGGAACCTTGCCTAAGATGAACTCTCAGAAAGCTACATACATTACCATCCTATCCCCTGGAGCTAGGCCAGAGCTAAAAAGCCCAAATTGGTCCGCACCAACGTTGTTTAATGGAATCTAGTCTGATGAGAGGCCATTTTTAAATCCACTTGACCAGCTCAATACGGGCTCTGTGACATCAATGCAGTATAGCTTTTGCTGAGACAGTAAAGTTGGGCCTTTTACCAGGTATCCTAATTATCTCCATTCTCTCCTCTCTGTTTTATCTATAGACGCGAGTATTAATGGGTGGATTTATTCCTGCGTAATCGTCACATCTTACCTTAGCCTCCTCCTCACCCCTTTTCTTTCCCTCTCCTTGCTCATTTATTGTTGATGTCTCAGCGCATACTTCATGGCCTTACCAGATCTGGCAGCAGTCCTGGACGATAGTTGAAATGTAGGTTAATCATAGGAAGTGACACAGAGGTGTCCCCCAGGGCCAGTGGCTGAGTGAGCAACTCAATTAAGAGTAAACAGCCTCAGACAGGGCCATCCATGTAGGCTGGATCTCTGTGAGCTTAAGGGGAAAGGGAAGGGAGATCTCAGCGAAAGTCTTTTGCCTTCTCTTTGCTCTCCCTGGGCAGGCCATGGATTCTGCGCTGGCACTGGGAAGGCAGAGCCAAGGGGCACTGTGGCCGTGTGCTCCAGTTGCTCCGTCGCAGATTATTCACCATAACTGCGGGGGGGCTTCGAGCGGGACATGTGACACACACAGATGAGTGGAGAGCAGCTTTGTTCCATTATCAGTCAGGCATGGGATTCTGAGAATGACGGCTGTAAAGAAGGAAAGGGCAGCAAGAGTGGGAATCATAAACATCATCCAAACCACCGTTTTCCATTTTCCCTCCCCTCCCTTATCCTTGAGCCAGACTCAGAGATGGGGCCATGGTGGGGATAGTGATAAGGACAGATTGTGGCCATACTGTTAGCAGGGGTATAGAAAGAGCCAAGAGGCTCAGAATAGATACCTAGGTCTATCAAGGCTAAGGAAGGGCCCTTGAGTCTAAGTGCTGTCATTTCCAATAGCAACAAGCAGATAAAACAGCTGGTGCCCATGGAAAAGTTCTGCTGCTGATTTGTTTAACCTCAGGACAGGAGACAGGTGAAATACCAAAAAGTTGTGTTGCCAGAGTAACCAGAAATATGTAAAATCTTCATCACTAAAGATGGATTTTTTTTATGCTTTGGTGTAATAATGTAGCAAATTTGAGCTTGTGTTAGAAAAAAAAATCACGTGTCTCATGAAGCTTTATAAAATCCTGCTCGTGGTTGTATTATGGGGTGGCTGTAGCTCAGGTGGCAGAGCAGGTCAGCCACTAATCAGAAGGTCGGTGGTTCGATCCCAGGCTGCATCCTGGCTGCATGCCAAATGTCCTTGGGCAAGATACTAACCCCGTGTTTGCCTACTGGTGGTGGTCAGAGGGCCCGGTGGCGCCTGTGTCCGGCAGCCTCGCCTCTGTCAGTGCGCCCCAGGGCAGCTGTGGCTACAATGTAGCTTGCTATCGCCAGTGTGTGAATGTGTGTGTGTGAATGGGTGAATGACTGAATGTAGTGTAAAGCGCTTTGGGGTCCTATGGACTAGAAAAGCGCTATACAAATGCAGGCCATTTACCATTTACCATATTATTTAAAGTATAAGAATCAAGGAGTTGATTGAGCAGGTAAAGTCCAAGTTACAGGTAAAGTTAGCGACAGTCGTAATTAGTTTAGTTGGAGATGCTGGGCATGAGTTTTCTCATCATGACACATAGTATGCAGTGTTTCCAGCAGAGAGAATGAAGTCTGACTGCATTGCACAGGAGGCACGTGAACAAAGAGTGCAGGGTGCCCGGGATGAAGGAGCAGCAGGGGGTTTCTCCAGTAGAGGAGGTGCTGTGTTCGCCTGGGCTGATTGTGAAAGCCAGACCTGGAAAGTGCTTTGGCATGTATATTATAGTTTTTGCAGCCTCTTCATTGCATCCTTTTTCATCATCTGTGTGAGAATAATATTATATTCTCCAATGCAACACCCTCTGGAGCACAATCAGGCCTCTCACACCTATTACAGTAATAAACACACACAGAAGATCTCCAAATGAGCAAGAACTGTGAAGTAAGCTGGGTCCTGTTAGTCTTGGTTTGGGTCCTTTTATGTGCCTCTTGTAAGATATTTGTTTGGGTTCTTTCCTACATACCAAGAGCTTCGGTTATATGAGCTTAGGTTATTGCCCATGCTCCGCCCAGCCGCTAAGTTTCTGAAAGCTTTTGCTTAATCTTGCTGACAAGCAGATGAAACCAGCAAACAAACAGACAAATCATCACGTACATCCAGCTCACCTCGGAGGATGAAAAATAGTGTGACTCTCTGAAGCAATTTCTAATGGTATTTCAGGCATTCTTTGGACTGTCATCCACGTTAAAAATATGAGGAGCAAAAATCCTGGCTTTTGTTTTCCTTCGCATTAATTTCACTGTTGTTACAAAGGATTTTGAAGTCAATAACAATAACAAATCTGTGATACAATGAAAAGGAAATAAGTAAACAAACAATGATAGCAGGTTCCACTGTGGGCTCTTTCAAATAAAATGACTAAATATTGCCTGAGCCGGGCCTTTTATCAGCTCAGTTGTACCTGTCTCAGGCTGAGGCCCACCCAGCCACCTTAAACTTTGGAGTATTACTGAGTGTTTATAATTACAGACACACACAAATAAATTAAATTAATGTCAAATTGCAGTGGAATAAGTTTCCTGTGCTAGTCCCTGTAACCGGGACATTGAACCAAATCAGGACCAAGGGCAAAATCTTTAAAAACAGTAAGAGCGAAGGTGCGGATGACTTCATTACCACCATCAATCACCCACGCTCACAGTGACTGTCAGATGTCACCTATTCTCATCTCATTCTTGTCATCTCCTCCCTGCTTGTCGGCTGACTAGCAAATAAGATAACTGGGAGGAAAAAAAAGTAATGTGCCATCTAACGTCACCTTTGAGTTCTGTGGGACGTGTTTTTGTGGCAGTTGTAGAGGGCAGGTTGTGGCGCCCTGACCCATAGTCTCTCCAAAAGGATAATGAGCCCCATGGCTGCCCAAATGAATGGCGTGGGTGGCCAAGGTTCAGCCTGTTTCCCTATAATGAGCTTCCGTCCTTTCAACAATAAGCCACAAGCCTTTTTTTTCCTGCGCTTTTTAATTCCTTCCATAAGAAATATAGACAAAAAGCAGAGTTCAAATATGTAAATAGCCTTGAGCATGATCATGCACACCATTGCGTGGAAAAGTGAGAGTAAACAATAAGAAATGCAACACCAGCTGACATTTTGAGGTCAGCGTCATTCCTCTCTTCATCTCTGGCTCCTCGGCATTCCTGATTAGTTGTAGTGGCTTTGAGGGGGTACAGTCTCACTGCTTGTCCGTGGAGCTAATTAAGAGCGACGCACAAAGCAACAAACAAAACAACATATCAGCTACATTAAATCTCTTCTGAAGGCGCTGAGCAGTACAAACATGCCACTCGCTCAACCTCCCACCCCCCACTCTCAGGTCGTGGTGTGCTTGGCGCTGAGGAGACAGAGAAAGTAGACAGTGCAATGATTTTGGCCATCAAACACATGTCATCTTCCCCGAGTGGGCAGGGAACAGAGGTGGCCGAGGGAGACAGTTTGTCAGCACACTATTGTGTGATGGGTGAATAAACGTAGTGTGTTTGCGTGCACGTGTGCGCTTGTGTGTGTGGCGGGGGCTGAGGGGACCAGATAAGCAGTAGACAGGAGGGAGAGGACAGTCACTCACAGTGCAGGGACTTTTCAAGTGCAAGTCTGTCAAGCATGGATTCCTGTGACAGCCACACTGAACTCCTGGTGAGCTACTATTTCCCCTTCCATGGTCAAGATTACAATGATTGTCCTGACTGCAAAGGCCACCCATAAAGTCACCGAACACAGATGTTTGGCAGTCTGGCTCAAATATCTCTGTCTCTGATGGTATAACATAAATGTGACCTGAGATCAACACATAGAGCTGCGTGAAGCTCACCTGGCTGTCCTGTGGTAAATTATGCAAGCATGCATTTGTGAAGTAAGAAAGTAACAAATGCTGAATTGGTTAATAGTACAAAGACAGAGAGATATTTCACCTGGTGTATTCTATGTCAGTAAAAGCTACTTCTGTTACTCTACAAGTTTGCACTTCGAGATGCAGCCGCAAAGGGATTTGGGTCCTGCTTTAAATGAACAGCTGACCTTTCAACTTGCCAAGCAAATGTGCAAATCGCTACACTATAGAGCCTCACGCATTTTCCCCACGTGTCTTCCGTAAACGAACAACTAACAGATTTATTGGAAACGTAGACTTCACTTGAAAACGTTCACTTGTCTTATGTGAGAGAAAATCATTATCAACCACAGAGGAGAGGACATAAAAGTGCTGAAGGCAGTTCCATTTTTGGGACATGAAGACGCATGTAGAACAGTGATTTTCATACCCTCGTGAATTTAAAACACCTCCCGGTTTCACTTTATTGTTCATTAATTAGCAGCAGAAGCAGGTGTGAACTTTGTCCAGCGGAATGAATAGCGAGTGGCGTTTGCTGCTGATGCAGAGGCATCGGTTTCCACCAAGCACTGCGGGGTCGAGGGAAGGTTTGGAACTTGGCCCTGCAGAGTCTCAAACAGCCCTATAATGACAGCTCTCAGCAAGAGTCTAATTTCATTGAGTCTTTGATGCGACCGCTAATGGCTGCTGACAGAAGCCCCTTTCAGACCTGTACTCGTTTCTGTTAATCCGATGGCATCTCAGTGTGTTGGCTCTCTGAGCACCACGGTGACTTTTTTTCTGCAAAAGTTGCGATGGTGCTCTTAGTAGGTCGGCCTCGGTAACTTTTGCATAAAACTTTCAACACGATGGAAGTCTAAACTGACTGCACGAGACTGGCATGGCACACGTCATCTGTTTAACTGTTAACACTTTACAATACAGCCCGCAACTAAGGGCATAATACAGATACTTAAAGGTACTAGAATAAGGGGGTAAAAAGTTGGGTTTTTATAGGAAACAAAGAAATAATTATACTGTAAGTAAATTTAAGAAATACCTAAGTACTTCTGTTTGGTTTGATTGGTTTGATTTGATTTATTGATTAGCATTCAAATATCTCAGTGAAGACAGAACAAAGATCTACCACAAAGCAAGAAAGCATGAGACAAGGCTAATCAAAAGGTATTGGCTGAAGCATTTGCTTATTACGCCAACCCTTTTAACAAAAGATCTTTTTGCATGCAGCTCCTGTACACAGGGCTCGAAGCAAATAATAAAACAAAGCAAAAACAAAACAAACAAACAAACAAACAAGAGAAAAAAAAACTTTCCACCTTAGATAAGTAACTACATCAAAGCAAAAGAATCAAGAGGGTTTTTTTTTTTTTGCTCTTTTCATTCTTGATTTATATATTTTTCTAATACTTTTTAAACATATTTTTAAACAAGGAAAATGAACTACACCTTTTTAAATCACTGTCATAACTATTCCACAGGTTAACTCCTCTAACAGAAACACATCTCTGCTTTATATTTGTCCTCATCTTGTTTTTTTTTAAAGAAATCTGTTCCCCTTAAGTCATATTGACTCTCTCTGACTTTGAACAGCTTCTGAATACTGGGGCAAAGCAAGTTATTTTGTGCTTTATACATTATCTGTGCCATTTTATATTCAACTAAATCATAAAATTTCAGGGTATTCAGATTAATAAACAAAATGTTAGTTGGTTCTATATAGTTTGATTGATTTATAATTCTTATAGCTCTTTTTTGTAACTTGAAAATAGGAAGAGTGTTCGTTTTATATGCATTACCCCATATCTCCAGACAGTAAGTCATATATGGAAGCAACAGAGTACAATAGAGTGTGTATAATGATTTTTTGTTCAGGACATGCTTTGTTTTATAGAGAATAGCAATGGTTTTTGACATTTTTGTTTTCACATGGTTTATATGAGACTTCCAACTCAGCTTATCATCAATTATCACTCCAAGAAATTTATTTTCGTACACTCTTTCAATTTCAATTCCATTAACCCTTATTTTAGATACATTTTCTGTAAGTAAGTTGTGCATAATTTCTCGGTAATTTAACAGAAAAACAAAAAATATTTCCCAATCTTAGATTTTAAGTACATTGTACTTTTCAGGGCACAAGCAGGCTGGAGTTGCCTATCCATCTCCAAGGAGAAATGCACGATACTGTAAGTAATTTTAAGTATAGTGTAAGTAAACAACTGCAGTTGAATAACAGAAAATCAATCATGCACATTAACAGAGTGTACTACCTTGAAATATTTGTAGGAAAAATATAATCAAATTGCAATTTGAAATGATGTAATTGTATTTTTCCACATTGAAATAGAAGTTATATTTAATTCCAGGGGAATTAAGTCTTTAGTTGCAGGCCATATTATAAAGTGTTACTTTGACCATTTCCGTCTGATGTATTTTGTTAATACTGTATTTTTGCTGTTACTAATCTAGGAGACAGAGCTCTCCGTTTGAGCTGCTACAGAGTGCTACAAACAGAGTGACATATACAAACACCCACAGACACTGCCCTTAGTGGCAATGGCACAGCAAACTAAATTTTCAAAATTGTTGCAATGCATTGGAGCTGGTGCAGACATAAATGCAGCATTAAAGGGAAGCCTGGACTAACATTAATATAATTGACCTGTGTCTGAATCAGAGGAAAAGAAAAGCTCACACCTGGCTTATGTCTTAATCTTTTTACAAACACAGGATATGTGGCTTCTAGGGGTGCAACGATACTCGTATCGATATTGAACCGTTTGATACAGTGCTTTCGGTTCGGTACGCATATGTATGAACAATACAAAATACATTTTTAATTTATTTTATCAACTTTCCTTCTGACGATGCTGTCTGTGTTGAGCGCTCAGTGGATCTGCGCTCGACAGTGCAGCCTAGGCGGAGTAGTCGAACGCAGATTCACTGAGCGCAGGGTAAGCTAGCGAGACAGAAGTTAAGCTCTCCTTGCAACATGGCAAATTGAACCTCCCCCACCCTCATTCAGATCTGGCGTTTGGAATTATTTTGGTTTTCATGTGACGTATGACCCTGAAGGTAAGCGTGTCATGGACTAAAGTAAAACAGTATGTTGGATGTGCCACGCAATGCTCAATTACATGGGTGGGAGCTAGTGTGTTAGCGCAGTTAGCTGTTAACGTGTTGGCCGTCCAGCCCCATGCACGGGTGATCTGCGGTAGCTCGTTAACGGAGATTTGCGTGTTGTGGCGTTAACTCATTTCAACGAGATTTACGCTGACAGCACTAGTGGGAACACAACAAATATGACTGCACATTTACACCGACATCATCCTAGTGCAAAGACAAGTGGAAGCAGACAAAAACAACAAACATGCATGCTACAAACTTTACCCGAGTCATTTAGTTAGACAGCCGTTAGCACATGATTCTCCTTATGGGGACCTGATATGTTTAATATGCTGCTGAGAATATAGCCCAGAAGAAGCGTATAGTATAGCTTTTATTTTGGAAAGAGACATTTCTCTGTAATAAACTCTCTTTTCCAAAGATGAGTGATTCCTCAATCAGATACAGGGCTCGCAAAATCGCCTGTCCAACATCCCGGGGCTAGCGATTTTTCCAGTCGGGCTACCAAAATCTATCTCTGCCCTGCCCGTTGGGCTATCATAGGAAGGAAAAATATATGTCAATGCTTTTGCATTCTTTCGGAAATGTAGCTGGGTAATTATGTCATTGGCATCGGTGAGCCACTGTCAATATGTGACATATTGAAATCGCATTTGAATTTGCGCTTGTTTTTTGCTTTCACTTTGCAATGTGCAACTGTGTATAGAGAGCGACAGCACTGATTGGTGAGTCATGATAATTTGCGCACCAATTCCTCTGACATCGTCTTATCAATCGTTAGCTTACTATGCAAACATGACAAGTGAAGTCTCCCGCAGCAAGCTTAAACATGTGAGAGGTTGATCACTCAGAGAATCACTGAGCGTTATGTGAGTGCGTGTGTAAAAGCAGCAGGTTATATATTGTAGAGGGTCAGGGCTGTTCGGGGTTCTGTTTGTACAGTTATGTTTTGTTTATGTTGCCATAGTGACGCCCTCTCGCTGCGACGGTGTGTCCTTCCGGGGTCAGAGGGCGCCCTGTGTGTTGTTGTTGCTGTGCTGTTGCCGCGCTTAGCAGTTAGCTAGCGGCAGTGTTCTTCTGCAGATGTCAATAAACGGCTGTGCTCCCTGGCTAGCACACGGGAAACAAGACCAAACGATACCTCCGTCTCCTCCTTGTCTGAGCTCGCCACATTGGTGTCAGACGTGGGATGATGGTGGTACCCCATGTTCTGACCCGAGTGACTTTTCCCCCGCCTGTCGTGACCGGCCGGTGCGCCAAAAGAAGGCACCTGGACAATTGCAGGACTTTGTGTGGGGTAATGGGGTCGTCGGGGACGACTGACCCCTTAGGTGGGGGCTATGTAGCGGGTCAGGGCTGTTCGGGGTTCTGTTTGTACAGTTATGTTTTGTTTATGTTGCCATAGTGACGGGTGACGCCCTCTCGCTGCGACGGTGTGTCCTTCCGGTGTCAGAGGGCGCCCTGTGTGTTGTTGTTGTTGCTGTGCTGTTGCCACGCTTAGCAGTTAGCTAGCGGCAGTGTTCTTCTGCAGATGTCAATAAACGGCTGTGCTCCCTGACTAGCTCACGGGACGCAAGACCAAACGACACCTCCGTCTCCTCCTTGTCTGAGCTCGCCACAATATTTTAGTTCTGCTGAGCCAAATAAGACAGGTCAGGGTGAAGAAGTGACAGCCAAAGAAAAGCTTACCACAAAACGAAAAAGTTATGACAAATCAGACTATAAGGCAAAAAGAAAGTGCAGCTTTATGGTTTCATGGACAAAAGAATTTCTGTGGCTGCAATATGACAAGCGAAATAACCAGGGCTGCTCATAAGTGGTCCGCAGGTGCGCATTCGCTGTCAAAATAAAAAACGCGCACAAGATGATAAGTTGCAAGGCGTGTTTGCATACATAAGATTTTCAGGAGGAGGACAGACATTTGTTTAGAACTCTTAAAGATGTCGAAGAAGCAAGCTCCTTTAAGCAATTACTGTGATGTTCCTCCACCTCCAAAGAAATGTCAGAAGGAGTCCAAACCACAAAAGAAGCACGTATTCTCGGAAAAGTAGTTGCAGGAGGTGAGCTGGCTTCAAACAAATGATGAACGCACAGAGATGTGGTGCGGAATGTGCCGTGAAAATTTAATAAATGACAAATTAAAAAGGCATGAACAATTTTTTTGTATCGAAAAAATATCAAACCGTGACACCAAAGTATCGAACCGAACCGAACCGTGAATTTTGTGTATTGTTGCACCCCTAGTGGCTTCATAAGTCTGTTTAAATAATGCTGTTATTTTATTCATTCATTTCATAGGTTAGTTGTTATTTAATGTTCCTCTCATCTTCATTGAGTTGGTTTGGAAAAAGCAACGTTTGCGTTATGAGATTGACCCTGTCGAGCGCACAAATTATAATGCAGGCAAACTTGAGTGCGTTCCAGGAAAAATTCTTGTTGCTGTTTAGGGCGTTTTCCAAAACAAGCTGACTTTGGTGAGTTGCAACTGAATACTTACGCAGTCTTGAAAGTGATAAGCAACTATCACTACTTCATAAGATGACCAGATTTCTCATCTGGACTTAAATCCAGTCAGATGTAGTCATAATCACAGGCAGGAGTATTTCCTCATACTCGGCTCTTTCTTTATTAAGAATAAATGTAATCTGACTTCTGATAATTTACTGAGTTCCCGTTAACGTGAATGAAGAAACGGAGCTTATTTGTCAGTGATCCAACAAAGATGACTCAAGCTAACAAAAGTTTTTATGTCACCATGTACTGTCATTGTTTCTTTGCCTTCAAGGTATCCAAAAGATACAGGGCTGTCTGACTTTGTGCTAGACATCTATGTTGTTTAAAAGTTGTGGCATCTGACACATCATGCTGCACGTCAGCCACAGAAAGCACAATCCATCACGGCATGCCTGGATCCATAAAAATGCAAACAGCCACGTGTTTGCATATTCAGACAAATATGGTAGTGGAGTGTTGCACACACCCTAATTCTCAGAGCAGGATGTTTGCTTATATCTTGCCTAGCCTACTTGAGCTGTGACCTGGTCAGCCAAACATAATATTTGCCATGTGGCAGTCAAAACAGGTTTGACTCTTCATTCGGGCTGTTCCATGCACATTGAGTTAACAGGTTTCAGGTGTAGTGAGGGCATGTCAACTGAAGAATGCAGTAATCAGTCATATTTCACTCCAGGCACGCTTGGGCTAAACCACAACCTACCGTCATCTTCCCTCTCCTCTACATTTCCTCTTTGCTTTGTCTGTGTCTCTTGAGCACATAGTGCGGGAAACGCTTAATGAATCAGACAAGCTGTTCACATGGACAATAATGAGCAGGTTTTGGTTGAGGGGAACCACAATTTCTGCTTTCCACTAAAGTGCTTGAGTTAGTGTTACAACAATAATGAATGGTACCATGGGGATCTCTGTTTAATATACTCTTATTAATAAGGCAGTACTGCACCAGACTTGCATACTGTACATTGGCAAATACAATCGCTATCTTGCTAAGATTTCCAGGAATACAAAGCTAAATCACTGTTTAGGAATTCCTCCTGACAGCCTAAATTAGATTATTCAGTGTAAACAATGAAAAAGAATATATGTAGCAATAAGCCACTTTAGAAGGCTTTGATGTATTCATGGATAATTTGCCATATCCCCCACCCCCCTGCAGTTGCCCTCAGGACAACGTTTAACTGATATAAATCAGCTTTACTGCAACTGGTCAAATTTTCCTTATTCACATCACAGAGCTTTCAAGTGATCATCTATCAGCAAAACTAATCTATTTTCCTCTCAAAAGGGGCCCTTTTTCATTTCAATTCATGGATCCACTTAATTTGAGCACGACCTTTTTTTTTAATACAACACATATTATGTGGAACAGTTGTACCCTTGAGCAATGTACTTTACCTGCATTTCACTGGTTCAAAGCTGCGCTTTGCAAATGGGTTCCAGAATTTAATAACACTAATATTTACATAAGGTCTCAATTGCTGCTAATTCTTTTATTCCCCATCACGTGTGACAATTCCTCACACTATTCTTTAGCTTTTGACAGACAGTAGAGTACAACCTTCGCCTGTAACCCCCTGCCACCCACCCACCATTGTAAAGTATAGTGTAATTAAGTCGCATTGGTAATTGGGGTGTGTCTTGACTAAGGCCTGGGTGGCAAGGGCATGATAAACTTCCTCTAAGGCCCTTATTTTCTAAAAACAGC
Source organism: Aulonocara sp. 'chitande type north' Nkhata Bay (assembly GCF_057382095.1). Taxonomy (NCBI): domain Eukaryota; kingdom Metazoa; phylum Chordata; class Actinopteri; order Cichliformes; family Cichlidae; genus Aulonocara; species Aulonocara sp. 'chitande type north' Nkhata Bay. The sequence continues at coordinate 31,295,814 of NC_141354.1, forward strand.
TCTAATCATGGTGAGGATGTGGCCTTACGCACAGACTAACAGTGAAAGTACAGAGCACACAAGAGCTGAGGATGTGTTTAAGACAAGGATGAAAAATGCAATCAGGAAATACTGGAAGGAAGGCAACTGCAGAGAGCAAGTGGCCAGCTAATAATAGAGCTGATAACAGAGCAGTGTAACCCAAACAGTATGCAGACTAACTCCTCTAAATCTGGTCTTGCAGGAAAATGAGTTAATGATTTGCACGACTCTGGCAATCCCCATGAGCTGAAAATGCAGACGCAATGAAATATAACCAATATTTCATACATCTTAGGGGCCGACACCACCACTGCCACCACCCCCACCCCTGCTTTTAAATATGTAGCTTACAACAAGATTAGACGATTTGAATAACAGCTAATTCAGTTTTATATTGTAAAATGATCAAACACATTAAAGTTGTGTGATTTCAATGTGCGCAAATACATTTAGCATTTTGCTGTTTTCTAACCCCAGCAGTCTTCCAATGCAGCCTCCACTGAAAATCATCATTTGTTATTTCCTGCGCTAGGCGAGATCAGGGGACTAACAGGAAGGCTTTGTGGTAAATCAAACCTCCTTTTTTTTGTATCAAAACAACCTTTTCTTCATTCTCAAAAACAATCTGCTAGGCTGCTCTATCTCCCAAGCTGTCCCCAGTAACAGATGCTTATTCTTAGCCTATCGAGAAGAAACGAGGGGATCAGGTGAAAGAAACCAGTTCTCCCAGATGTGTCAAATCAAAACAAGGGCCGTGTTTGTAATGGCAGGGGTCTGGTTCTCTTCTTATGTAGTCTTTTCTGAGCGATCCAGTCTCTTATTCAATCAGGAAACAAGCAAATTTGATGTGCAGCTATATAGTTAACGTTGCAGTAGACAATCTCACGGAGATGTAGCTGAAATGTGTTTATTTACATGCCATATTTCATCAAGTTGATTTGCTAGTACTGACCTGTCTGTTGAAAACAGTGGGGGTGGTAGGCTCCTTTAGTCGGATGGAAAAGATCTATCGACCCTCAAGGCAGCTGAGGTGCACTGGTAGATCTTTAGCTCCCTTTCTTGGCCAGTCTTTAGGCCTGAACACAAGGGACCTTTGTGTTTCTCTCTCCTTTCGCTGGCAGCTGTGGGCTAAGCACTCATCCATAGATCTACACATTTGCAATTTTGAAGAAGTAGAAGCAACACCCATCATTTTCCCTCTCTTCTTCCTTTTTTTCTTACCCTTAATTCTAGAAATGTTGGAACGGTGAGCATAAATGGGGGGGAAGTTAATTACTTTACTGTGTTTTTACTTCTGACACACTGCTTCTCCTTTCCAAGAACAAGGAAAAAGACATAGAAGAATAGAAACAGTCAAGCAATGATGGACAGTGAGAGTTAATCAAATAATATGCTGAAATCCAATGGATTCACTTTACATTATATCTACAACGGATGTGAGTGGTTTTTACAATCCAGGGAAACTAAGATACATATTTTTGCTTACAGTGAGCAGAATTTGGTATTGATTTAGAGCATGTGGGCATTAACTTAAAGGCTTTTTAGGCTTAAGTGGAGGATGTATGGATGCCGTGGTATACTTTGTTTATATCTTCCCCCATATTTATACCGGACCGTGAAAGTACTTTGAACAAGTATGCCAAACCATTCCAGATGTTGTATTTGAAATCCTGTCATCTCTACTTAGTGTAAAAGTTCAGGGACTCCATTTAGAGTAAAAGCCCCCTTAAACAAGGCGGTTTTGCAGAGCATTTGGTGGGATCAGCAGTCTTTGATCCGCTCTTCCTCCTCCCTAGCTGTTGGCTCCCCTGACCTTTTTGCAAACCTGATGTGACGTTCATCTTTTTGGAGCGAAGACAATTTGACAAATAAGTGATGACCATCCACATTTTTAATTTAGGAGTATGATGAAAAATTAACCGTGGCCAACTCAAGACCTTGATTTTTAAACAGGTCCACCTGTCTTTCCTGCATTACCTTTTCCTCCCTCTTCACGAGACCTTCACCAGTCAGACATTTTGGGCCTGATCTGTATTGGACTTATGGAGAATTCCTCTGAGTAGACCGAGGATGAATCAGCCCTAACTGCAACGCACTTGATCTAAACAGAGTGACAAGCTGCAGTGTCATCTGTTATTAATTAATTCAATCAATGAAATCAAATAGAATGCTGTTTTAAATGGAAGATACACACTAAGGTGCATATCACATGGCTTCAGGAAGTATTGATACTTAAAGCCCAGGCATGCTGCAATAAAATGAGTCACTACCTGGCTTAAGACATTTTGGATCCAGTCTGACTCAAGCACTGCATTGAGTTTCTCAGTGGCAACAGGACCTCTAGTGAGCTCTATTCTCTGCCATCAATCTATTTCGCCTTGTCTCAGCTCTTCCTTTGCACCCCGCTTTTGCTCATCTTTTCCTCCAGTATCATTACCCCCACCCCGTCCCCTCCCCCTGCCCCATAACTAATCCTTAAAATGCCTCTCACATAAAATGTGGGTCTGGCATAAGGCTGCTAGGAACGGGGTGAGAGAGAGGAGATTGGAGGAAGATTCTCAAGTTGTAACAACCTCAGTGGCAAAAAGGATGCTCCGCAGACCCTGTTTCCTTTCCTCATTTGGGACTTATTCCATTATATTCCTTTGTCATCCCCTACTCAGCATAATAACTCCTGAAAGGTAGATAACTATTAATAGAGTTCGCACGGCACTGCAGTCATATGGATTGTCCCGCAGCGCTGTGACTAAGTAGAACTGATGTCTCCTGTGACAAGCGCTCATGTTGCTGTCATCCAGGACGTGCAGGCACTCTGCATACATTACTGACTGCTGGCTTCCCCCTCTCTGTCCCCCCTTTTTGGATGGCACCACAGCTGTCCCAAAGTGAATCCCAAATGAGAGGATCTGTCAGGGTTTGTTTGCTGCAGGCCTTGATTTGATGCTATTACTCTGCAGATGGAGAGGCTGGCTCGGTCTGCGGGAGCCGAGAGCTGCTGGTGGACACCGCTTGCCTCGGGCTTGGCCTGGTGGCACCGAAGCACATTTTGAACAAACAGAGCTGAAACTGATATGGAGAGTAAAACAGTTTTTAAGTCCCCCTAAAATAACAACCTCCTCTGATTCTACAACACACCCTCGTGTTTGTGTTCCATAGGCCAAATGACTAAATCTTTCTCTTATCTTTCTCTCATATTCCCCCTTCAGCCAGATGTTCCTCATTCATTTTTCTCAGACGCAGCTGCATGTGTAAATAATCCATGATTTCTCCTGTTGGACGAGTGGACTGGGGCGTATTGTGTGTCTGGTTAAGTAAGCAGTCTCTTCTTTTTGTACCCAGTGTGTGTGCTTGTTTTTTGACTTTAAAGCAACATTCTTAGCTTTTCATGGGTTCTGAGAGCAACAGACAGTCTGTGTCAAGACGATGAGGTCAATCTCAAGCCCTGACAGACCTTAAGCTGAAAGTGCTTTGCTACCTGTTCAAGGCAGATTTCCCACTGCCAGACCAGCGGAGGCTTGCCATATCACCCGTTTTTGTATAAGGCCCCCGGAGAATGTTTTTCTTCTCTGTGGCTACCATCAACTGCAACAACTGAGAGAAAGACTGACAGCCGACCCGCCGAGGAGGTGTGCAGGCAAGTCGACCAGAACAATAACAAAACTGGAGTCAGAGGCAGAAAGGGGGAGAGGACAGACCCTAATAATGGCCAGGCCGTGGCTTGACATGCTATGAAAAGTGACAGTGGACGAGTCATCCATTATTTATAGCAGTGCAGAGCTTGGTTATTTATTTTTTTTCAGCAGCATGAGCAGCAAGGGATCATGGCACAAAACAAGCAGCCAGTCGTGGCCTATTGATGTGATTGTCAGCAGACAGCGAGGCAAGTCCAGTGACGAGGGAACTGTGACTGCAGCCGTGGCCTCGTATGGACGGTGCGTCCAGGACGGGATTCACCTTGACTAATGCCGACTCTGTTTCCATCCCTCACGTTGTCATAGATACGTGGAGTCGGTGTCAACAGTAGGCTGCTCAAAACAATCCGGCTGCTTATGTTAAACTTGACATTTTAATTGCATAACGCAATGTTAAGTGCAGCATTAGAACATAAATGTATATGTTAGATTTTTATTGAGCTAAGTGCATTAATGCTTTGACAGCTTACGATGTATTCACTCCTCCGACCTACTGCGCAGCAACTCATTGTGGAATGGTCTCCAAATCATCGTGGGCTGTTGATAGGGCCAACAATCAACTGACACATTTATCAGTGAATGGCAGAATTGCTGATGTCAGTGTGAGACCGGAGTGACTAAATCTATGTGTATGGATTAGCAGATGTGTTCAATAGTTCTGTCCGGGCGACTGAATCACTATCGTTGTCTCAGCTATTTATCGGAGCTGAGCGGAGAGGAGTGTGCCTGGACTTGGCTTACGGCAGTAGAAATGAGGAGAGATGCCACGGACACCATCAGGGCTTTTCTGGCACACAAGAACGCGCCATGACATCAGGAACAGATGTTGCACATGGTGAGGCCCATCAAGGGACAACAACTCTGCATCAGTCTATGAATATTTTAGACAGCTTACTGCTGTACTTATCAGCGAAAACACACTCATGCCGGGCAAGGACCCAGCCGGTCTGATCTTAAATTCGGGCGATGCTGCAACGACTTTAGTGAAGAAGTGGGGGAAAAATGCACGATAGGTTGACGAAGTGCTGGCTTGCGAAAAGAGGACGAAGAAATTGTGCAAGCACGCATGAGATGGAAACAAAGCCCTCTTCATCCCGGGTCAAACAATGGCGATTCTGTCAAAGCTTTGCTGCTTATTTATCTAGTGTAATATCAGACCGTAGATCTTTTCAATATATGTGTAGATACTGAGGTCAACATCCACATTCCTGTAATCCACACCCTTTTCTAAGCACAGCATGGGCCAGAAGCCTCAACCTCTCCTTGACCCCTGAGGAAAAGAATCCCTCAACCTTATCCCCGGAGAGACTTTCATTACAGACAAAAACAGAATCCATGGGTGGCCAGAGTCATATTCTGATATTAGGGCAGAGGACATGGATTTGATATGAGCCTGGAAATAGTCCTGTAGACTTCAGAGTGAGCCCCGGGTTACATGTTGAGCTTTAATGGACCTCCTCCTGCTCATCAATCACGCGGAAGGAAAATGCTTAATTGCAGATTTCAGACCGATGCAGTAGCCTGACATCATCCTAGCGGAATGGGAGAGAGGAGACAGGTTTTGAATTGCTTGTGAGCCGTGCAGATGGATACCACTTCCTAGTAAAGGTAAATGTCCTCATGAATTATGAGCTTGTAGCGGCATTTAGAGTTATGGTTGACACAGATCAGCTCAACATTCAATATCACAATTACAGTAAGAGCTGGTGTAATGTTTCTCATATGGATAGTAGCATAAACCTTAGACCAGGAACTGAATCACTGCAATATGGACATACACCACAGTATATAGAGCAAGATGTTAATCGCTCTGTATTTCATGACTCAGGTAGGGGAAAATGATTAGTTTGTGTTTGAACTTTTCATATTTTTATAGAAAACGTTTTTATAGCACCAGCGCAATATGTGTTTTCATTGAAAACCACGCAGAGTTTTTCCAGAAGAACAGAAGATTTTGAAGCAAAACACAACTCGCATTCCTCGGCTTTCAGCTCGAGCCGCTCAGAGTTCAGTTTTGATAGAGAAATGTCTTCTTTTCCTCTGGTAGCAATGATGAGGATGATTTTTATTCTCCTTAATATTCATTCGAGATAAACAAATGTTTTGTGTCAGTATGAATGCATTTTCCCCCCACTTGAGCGTTAGCCACTCTCCAGCCAGACAAAAGAGAACGCAAGGGATTGTAATTTTAAAGTGCAACTCCATTCGCCATGACTGACATCTCTCTCTCTCTTTTTTTTAATTGACCCCAGGTCAAATAGGGACTGGGATAATATTTTGTTAAATTATTCTCATTTCCCTGTGAATCACATTTCCATATATCTCCACTTCATGCCTTATTTATTACCTCCCTACAATTACCATGCAAACGATGTCTTAACTGTCACCCCTTTCTCCCTCTGAACAGTTTAGTAAATATCAAACCATATTTATTATTAATAAACCCACAGCTGAAAACCCCCTTTTTATTTATAAATTATTCACAGGCTCAAAAGCTCGGGGAGCAAGGGCGCCCTCCATTTGATGCCACGGAGGCCAATATAATTAAGACTATTGGCTCGAACTGATGCTGATGCAAGTATCATCTGTTTTGCCCTCATCTATCTGTCCATCTGTGCGAGCCATAGGAAATCATACATTTCAATCACAGCAGCATGCCTGGTGACAGACTTTGCACAATGGATGTTGATTTTATTATCACAGCACAACTGGTGGAGACACCCTGCTGTTTTACAGCTCACCCTAACCCTGCCTTCAGTCACTCCATGACGGTTTAACACATGCTCACTATGGCCCAGCAAACACACACTATGTGTTGTGTGTGTGTGTTATTGATGAATGATTTCCTTTGATTATCCTTCCTATACTCAACCTGATTTGCACACTGACACAAGTACAATAACCAAGTATCTGTGTGTGTGTGTGTGTGTGTGTGTGTGTGTGTGTGTGTGTGTGTGTGTGTGTGTGTGTGTGTGTGTGTGTGTGTGTGTGTGTGTGTGTGTGTGCTCATTTACCCATGTGCTCAGTCACTCTAACCTGGGTTGGCTTCCCAGCTGTGCAAGCTGTTTTTTCCATCAACATGTGTTTACTGGCAGGGGACCCTTATGTTTGCATTACAGGGAGGCAATAAACAGGAAGGCCAGCCCCAGGGTTTTAAAACTACTGTTTGGGGAGGGGGGCACCCTCATGAGGCGTGAGCCCTAATCACCGCGTGGTTCACTGTTTAATTAAATGCAATGCTAAATGTCAAAAAGAGAGATTCTTATTTTTGCTGTTGATGCTTTTTTATTTCATTATTTATTTTATTTGTTTATTTATTTAGGAACACATCAACACATGCTGAAGTCCTCTGTGTCCAAGTCTGCACACTTTGATGAATTTTTCACAGTGTTATGGTGCTTCAACCACCTGGATGTGCTAACAGGGCACATGTATTTATGTGTCTGTGTGTGTGCACACTCACACATGTGTGTGTCTCTAAAGGGTGGATGTGTTAACATTAAATTCATTCTTTGCATGTGTGAAAGACTGATTAACCAGATGACTCCGAGGCCTATTATTTTGGTTAATCAATAGATCCTTGAATAACTAATGAACAACATCAAAGAACAAGCCTACAAACAGCCACAGGCAAGTGATAGACTGCAGTGTTTTCATCTCTTTATAGAAGCCTTAGCGTTTGTTGAAATATGATAATGATTCTGTTCTCTTCTGTTCTCTTTGGTGCCCACTACATGACGCTGAACAATAACTAACTGAAAAAACTTCCATGAACTTATGCTACCTGACTAACTAAAAATCCAGTTGTCATTGTAACTGAAATAATAGTGACACATGGCTGGGGTAAAAGTCATCAGTTGTGTGGGAGAAAGTGAGTACATAAAAGACAAAAGGCTCATCAACTAAACTAGTTTACTCTTCTGAAACAGCAGCTGATGGTTTCCGCTATTATTTCATCTGTGTTGGGGGTTTATGTGTCAAGTGATCATTATACAGATTGTCCAAACATCTTTAACTGATTCTTCATACCCATTCTCATTAACTTCTAAATATGTTTCATAATGGAAGGCAGGGATTGATTTGGGTGCTAAATTTGGCCCTTGTCTGACCAAAATAGGAGAGTTGCTGTGTAACTTCACTGAGAGGAAGGAAGATTTTGTGCATATTTAAAATGAAGCCAGTCTTTGGATTTTCCTTCTCACATTGAAATGTTGTCTGTGGCATATAAAGCATTACCATAGCTAATGAATAAATGACGAAGATACAGTTATTGTTTGAAGAAAAATTACATAAATTTGAGTTTAAATTCATTTACTGTAATTAACCACATTTTTTGGAAAGTTGAGTTCACTTTCACCAGCCAGGGTCGATTACTGCTAGACCTGCTGAATTAAGAAAACCCATGAATAGATCCTGTCTGGCGAGGTGAAGTGGCCAAAAGATGTCAGAAAGCAACACATGATGGCCAGTGAATGATGGTGAGAGTCGTTATCCATAAATGGAGAAAACCTGGAATGGTGGTGAACCTTCCCAGGAGTGACCAACCTACACAAATTACTCAAAGAAGGCCACAACAGAATCTAGAACAACATTTACAGAACTGCAGGCCTCATCTGCCTCAGAGTTCATGATTCACCAATAAGAAAGAGACTGAGCAAAAATGGCATCCATGGGAGAGTCCAAGGAGAAAATCACTGCTGACCAAAAAGAGCATAAAGACTCATCTCGCATTTGCAAAACAACATCTTGATCATCCACAAGGCCTTTGGGGAAACATTGTGTGGACTGACGAGACAAAAACTGAACTTTTTGAAAGGTTTGAGTCCCGTTACATCTGGCATAAAATTAAGACAGCATTTCATAAATTTCATACCAACAGTCAAACATGGTGGTGGTAGTGTGATGGTCAGAGACTGCTGAACAACTTGTTATAATTGATGAAACCATGAATTCTGCTCTAAACCAGAAAACCCTGAAGCAGGTTTTGGAGTGGCCTAGTCAAAGTCCAGACTTGCATCCAATGGAAATGATTTGGCATGACCTTAAGCAGGCTGTTCATGCTTGAAAATCCTCCAACGGGCTGAATTAAAACAATTCTGCAAAGAAGAGTGGGCCAAAATTCCTCCACAGTGGTGTGAAAGACTCATTGCCAGCTTACACGAACACTTGATTGAGGTTCTTGTTGCCAAGTGTGGCAGCACCAGTTATTAGGCTTAGGGGGCAATTACATTTTCACACAGAGCCAGGTGGGTTTTAATATTTCTTTTGCTTATGTCATGTAAGCATCATGTTAAAACTGCAGTTTGAATTTGCTAAGATTTGCTTTGTCTAATATCAAAATTTCTTTAACGATCTGAAACATTCAAACGTGACAAATATACAACAACAAAAAAACACACACACACACAAACTTTGAAATGAGGAAGGGGCAAGTGCTTTTGTGCTGTGTATGATTTGGAAAAAGAAACTAATGGCAACAGCAAGAATCTGCATTTTCCCCTACAGGACAGGGAGCACATTGCTTTTCCAGCATCCTATTCTGTGGATTCATATTATTCAAGCGTTTTTTCACCCAAAGCTGTTAGAGCAGTCATTTAACTGTGAATAAGTTTTTTAAATGCCCTCCTCGTGATGCCTGCTCAGCCAATCACAGTCCCTTAGGGGCGGGGGTCCCCCCCCCGGCAAGCATCTGAGGAAGAAGGGGCTCCTCAGGCTCAGCTTCTGCCAGATTTGGCTACCCAGTACCACCACCAGATGACTGTCAGTGCGCATTTCCAATTGGCAGGAGGGAGAGTAAACCGAGGAGACCGATCGGGGAAGAGTGTGTATGAGAGAGAGAGAGAAGCGGGAGTGAGTGTGTTATAGAGGGAACAGAGTGAGAGACTCCAGCGGAGGGGCGAGAGGTAACTTCACCGAGGTTATCACTGCGCACTGTCGAGGAGGAGTGATCGCTTTTTTTCGCGCAGCATGCTGAAGCAGGTTACAAAGTGGACTCTGGATGAACCTTCTGATTGAAACGCCCGATTCTCTAATGGACTGCTGGAGAGCACAGTGAGGCGAGAGCTGTGCCACAGTGGCAAGGAACGGAGACTGGGAAAGAAGCTGATGCAGAGGGGAAAGTTACCAACTGTGGAGATGTATTGCTAACTGCGAGTTTACTGACTGCTCGGACCATTCTGAGTCGTTTCTTTAAACTGGATGCTATTGTAGACGAATCTCCGGTGATCCCGAGCCCGGTGCCGCGGTGGACCATAACCAGCTCAGTCGCATAGACGGAGCGAGACTCTTTCCATAGAATACAATCAGCGGCAAGAGCAACTAAAATGTCTTCGTTATACCTCATCTTTTGCGTGATGGTCACAGGTAAGATACTCTTTTGTTTGCTATCATTTAACCACCCGGGTCCTTATTAACGGGGAAGGATGGACCGCGCTCCGTGCTGGCGCGCTGCGTCAAGCCATTCAGTGCGCTGCTGTAGTAGTGTGGGCATCTGATCTGCTGCAATGCTACATTTCACTGCTGTTAATTGCCGGTAAATGTTTAATTAGTTCTGAAAGAGTGATTACATCAGGAGGTTTCTCTGTCTGCGAGCAGTCCTTGATGAGAAATGGCACTGCGTAAGTGAGATTTGCAGTGATTTTTGCCCCCCTGATCTTATTCAAACATCGGAAGCCTGAGCGAAGTGAGCTTTCTTGTTTTGAATGGAAAGGCTCCGAATCATTGTACGAGGGTGCACAGACGGAAAGTTTCACTTATTTGATTTCTTAAATCTGGGGACCGGTTGCGCCTGACCGCAGTGTTTCTCCACACGCGAGTGTCTTTTAAATAAGATGCTTTTTTGTTGTTGTTGTTTTTTTTTTAACGAGGCTCGTCAAGAATGCGCATTTAAGCAGGTGATAACAGAACAATTAAAGCTGGGTATGAGACAGCTCATTGCAGCTCCCTGCATCTTTTTTTTTGCCCTGAAGTTGGCCGGTGTTGCACACGCTGCATTCCCTTAAACAAAAAGAAAAAGAATGGGGGAAAACACAAAAGCCAGAGGGGGTTTCTGCTGAGCTGACAGGATTGCGTCTAAAGTTTCTTTTCCTTTCATGTGGTGCGTAAACGGGCAAAAACGGACACGGTGTATCTTCCAACGGGGACTGCACGGTCTCCCGAGGACACGCATTTGAGATGGTAAGAGTGAGAGCGGGGAAGAGGGGGAGGCAGCGAGAAAGCAAAGGGGCAGAGAATGAGGGAGACACAAACTAGAGAGGGAGAGCATTTGTTTTTCTTGAGACGGGCAGACATAATGCACCTGTTTCCCCCCACCCTCTCTCTCCTACACAAACACCACCACCACCCCCTGTTGCTTTTTTATTGGCAGAACAGAGTTTATGAGTGATTATAACAAAGTCTGCTCATTGTGCCCCAGACCTTCCAGTATCGAGATTTCAAAATGCTTTAATTTTGAAGGAATTGTGAGGAGAAAGAATGTTTTTGATGCACGTCTTGTTTTGAAAATGCGACTTGTCAGCTTTTGTTTTCCCTCCACACTTCAACGTTGTAACTTATTATTAGTTATCCTGTAATAGAATTAACAGAACGATGCCGAAAACAGATGTGTTTTTAGGCTTAAATGCAATTATTACGAAACAAAAACAAACAAAAAAAAAAAGCAAGCAGGCTTTCTGAACAGCTGCTACAATTTATTTGACTCGTTTTGTGCTGCTCTTGTTGTAGAAAAGACGCTTTCGGCAATTAACACTGAGCAACTGTTGACTTATCAGCATTTTTCAGCGTCGATAAACTAGAGCGCGGTATTAACACTTTGGGATGAGGAAAAATAATAATTAAATTTGAATGCAAGAGAATAGACAACAACCTCGCACTAAACACAGATGTTTTCCAGGGTAAGTGGAGGAAGAGGATCGTGGGGAGGCAGAAAAGATAGCATAATGAAATTGAAATCCTTTAGGCTTTATTGTATTTTCACCTCAGACAGACTTTCACCAAAAGCCCAAGCATGCCCAATGGCCATGTGTTGTGCGTACATCTTTACCTTCAGCATGGTTTTGTCATCATTCAAGGCTCCGGGGAGGAATGTGAAACGAGTAAACCTCCACTCCCTGATAGACTAACAACAGCTGGATGAAAAGGAGCAGTAGCCAGACAGTGGCATATTTTCCGGACCCCAACACGCACACACTCACTCTCCCCCCTTTCACACTCAAGCACACAAATAATGAAAATGGTAACAGCTGCCCTAATTAGAACCTAAGAGACCCTAGACCTCATTTATTGTGTCAGTCTTATAAAGAGTCACAGATGCTCAAAATTCTTTGCACTCATAAATGTATTTTGTGGTATCCAAATTTGGCTCCAACACATGGCCTCACTTTGAAATTAATGTATGGCATATTGCATACATTTTGTAAGTATGTAGTCTGTACTACAACACAGATAATTTACTTTCCCGGATAGTCCCCTGGGCTCCCACAGGAATTGGATTCCACACTGAATCAGTATTCCGAGTAATCTTCAGTGAGCTCTTCTTTGGAACCTTTTGCTTTGGGTCGCTTGCGTCTCATCGGGCCAAGTTCAAAGGCTGTGAGCTAAGATTACAAGTTTCTCTCCATTCCTCTTAAGTCGTGTCGCCACTCATGTTTCACTATAGTGTGGCAGTGTGAAAATTTTCCACCTTGCTTCTTCTCACAGCATTTTTTTTTTATTTTTTACTTTTTGCCCGGTCGCAGAATGTGTGACTGTGGAACACGGGGACAGGAGAGCGTATCTGCTTAATGGGCCGCAGGCAGATGGGAGACTTTCACCGACGGTTGAAAGCCTGTTCGCATTCATACCTCATACAGACACAAACATAGAAATAAACTCAAGCAGAGAAAGTGATAAATGCAGCCCCAGCTCCCTCCTCCCCGCATTACCAGCCTGGGTTTTCCCATTACCAGATTTGTCTTTAAAATATAGAGTACAACGATGCTTGAGGATGCAGTGACAACATGGCCTGGGAGGTTTTGTTTTAGGGAGCTGCGCATATTTTATGAACTGCTGTTTTGCTGCTCTTTGAATTCTTTCGGAGGGGAGTCAGACTGAAGACAAAGTTGGGGGTGGAAGATGGAAGGAGAGTCTTAAAGGAGGCGTAAGACTTGGATGTGTCACCAGTGTCTTGATGATTAAGCGGACAAGCAGCGGGTAAACACAGAAGAAGACCGCTGAGCATTGTTAACCTTTCCCTGTCTTGTTAGTCTTGTCTCTGTCGCACAAACACACACAGAAACAAACCAATGCGCTCTCTTTCTGCCTCCGTTTTACCTCCTCTCCTTGTATCATGCGCCTTTCTTTTCTTTTCCTCTGTGATAAAAAAGATCGGAGATAAAGTAAGAGAGACTAAGTGCCAGAAAGTTTGGGGGTAAGAACTGTAGCCAGCCAGGGAGGAGTGTAAGATATGAGGTTCACCAAGTGCAGACACAGCAGAATCTGAATGCAGCTGACTCTTGAACAGAAGTGCCTTGCAAAATTTGTGAGACAAAGTCAGGGCAAAGATAGATAACATGTGGTCAACTCGACGTTCAGTCCGTGTTGCTCGTTTTTAACGCTGTATCTGAAATTTCTAGAAACTAAACACAAAACGAAAGATTCACATATGCTTTTTTTATATTTTAAACTTTATCCCAACATGTGCATTTTAAGAGTTTTGTCAAGATTACTGTAGGTGACTGGACTGGATGAATAGTTTTAGAGCAAGGCATCCAGTTTTTCTTTTTTACAAATGATGTGGTCATGCAAACACACACACGCACAGGCACACCCGAGCCGGCAGTAATGAATGTCCAAAATCTGCAAGAAAGACCTGTTATTTCCTTTCATCCTGAAGACCCGTCATGCACACGAGGCATTGTCTTTCTGCTCTTCTTCACATCCTCTGAGCCCCCCTTCCTGCACACTCACTTGCAGCATTTTTACGGAAGGAGAAACTGGAATGAGAAAGGAAACAATGGGGCTTCATAATGTTGCTCATCTCTAATCAGCTTTGCCATGTGGGTAAACACAGATAAAGAACTTGGCAGTGTGTCCCGAGGCTTTGTTATCAGCTGTTAGCAACTTAAGTGGATGTGCGCACTGGTATGGCTCAACACAGGAAGCCCAAGTAGCCAGGTAGCAAACTGTTGATGACATTTGGCTTCTTTGTTATTATTTTTACCTCGTCCCACCCATCCTCCTTTTGTCTTCACTCTCTCCTTGTGTCTGTCTCTGCACATCCTCAGCGTGTCTTCCTCTGAGGTGGTTTGAGGAGCCGGAAAGGATATGACAGGGAACAGGACAATGGGAGCTTCCTGCCATTTTCCTAGAGTCTTCTTCCCCAGTTGTGACTCTTCGGGGCTGTGTTGTGAGCATACACACGGGCGGGGGACGGCACAAATTTGTTGACTCTTTCATTCTTCTGTACAAACACAGTAATGGAAAGAATAGAGAGAGGAAGAAAGTGGGATTAATTCTGTGCATGTCATTAGAACAGGCCCCCAAGGGAAAGAGTTGAATTTATACAGTAGCAGCTATTTTAAGAAAGACTTGTATTGCATTTATCTCCTCCCTAAAAATGCAAGTGTCACTTCCTTTTGCAGAGATATATCGCCATTTCAAAAGACCTTAAGCCCAGAAACCAACATACAACAGATGCACTAGACCACACATTCATTTTTATTTTCCAATCAATTCTTGCCCTGCAAGACAAGAATTTCATATCTCCTGCCGAGACGCAGAAACCAACAGCAAATTGAAATTTATCTTCTGCGTTGCAGCAATATCTGTTCCTGTGTTATCTTCACCAGCCGCTTTCCTTAACCTTGTATTAAAGATAGCTTTATTGGAGTAGAATTCTGGCAGCTGGGAAGAGTTTCAGGAAAAAAAAAAAAGTTCAGTTGGGAATCCCATCAGACAACATTTATTTAGCACTACATGCAGATTTATTTTACTTCTATTTTTACTCTCTTTGCATAAACTATGATCGGCAGTGGCACTTGATTAGAAGGAGATGTGAAATATTCAGCAGAGTGCACTAGGGCTTCTATGGCGTGTGCACATCATCCAGAAATGAATCACAAGGATCTCACGGAAGCAACACCCTGAACACACTCGCGCACCCACAGAGGTCAAGGGCGCACGCTGGGGCTGTGGATGATGAGCCGAGATGAGTGTTTGGCATCTTCAGGGCTGTGTGCTCTTTCTGGAGCGATTAGTCAAAGTCCAACTGTCTAATTAATGATGCTCCAGCTCTCAGGACATGTCACCTCCTTAACCAGCTACGGGTGAAAAACACATTCAAGGAAACAAGAAACTGTCTGCCTGCTGCTCATTTTATTAGATATGGAAAGAGTGTGTACCCTTGTGGGAATAAATATTCCAACTACTTGTTCCTTGAAGAAGTCCATGCTCACTCCTTATTCTCATTTTCATCTCTTCACCCTGTCAGTTGAAACTGCCTGGAACGCCGTGGCTAATATTGTGTTGGTGACTCAACCATTAACCAAAATAGTGGGTTGGTTGTGGCTTGCCCTCGTCTTCCTCTGCACAATGATTGTCCTGTGCTGCTGCTGCTGCTGTTGTTCTTCCTATTGTTGGAAGAGACTGTGTGAAGGATTGGAGAAAGTGTAGCCATGTCTTTTATTTACATTTCTTCTGCAGAGAATTTCAGACAGGGCTGAGAAACTCTCGCTGGGAGGTCTGCGAGAGAAGGCAACCAATTTGCTATCAACTGAGGGATGTCAGTCAAAGCGTATTGATCAAGCCTTTAACTGCAGCTCCCTCAATGGCAAAACATGTTAATGTTATCGAGCTGTGTTGAGACGTGAGTAGCAGCGAAGTGTGTGTGTGGGTGGGTGGGAGGGAGGGTGTTTGGTAGAGGTGGGTGGCAGTTAACTGGTTGAGGGGTGTGTCTCTCCCTTTCTCTCTCCTGAAGTCTGCTTTTGGCGTAAGAAAGCTGATGCAAAAACAACAATGGGCTCAGCATGAGAATAGGGGGAGGAAGAGAAAGGGAGAGGAGGGAGGCAGAGGGGGTCAAAGGGATTTACTGCCAGGAGCCTAGAATTTCAGGTAATGGATATGCTTGTTTCAGTGGAAACCAAACCTGCTGTTTTTCTTTGAGCATGGCAGAGGTGAAAAAACAAAAAAAGAAAAGTTGTAACTGACTGCAAGTCCGAGGGGGATTAATAGCACCTCAGGCTAAACATTAGATCTCAAGTGTACACTTGAATGCAAAGAAAGTGATTGTGTGCATACCTGTGTTTGGGTGTGTGTGTGTGTGAGAGAGAGAGCTGGAGGTGGGCTGGGTGGGGGGAAGCAGGTGTGCGAGAGAGAAGTAAGGGAGGCGTATGCTGGAAAGAAGCTTTTCTGCCACATTCCTGCGAAGCAGCATCAGCGAGGAGGGCAAGAACACATGGCTAAGTGCTTCCCAAGCTGGCTGAGGTAAACCTAACACCCCTCCTGGAGGAAGCAGCCCAACCATTGTTCCAGCACATTGCACCCGTCTGACTGAGGCATCCTAGTGCTGTGCAGATCCCAGGGGGCTGGAAAGAGAACGAAGCAGAGGAGGAGGAGGAGAGGGACTGATTGTTCCCTGCTCAGACTATCCACAGATGGGGCTATGGCACAGGATGCTTGCTGTTTGCTTTAGAGTCCCAAGCGTTTGCTTTGCAGTCATGGTGTACAGAATGCTCTTGGGGATAGAGGAGAAGAGAGTTCTTGCGGAGACAACAGCAGGGGAAGGGAAAGAGACAAGGCAAGAGGGAGAGAAAGAAAGGTATAGGGGAAAAAAGGGAGCCTGCTTAATATGATGTCAGTGTGAATATAGTGTCATTGCCAAGAAGGGAAGACGGATGATACAGCCATACAGTGATCGGGTAGTTGGGCGAAAGAGTGCTCAAGTCCTCCCCTGTATCCAAACAGAGACATATAGAGCCGAAGATAATGGAGAAGGGAGGGAGAGTAAAGGGAGTGATTGAGGAAGAGGAAAAAAGGAAGGGATGAGATGCAGGGAACCCAGGCTGCATCCATCATGTGGTTTGGTGCAGAAGCCATTTGTACCTATTGTTCTCTATAATTTGTTTTCTCAGAGCCTGCAATGGGAGGGGTGAAGGGGAGACACAAAGCTATGGCAGCCATTTATTTTTGCACTAATTGCATAAGTGAGACAGCATAATTAGACATATAGCTAAACAGACAATAGGCCGAGATATTCGCAGACGGAGATAGACAGGGAGGTGTAGATAGATCCGAATAGATGAGAGGCCTGGCGCTCTCCATTTCAAATTCAAGAGTACGAGAGAACATGTTAAACGCAGTAAAGGGGATGGAGAGGGATAAAGGGAAAGGAAAAGGGAGAGTAAAGGAGGTGGGCATATAGAAGGGATGAAAGATAAGAGGGGGGGAGGGAGAGAAAAGCCCTCTTCACAGACTGCACTTTGAGGTGCGGCCCAGTGCTGCCGGAATAGTCACCTCATTTAATACACCTGCTCAGCGGGGAGGGGAGGGAAAAGTATAAGGAGGTGTTGTAAAGGAAAAGAGAGAAAGGGCACAAGAGAAGAGAGGGAAGAGGAAACAGATCTCATCTCAGATTCTTCAGATCAAAGGCAGAGAGTGGCTACAGAAGGCTGTTTGTTGTGGCTTGTTTGGGAGGGTCTCTGTCTCTGTGGGGTCATGGGTTCACCTGGTCTGCTATTTTGTTCAGGCAGCATTACGCTGCAGCACAGCCACACACCGAACGCCTTGCAGGCTACTTCATCACCTGAACGATTGTTTTTAAGAGACTTTTTTCTGTTCTTTTTTTCACGAAGCGATCAAGCAGGAGGAACACTGATTAGCAGATGGAGGCTGCCGGCTTCAGAGGACAGAGAAGTTAAAAATTTGTTAAAACTATCACAGTTTAGGAAGAAAAATAAAAGTAGCAATGTTTTCAGCTGACTGGACTGTGATTCCAGCAGATTTCGCTATGTTAGATTCTCTTTGTGTGCTAATGGAGTCGTGCATCTGCCAGGTCCTTGTGTAGGCGGTGCATGGGTGTGCTGAACATGTCATGTAGCCTTTTAGGACTGTAGTACAGGGAAAGATAAATAGGCCCTTAATGAAGCCGCACAATCACAGGCAAGTTAAAAAAACTAAGCGAAGATTGAGGGGCAGTCAGGCCTGATTGGAGGGCTATTGAAGCCGGTCAAGAGAAGCTCTTGCGTCGTCACACTATAGATTAGCCACTCACTCCACTATAGACCTCAGCCTAACTACCCTTCTTTCTCTAAAGCAGTCCTCTGACACTCTATAGTGGCTCAAGTCAACTCCATGATTGTTCTGGGGGAGTTCTTTAAAGGCCAATTTAAACTCAGTTCTTTGTTTAACTCCCCAGGAACTCAAGCTGGGACATATTGTATTGGCCGTGTGTGTTTGTGTGCGACTGAGTGTGTCTGTGCCCCTTTGTGGCTTAGATTTGGTGGTGTTTTTCTGTTTTTTGTGTGTCTGTGCGTGTGTGTGTGTGTGTGTGAGCCGTCTTTGAGCATGTGATGTTTAGTTAAAAAAGAAATGGGTGTATCTCGGAACTGGCAGAGACTAGTTTTGTGGGTGAAAGAGGGTGCATGAGAGAAATCAATGGCCCAATTCAACCTATTACAGCCATGACTGTTGCTGTAATGGTGTGGAAATGGACAGTAGTCATGTGGATCCCTTTTATATCTCCGGGCTTAGATCACAAGTGAAGCTGTGATTCATTTCCTCCCAGCTTTGATTTAAAAAAAAAAAAAAAGTACTCTGAGTATTTCAAAGAGTCCCTCACATGATGGTGAGAAAGAAAAAGAAATATCCCTTCGTTTTTGTGAAATGGTGGAAACCTCTTTTTCTGCCAGGTTTGCCGAAGGACAAACACAACACTGGGCTGCAATTTTTTTCCTCAACAAATAATGGCTCTTCCAAACTTCTCTCCTTTCAGCTGTTGCCTCTTTGATCCCAGGTAGCATGTTAACAAGCAATGCCTTCATGGAGTACCCTGAACATCAGTATGTGTATTCACATTAAGGTGTGAGAGTGTGTGCATGCGTTTGCACATGTATGGCTTCAAAGTTTGTGCGGATTTTCACACCAATTAACAAATTGCTTTATATGTTCGCTGAGGTGACGATAGCCTGTCTCCTGTGGGGTGCTGGATTATTTTTTTTTGCCCACTTCAGTGTTAACTCAAGGTGGGCTGAACCTTCTTTCACACTAACTCATTAATGATACCGGTCTAATTAGTGCCTGTGGCTCCAGACAGGGGGCCCCTGGAGGACACATCACCATTGTGAGCTGGCCTAATCAGGAGACCACTCAAAAGACCGAGGACCCACTGCACCAGTGAGAAAGTTCACACATATAGAGAGACCTGCCTGGACTCGCACTCAAATTAACGTGCTGGTTCACTGGGGTAGGAGAGTATAAAAAAAAAGTGGTTATATTTTCAGACTTCTGACCATTGAGGATAGGCTATTTGCTCATTCCCATTTAGCGCCCTCTCTCCCTCTGGTAGTGCTCCTCCTGAGGGCGATGCAGAAATATGATTTAGCTCTCCTTCATCTCTTCATCCCTCTTTTTCACTCCAGATAATTCAATCTGTTTAATATCAAATAATCTCTCACAATTTTTCACCTTTTTTTCACGTTTTAACCTTATCGCTCAAACAGCTACCTCAGGGAGCTGGGCCTCGTTCCACTGTGTTAAAAAAAAAAGGGGGGGGGGGGGGGGTGAGGATGGGGAGCAGAGAGGAAGAGGTAGCCCAGGAAAAGAAGGATGGCAAATAGCTCTCCAAGGAGTGCTTTTAAATGCCTCTGTTTGCCATTCTCATGGGCCATATGTGAAAGAGTGGGCAAATAGATTCAAAGATAGGAGAATACTAAAAAGGAGACAGCGATACCGGGAACGATAAAGGGAAAGACAGAAACAATCTACAAGAATTTAGTGGAGAGTAGGTGATGTGAGTTGTGGAACTTGAGGTTTGGGTCCCTAACTTGTGTCCCACAGCACTTAACATGCCCCTGGCCATCTCTCCTGGCAGTTAATTAGAATCCAATAAGGTTGCCGCCTGTTGGTCATTGTTCCTCCACTGTGTTTACCCTTTCCAGAGGCTCCATTCGCTGCTTAATCTGCCGAGAAGCTGAATGTCAATAGGTGAGGCCAAGACTCCAGAGCCCTGCGAGAGAGGGAGAGATGAAGCTAAAAGGAGGGGAAGGAATGAGAATCAGGGGGAGTGAGGGGAAGAGGTCATTATTCTCGTTCCCCTCAATATTGTTCTCTGACGTTCCATTTCTGTTGAAACCCCATCCAGCCTCCCCCCCATCTCTCTCTCTTGCATCTCCTCTCTTCTTCTATTCTTCTCACTTCTAATCCGTCCTCTTGATTGTTCTAAGCTGCTTTCAGCCCCTGGGAGGGTGGGGGGCTTTGGAGTCTGTTTTAATTAAGATTTAAAAGACGACTCCCTCAAGAAGGGAGATTTAAGAGCAGGATAGACTAAGCATAGTAAATAAGCAAAGGTAGGACAGATTGTAGAGATGTCTCAGCAAATATCAGAAATCAGTAAAAGGAGAATGTGAAAAAGCTATTATTTAACACGCGGGACACGCCCATACATTAATGCAAAAACAGGCAGACACTGAGGCATTTGGATGGATAAGCCAAATTGGATTTTTTTTTTTGTAATCACACGGCACAATCTATATAGATTGATCTAAACTTCCTGTGATTCATACCATATCCTGTGAGGGTGATATGGGATCAGTGGTAACCAGCAGGCAAGCCGAGGGAGTTATCTCCACACTCTATCCAATGATCGATCATCTCACACGATGGGCTTAAGAGCCTGTAACGCCTCACTTGTTTATCAGAACCTAGAACTAGAATGTTTTCCATAGATACAATGCATGAAAGGGAGGAGAGAGCTCAGGGGGGCATGTTTTAAAGCTAAAAATTTTTATTTGTAGCATAATCAGATATGGTTCGAAGCTAAACTGATTTTTCTTTGCATTACATTTGGGTATTAGTGTTGCACCTTGCAAACATAAGAGATACTCCAGATTAGCTTACTAGGTGCAGCCTGCAGGAGGCAGGAGACGAGACACCCGCTTGCCTGCTGTGTGTTCTTCTGACTGTTAACCGCACTATACTCACATCAGCTCAACTGGCCATCAAACAGACTTTACACCATCGATCTGGCGGGACCGTATAATGCTTCAACTTCACGGGACAGCTGCGTCCCTCGGATGCAGCGTCATCATCAGTGTCTAGAAAAGTTCTGAGGTGCAGTTGGATGCGTGAAAAGGCCGGGCACTTAACAGTCACATCACACCGTGACAAAAGGAGATTTCTCTCCAGAAGCCTGGCCACCAGAGATACCAGCTTTGCTTTACTTTTACCATGCAAACAGCGTGTTACAAAGTGTTATGCTGAGGAGCGGTGCGTGTCACTGCAGCCCAAGAGCAGGCATGCGTTACATGTTTGGTAAAACAGTCACATAACAGCGCATCTGCCTCAACTGCAAACTGCGCATTCTTAAGGGTGAGTAAAAGCAGCTAAGAAAACACACCCCAAGACAAAACACACAATGAAGTGTTTAACTTCATCAAACCACAGACTTCGGTGCAGCCGGTAAGGTGTTAAAGGCCAGGCTAGGGTCGAGAGCCTGACCCATGGCATTCTCTGCTGTGATACATCCCAACACACAGCCACCATATGTCCGGGTTTCACAGTCAATGAGCCAACCCACCCACTGTGACAAAGGCCCATTCACACCCAGTTGACTCTAAGGAAATCTGCAATGCCATGGTATGATTAGGACAGAATGCAGCACTGGCGCAGACCTCGGCCGTTAGAGAAAAACAATAGACTAGAACAAACGCAGAAATAAAAGGACTGTTAGGGAAGAAGGGGTACCTAGACAAAGAACTTTAAAAAGTACTTTGAGCGGATAAACGTAAGTATGATCTTGCCCTCAGCCTACTACAGCTCCATCACTTGCCTCCATCAAAGCCCCCTGAGACTCTCCCCGGCACACTCTGCCTCCGTCACTCACAACTCTCTTAATAAGGCCAGCAGTAAACGGCAAGAAAAATATGCAGGGATGAAAGATCCTTCTCTCATGTTCTCGCTTTGAGGATGTGTTTCCGGGTGTCAGGGGAAGGTGGAGAAATGCAGCTTTAGAGTAATGCTGCATTTTAATAGAAACAATAAACTGCTTATAAAATATTATTTTGTGTCCCATATCCTGTTGTGTGTAGCAACAGCTCTGGGAACTTTTTTTTTTTTGGGGGGGGGCAGACATGAAAAAGCCACCTAGGAGAAAACCTCATGCCAAAGAATAAAGAGTGCAGAGCTCCTGGGGGAGAGATATATCTCACATATATTCTTTCATCGCAGCGATTAATATCTAGGAAAAAAAGGTCAGACTTGAAACGGTCCAGTATATCACAGTTACATTTGGAGGCGGCATTTCATACATCAATCCCTGCTGTGATGTCTCATCAGCCTGGTCACACTGGGGAGACCCACACCGTAGATTATCAAAGATTGATGGGGTGTCCTAGTTAAAGATAGGGGAGGAGAGATGACTGGTTAGTGGCAGGAACTATACCGTGATCTTTTTCAGAGGTGATGATTGGAGGGCTCGCATGGCAATGCCCAGTGCAAACATCATCACCACATCTGACTTGTGTAGGGCTTTACCGCCGTAACCCAGAGACCTGACCACGGGGGAAACTTGCAGAGGTAGCAGTTTGGAGGAAGGAGGGGAGGGGGTCGCTGCTCCTATGCGAGGCATTGCTGTCTGACTCGGGAAGCTCAAATGAAGCTCTAAACTTTGCATTTCCTCCCTTCCACTTCCATCCTCATTATCATCCCCCTCTTTATCAGAAGACCCAACAAACTGACAGAACAAACAGGCAGATTATCCCAAATCCTTTTTCTCTCTCTCTCTCTAACACACAGCCTCAAAATCTCTTATCCACTGTTCACTGTCATACTACCCATTTCTTGTTCCGAGTGCTTGCTTAATAATTAATTGATTAATTAGTTCGCTCATTAATCATTTATTCATTAATCATGGCCTGATTTTTCTAGAGGAAGTGGTGCAATCTGAAAAAAAAAAACCCTGACTTCACATTTCACTCTAATTATGCTCCTTTTACTAATCAACGCTTAAGAAATGGAGTTTCAGGAAATTAGTTTTCCCCTTCCCTTCTTTTCCTCAGCACAAAGCAGAATGTATTGAGGTCGGCAGGTAACATCCCCCCCCACCCTCTCACTTTCTCGTGTTCTGGAAGCTCTTAGTCATCAGGAATTTTAAAGGAATGTTTCAAGTAACGGGCAATCTGATGAACAGAATATAAAATTGATGTTAAATTAAAACTCGCACTTTCATCTCCTCTGGATGAGGAAGAAAAAAAAAAAGAGTAGGAATTCTGGTCGCGGACTATCCTGAGACAGTGATTAATACGCGGCAATTTGAAGGCTGTTTGTAAGAACAGAGAGGTGGCAGCATTGTGAATCACACACTTATTCTCTTCACCGGATCCACGGGTCTCCCGGGAGAGGAGGTAATTTGTTTAATCGCTAAGAGTTATGTTCTCCGGACAGAGAGATGGGAAGATAGGATCGTTCAGAAATATGCTCCGCAACGTGGCGTGAGCGCGAGAGGGGGAGCGCAGAGAAATATTGTGAACAGGTTTAATTAGGAGTGTTTGTGTGCCTTTGTGTTCCTGTTGGATGCAGAGTTCACTACAGAGCTCAGCTGCTTTCTCTGAAGAGGCTCTTGTCAGCTGCTGACAAAAAAGAATTATGCATCAAATTAAAGAGAGCTCCACTGAAATGGAGGCAAGTCGGGCATTAACCTCTAAGCTTTAAAAAGCACACATATTAAGCAACACTAATGAGACTCTCACTGAGCTGCCTGTGTTTTATATTCAAACACACGCAAAAGTGCGGCTTTGACTTGCAGTGTGCCATTGCAGCTTCTCAATGAGGTTGTCTTTTTTATTTATCTCACCAGCAGCAAACACTGCGTAAGTGAACAATAGCGTAGATGGCCCCTTTACCGTAATAAGATGCACACATTTACAACATTACCACCCTCATTAAAAAATAATAATAATAAAGGGGAAAAAAAGTATTAATTATGAAACGCACTACTTCCTATCGCGAAGAGCCGAGGGGGTTTCCACTGGGCTCAATTAAGAAGAGCAGGCCGCAAATCCCTTGACTAAATTAATTGATACCCCAGAGCATTAGAGCCAGAGTCCCAGTACCGAATCTGTGCAGAGAATCCCTTTGTTTTCATTTCCACTGCATGTTTTTAAAGCAAGATATCGTGGCAATTTTCACATTATCTCTTCATTGTTTTATGGATTTTAATGTGTCATTTATTGATAGATTTGTTTTGTTTGCTTGTTTTATGGCGGCAGCTGAGATTGAAAAGATTTGCAATTTTTTTCCTACCCCCCCCCCCCGACTCCTGTCTCATCTTTGAGCTGCCTCACTGCCACATGTTGTGAACCGCTGCTATTTTATCCACCATGTCAGCTGTTATGCACACACTAAACCGCGGCTTTTGCAAGCAGCGCAAGAAGTTAATGATGTAAAAGCACAGTGAATTATATTGAAAGCCCTTCCATCCAAACACTGGCGAAAATTGTGGGGTGGGGCGGGGCGGGGGGGGGGGGGGGGGGGTAGACAGAGAGAGAAATTGGGATATGACAGAAAGAAAGAGAGAGAGAGAGAGCAAAGACCAAAGAGGGGGTTGGTGACGTGCGGGGGGGGGGGGGCCAGAGGAGGGCTGGAACTGTGACACAGATCCCGCCAGCAGCTGTCTTGTGTTGGAAACACCAGGGGGTAAGCAGGAGCGCAATGACAAGACTAGCTCAATCAACATCTTGTCAACATTGCTGGCTGATGTGTACAGACAATTTCATACCACTGCCACTGACTCCCTCCCCTTTTTCTCTCCTTTTTATATGGCTTTTTTATTTCCTGTCCTCCTGCCAGCCAGCCAGTCACTTACTATCTGTCTGTATGGAGTCAGCTCTCAGCTCCCCTAGCTCTCGGCTTCAGTGTAGGGGAGCTGTTTAAAAAAGCTGTGTTGGAATTATACTCAGAGAGATGCTTTTGCCCACTAGAAACCCTAAAGATATGGGCCTCTGACACTGAGTGCGCATCAATGTGCTCATGTGAGTGGCAAGTGTGAGAAGACAGTATAAGAATGAGTGTATTTATGGCACATTGTCGGGCACTGCAGCACACTGACTGTGCGAACCATTCATGTGCATTCACACGCTGACTATGTCACATCAGCACTCTTGGGTTCTTACCCAGCCTCCCCTTTTCTTCCCTCACTCCTTCCTCTCCCCGTATGCATACCACTCTATTACACTATCCACTGCATCTGTTAGCAGCTACCCAGGGAGAACCTCGGCTGCTGCTCACCCATGCGATCAGCCTCACTGCTGCCCTGATGTGTGCAGCGCCCTATTCCAGCAGGGGAAAAAACCTCATGGTGACAGCCTCGGAGACAGACTGATTACAGCATTCCATCAATCCCCTCTCAGGCTCCCTCCTTTGCAATTGGAAGCTGACAGGAGCCCACTTTTTCCATTTTTACCTTACCTCAGTTTTTTCTGATCTTTCTAAAATATAGTACCTCTTTTTTTTGCTCTTGTTCCCCCCCTACTCTGCTTTCTTGAGTGTTGTGTTGACAAGCTGACACAAACCCCTGTGATTTTCACACCAGGGATGCAGAGAGAGAGAGAAAAGGGACAGGGGAAGGGGATACAGGATAGAGTAGAGGAAGGGATGGGGAGGGAAAGTGCAAGGGAGAGTCTGGTAAGAGATGACAGCTGACACAGAGTCTGGAAAAGCAGAGTGGTGGCAGGAAGAGCGACGGAGAAAGCAAATCAACAATTAGTAGCACCTTATAGAACTCGCGAGGTTGGGGGGCTGGTAAGTATTGATTTCAGGTATCACGGTTCACTGAGTGTGGTCGTAAAGGTGATGAGCAGAGGAATGAGGGGATTGGGCTGGATTGTGAATGGATGCAGGGATGGGAGAGAATGCCCGCGGTTGGGGTTTCGGCAGAACACCAGGAGGGGGTTGGGTGGATGAGCGGGTCCACTCTCTAAAAAGGGGCCTAGGTCTGAGCCAAGATTTTCACAATGGAATAAAGGCTGAAAGGGGAGGCTAGGAGGATTAAACTCCAGCAAAACAGCTCTTAAAAAGCTGTTAGGCTGCAATTTGGGCACAAAAAAAGCAAAATGGGAGAGAAGATAGTGAGAGTGGGCGGTTGGGAGTGCAGATGAAATGCAATGTGGGAAAGAAAAGATGGAAGAGATGCTCGGTTACATTAAGGTAGGCTAGATGCAGACATCTGCAGAGGCACAGGGTGAAGCTGTTTGCAACAGTTAAAGAAAAATACAGAGGTGCTCACCCATATAGTGTGTGTGATGGGGCGGGTGGCCATACTGCCATGGGCTGGTGGGTGGTATCTGTTGTTAGCGTGTTTTAAGCCCCTTAGAAGTTCTGTGAGAGTCACGGAAATGAGCTTAGTAGCCAGATCAAACATAAGATGGGTGCCGTGTCCCCTTTGGGACATACTGTTTGGTTCAGCTACTACTCAGCATTACTCTCTGTTTATATGCACACACAAGCACACACACACACAGGAAAAGGAAGACAAAAGAGGCTGACTCAAAACAAAGGGATAATAATTCCATACAGAGAGAAATGGAGCTCCCATTTTCCAGCCCGATTTAGAAGCCTTATCTAGACAAGGCACAATGGATGGCATTTGGAGAAAGTGGTTGTTTATTCCAAGCTTGACACTTTTTTGCCAATTGCCTTGTTTTGTAATGTTTTTTGTCTGCTTTGCTTCCTCATTTTCTCATCTCTGGCTCTTATTGTGGGAAAACTCACACCAGCTGGGCTCGGGAGTCTTTGCCGTTAGCATAGGGCTGAAATGCAAGTAGATATCAGGTGCTATTTCTTTTTTTTCTTTTTTTTTAGCATTTTGAATTATTACTGCACAGAGCAAATTGTCCAGTCAAGTTGAGAGCACTTACATTTATAGACCCCACAGGACTGGATGTTGTACTCTTCGTACTGGATGGGAATGAGGACATGGCATAAAATCGGAACTAAAATAAGAACTCTTTGCAAACACTGCCATCAGCAGCTGAGTGTCATCGTAAAACATAGGAAAATGAACAGAGTGGAGTAGCTGATGTTATTTTAGTTTTCATTTGAAGGTTCCAACTTATGCACTTAAATTGACTTTTGTGCCCTCAGATGCTCAGATCATATATTTATTATTAAAGTTTTTTTTATTTTTAAAAAAATCTTGCTTCTGTAGCCCAGAGGGACTCCCTCATTGATAATGCATTTCTTATCCCCTAGCCTTCACCTTATCCATCACAATAAATGAATGCCTAATCCTAATGGCAGCGTTATACTTTCCACTTTACCAAGTACGAGAGTTATCTTGGGTCCTACTGGTGCAAATTCTGTCATGAGGGCTGAATGCAAGACTCCACAGGGGGTGTCCAAGCGTCCTTGAGTTTGTTGTGACCGCAGCGTGTCTACACAGAAACTACAGTACAGCAGCAACAACAACGCTTTCGGACCATGACACTCGTCTGGGTGTTCGCAGTTATCCACGTAACCTTAACTGATGCTATCCCTGAACCTAAAACCAAGTATTAAGCCTCAAAAAGCAGTCCATACCTCTGGGGACCTTGATTTTTGTTCCCACAGGTTTGTGTGCAGTCAGGTTAAAGTCCCCACCGGGATAAATGCACACGAGACACACTCACGTACATACGCACGCGCGCTCGCACACGCAGAATGACTACTTCAATCTATTTCTATCAAGGCAGATGTCCAGTGGAGGACGGATCATTGCCGACATCTGTCCATCCCTTCCTGATCCTTCCTGATGCGAGCGCATCCCCTATCAGTTCAGATGAAGGAGAGAGAGCAAGCAGTTCCAGGGTCAACGCAAAGCTCTTTAATAGGTTTCGCCCAAGTCGGGGAGGCTGTTTTGCACTTAACACCAACCATGTGACAGAAACAGCAAAGTCACTGTGTCAAAGTAACTGCTAAATGTGCCCTCCAGTGCCTGACAAGATGCTTACCCTATTAACGCAGCCCCAACCTCCACACTCATTCACACACTGAGATGAAACGGCAGACATAAACATACATAGCCCAAACACACACTCAGCGTCAGGCGGAAATGCACGCACACACAGACACACATAAACTTAGCCCCATGTGCATCCAGCGGTGTGAAATGATATTCCATTTTGAGAAATCCGGATTAAAATGTATCTGGCCAAATGTGTTTTTGACCTTGTTACTAGGGGACGGAAAAGCAGTCACGCGCACACATATACGCACAGCAAGGTGAGAAAGAGCGAATATTGCATTTTTGGTGTCAGTGTAACATTTAAGCACGCAACGTGTTGTATAACTAATCTACTCTGCACATATTTACCTGCGTAGCAATCGAGACAACGCGATAAATAAACTCACATCCTCTGCAGAAATGTTGGAATTTCAAGGGGATTCAAGTCTTTCTTTACGAATGCGATTCAACTGCAGCCAATAGACGAGCTCCCCATTTTTAGTCTGCTGAAAATCACCGAAAACTATTTGTGTGTTTTCGTTTGTGTACACGCATGTGTGTATGTGACACTGCAGCACACCAAGAACAAGCCTCCTCACACCCACAGCTCCCTACTTCTTCTGACTGCTTCTCCTCCACTACTTCTTTGTCTGGTTGCGTTCCTCCCTCTCTCCCCGTCAGAAATGTATTCATGTAATTAAGCTGCTAATACACCGTCAAAGAATTGTCTAATTCAGCAAGGAGGAATTAAAGGAATCTGGCATGAGTCATTAGCCAGTCGAGATGTTCTGTTGAGCATTTTCAATAAGGGATCTGGAGAGCAATGAATCACTCATATGGCGTGAAGACATTCTCTACAGCACATGCTCCGTACTCTATATTTGTACGGCTGCATATGCGTGAGTGTGTGTGCGTATGGTGTTAATTGCCATTTGTGAGCATGAGAAATTGTACGTGGGCGAGGTAAAGAGAAGCAATTCAATGCATGTAATCCATCTAAACAATCAACCAATGCAGTGAACTATTACCCATTGTAAACATTTAGATACTCTGGGCAAGATACTTAATTACAATCAATGTTTGTACTGTTGCAAGTACAAAGAGGAAAATCCCCCAACTCGCTTTGCAATGGGAGGAAAATGAAAACGCTCAATAGCTCATAACGGCAGAATGTAAGGGACAGGCGGGCAGACTGTTAAAACAGCATTTTTTTGAAGGTATGACTGGAAAATGCCAGCCTTCGGTAAATGCCTAATGGCCTTCACTCGAAGACGTTTCACTTCTTATTGACGCTCTCAAATTGGCCTCTTTTGATCCCCAGTGCGTGCCACACATACAGCAGTCTACCTGTTTGCACCCACAGCTCAATCGGCTTTTAAAGCTCTTTCATAAAAATGATGTACAGGGAGACGATACTGGAGAGCCGACATGCATTGTTCTCTGATCTTTCTTTTTTCTTCTTTTTTTACATCTCGACTCGATCTATTAACACCTCGTTTGGCCCAGATGGAGAGTAACAGACAATGGGAGCATGTGAAAATGGGTTTCGAGGCAGTTGTCGAGAGCCACAACGGTCTAAAGTGTTGAGCGCTCATGTTCCTGATGAGCTCACTGTTTGGCGGCTTTAATCGTTCTGTTGGATGACAGAGGCAGGAGGGTGCAAAGGGGTGAGGGAGGCGAAGGGTAGGGTGCAGTCCTGAGATGAAGTGGTTAATTGAGTGCAGGATAAACAGTGCCAACAACCACGGAAGCCCCTCAACACACCACCCCTTCAGAAAAGAAAAACTAGAAAGAATGGAGGGTAAAAGAAGGGGAGGATGGGGGGGGGGGGGGTAGAGAAAATCCCAGCTACCCTCTGGGGGGAAAGCTGCTATTGAAAAGCTATTAAACTTGCATTTAGCAGGATTGATTAGAAATGAAGAGGCCTATTAAAAGAGAGGGACAAGAGGACAATGGCGTGTCTCTGGCCGCCGTATGTTGCCCTCCTTTCAGTGGCTTTCTTCATGTTGGGAGGGAGGGGGGATCCTGTCTGTTTAAGCGTTCCCACCAAGAGAAGCAGTTCGGGGTGGGGGGAGTGGGGGCTTAGCACTGCCTGAATAGAACCCTCTTTATCTTCCACTGTCCCCCTTCCCTTCCATTCTCCACCGAGCAACAAAGAGAGGAGAATGAGGGAAGGTTTTTTAAGTCCTCTTCCCAGCTCACACAGACATCCTACTTAGATAACCAACCAACTGCCTTTCTCCCTCTCACCTCCTGCCTTCCCTTACGAATTAGTTCCCTCTGGAGTGCTGCCGTCTTCCCCCCCTGCCAGTGGGGTTTGTAATACACAATCTTAAGCATAGTGGCACAAACTGTAGGAGCTGCGAATCCGTATTCACGCTGTGTTTCTGCATGCGTGTGAAGGCAAGCCAGCCAATCCGGGGAGACTTTGACTTAAACACAGCAGCGAAACGGCGACAGCGGTGGCGGCAGTTGTCTCCGCTGACTTTCAGCAAGCTCGAATGAACGGGTCCCCAGGGAACTTTAATGGAGTTTTGATTGTTTAACATCCATTTTTACAAAAAGCACATTGAAGGAGTGGCTGCGTTTTCTCTCCACAAGCGTGTTTGCTTCATGTCAGTGAGCATGTAACCATATGGTCTTGGGAAAGAGTTAAATAAGTTACGAGTAACAGCT
Source organism: Aulonocara sp. 'chitande type north' Nkhata Bay (assembly GCF_057382095.1). Lineage (NCBI taxonomy): Eukaryota > Metazoa > Chordata > Actinopteri > Cichliformes > Cichlidae > Aulonocara > Aulonocara sp. 'chitande type north' Nkhata Bay. The sequence goes on from NC_141354.1 coordinate 31,326,369, forward strand.
GACTCTTCCTCTTAGAAGACGCATTTGTAGTGGGGGAACAAATAATATTTTCACGCATGTCCATTTCTCCCACCAAGTGCTGTGGTAACAGGAGAGTAAGCTGAGCAGTTCGTGTCAGTCTGCTTTTTTTTAAATAGTTGCATTATTTCGTCAAAGCCCTTACAGAGAAAGTTTCACTTTCCTCGTCATGCGTCTCTGCTGGCACTGCAGAAATCTACTGTGATCACATTTTCTGAATTTAATACATCGAGATTTTATAGCCATATTGTGACTCCGTATGAATTTGCAGTTTGCCATCAAGGAAAAGGTCAATTTAAAGATTTTAGTTGTTCACGTTGTCTCCTTTTTATTTTTTCTTCCAGCAGCCACCCAAGCAGCCTACTTCTCCCAGCAGCCCCAGGACCAGGTGGTTGTATCCGGTCAGTCGGTGACCTTGCCTTGTGTCATCGTGGGTTACCGTGGAATGGTACAGTGGACCAAAGATGGCCTGGCACTGGGAGGAGAGAGAGATCTACCAGGTATTATCACTGGCTTCTTCTCTCCAGCCCCCTCCTTTTTCTTCTCCTGCCCTCTCTGTGTTTAGTGCTCTCTCTGTCTCTGTCTGTCCTGCTGCAATTAATGCCAGGCCTCATTAGAAATCAAGTCTCTCTCTGTCAACCTTTGGGGTTTTACACAAATGAATGGTGAGTGAACAATGTACTGCAGACAGGTCAGCTACTGCTGCACGCACCGAACTTTAATTTGTTGTTTAGCATTTTAACTCTTGTAAGAAGGTGGATAATCAATTGGCTTTTGCCACACATTGACATTTAAATGTGTGGCTGACTAGCATAAAGGCGAAGAAGCTTCCTCTTGACCTTAGCCACCCCATCTTCAGTGTGCCTGTATTTAAAGGACAGTCTTCCCATGCAGCAGCCTTCTCACGTGTTGCATCTCTAGGCTCACGCTGCTCTGCTAACACAACGGCTCAATGCCTGGCCCTGTGAGGTGCTGCTTGCTTTCATTTGTGTCTTAAAGAGCCTTGCCACGTTTCTTTTGGCTTTGTTCGGGACACAAGTCTGTTCATTTTATAGTCCTTTCATTATGTGTTTGTTGTTGGTTGGTTTGTTTGTCTCTGACTCTATTCTCTGTGCTGGCTTCACGCAGGCTGGACACGCTATTCCTTAATGGGCGACCCGCTATCAGGCGAGCACAGCTTGCAGATCGATTCAGCAGAGTTGGCGGATGACGCGGTGTATGAGTGTCAGGCTACACAGGCAGCGCTTCGCTCCCACCGTGCCAAGCTCACTGTACTAGGTAAGATACACAGCTCACGCATGATCCTCACAGTCGGCCCTTGTGCCAAGGCCTGCAGGCTGGCAGTGCATGGGAAAAATCAGGGGAGTGTCTTCATCGCAGAGCATAAAAGCTTGCAGACAACTACCCTAATAATACATGTTCATCCCCTGAAATGAATCACCTTCAAAACACAACATTAAATGTCTTAAACTTCATAGTTTGTTTGGGTTTGTTTTTTTTCAATCAGCGCTTATAGATAACGTTATCTGTACAGTTTCCAAGTGGAAAACATGCCTTGAAAGCATAATTCAAACCAAATAAGACTCAACCATGAGAAGAAGAGGAAAAAAAAAAGAAACGCCAGCATTCTTAGTCGCGATAATCAAGACTCTCGACGTCTAGGGTAATGTGATTGCTGCAGTCACAAATGACTTGCGTAGTCGCTTGAAAGTCTGCATAGTTAGCACATTTTATAGTGAGCCACAACATTTGTCAACCGCACGGCGGTTTTTACATTAACGTGATGTGAGTGATCTACTTCTTCACACAGACCTTCAGAGGTGGGGTGAGGTGGAGCGGAGTGGGTTAGGGATGGGGGAGTACGGGGAGGAGGAGGAGGGGGGCCGGATCTTTTGGGAATTGGAGTTGACATAGTACTGCTGGCATCTGGTGGCATGAAAAGGAATATCACTCTATAAATTAGCCCTGTCAATTGCCCATAAATGGACCTGCAAGGCAAGCATTTTTCATCAAGAAAGGAAAACTCAAAGGGAACAATTATAGAGATCTGTTGCTGCAGCTTATGTGAACATTTCTCCACAAAGACCCTGCTGTCACTGAATCCATCCGTTGCGTGGAGGTGTCTGTTCAAAGTCACTGAGGCAGAGTGACAAGTGGTGCAGATAGCGCAACAATGGGAGGGCAAATTGAGTGGTAGGTAGAAACATTTCAGTTAAATGAACAGAATCTGAGGACTCACCCGAGCTCATCTGCCCACCTTTATCTGTCTCGTGTCACCGCCAAAAGCTGCGCAGCGTAGCACAAAGCAGTGCGGTCGCCACATGCCCACACACATCCAGAGAGTGTGTGTGGAGGCAGTCATGAAAACTTGATAAAACTGCCTCTTCAACATTAAATGCACTCTCGAAAGACCAAGGCCAACACCGTGGCTGGTGCTTCATGAACATTATGTGCATTTCATAAACACATAAATGAAATCAGATGCATTGCTCATGTTTTTGTGTGGACATGAGGAGGGAGCGTGCGCCTAACTTGTGAGTGTATGTGTGTGTCTGTGTGTGCGTAAATCAATGTGGCCAGATGAGACCAAAGCAATCCTGCACAGTCAAAGGAGTCAACGGTGGGAGTGCAGTCAGGGGAATCGGCATGGAAATTAAAATCACCTAGCACTCGGATTCCATTAGTGTCCGTGCCGCGGCAGCGGAAGGACCTCTGACAATTCAGATACACACAGTGAAATTGGTTCGGTAGAGGGTGCAAGAAAGGCCAGCACAAACCCCATGTTTACGCCTTCCCTTATTGGTTGGGGAGATAGACGCCTTCATCAGGGGTGGCACGCTTGGCTTGACAGTGGTGCGTGCGAAACCATGCAAATAAATGAACAAATAAGCAATTCAGTTGAAACATCACTCTGCAACAGTAAGAGCAAATAGAGCAATAATGCTAGCCCCAAGAAAGGAAATAAATAAGTTTGAGTGTGTGTGTGCTTTTTTTTTCTTTCACCAAATGACAACAGCTCTCGGCCTTTTCTCCTGTCTGAAACTACACCTTGTTAAATAGACACTTGGCAATAAGAAGGTATTGTTATATATTGACGATGGGCTAAGAGCAACAGCAAGCTCAATATCAGTAATGCGTCTTTGCGGTTCTGCGCTCGCCCGGAGCTGCAATGAGTCTTTTTGTCTTGAGCTGTATGTTTGTTTCTGCATTACAGTTCCTCCCTCTGACCCTGTGGTGGAAGGCGGCCCCGTTGTACGTCTCAAGGCCCACACACCGCACAACCTCACCTGCAGAGCCTCGGGAGCCAAACCTGCTGCTGAAATCACCTGGTACAGAGATGGAGAAGTCATGGAAACTGCAATTTATTCCAAGGTACAGTGAGAACAGATCCGTGTTTTGCATTATCATTCAATCACCACACACCTACACAATATTACAAACTGTAACAGCGGGCAGAAATAAATGCAAAGCTATTCAAAAAACAGAAATATTTTCTCTCGGGGTATAATACTATCTTTTTCCTCATTTCTGTTTGGATGCTTTTTTCTCCATCTATCTTTCACGGTATCTCACACTTTCTTTTTCCATCGCCACCCTTTCCTCACAAGATTTGTTCTCTTACCCTCTGCAGTCCCCCTTCCGCATCCACTCATTCCTGACCCCCCCCCCCCCCCCCCTACCCACCCCACCCCTTCCACCCTAGCTTCTCTCCCCTCCCTACACCACCTCACCCCACACCACCTCAGCCCTCTTCACTCCCTCCCCTTTTTTTGCTCACTAATGCAGCCACACTACAGCATAACTGGAGCATGCCAAAGCTCAGACAGGCATGAGTGTTTCATACAGTAGAGTTTCTGCAAAGAAGAAATCACCCACAACAATTGTAAAAACACAATGGGGATGCGCCAGAGCGTAAACCAGCCGCGGCTGGGAAAGTGTCACATTTTTCATGCTCTCTGACCACGCTAAACGATGCTAAACGCCACATTTAAGGAGGCGAGAGCCCACAGTGAGGAGGGAAGGAAGCGGGCTACAGGGGGAGAGAGAGGAGATGAGATGAGATGTGAGGAATGTGGAGGAGAGGAATAGAAAGGGGTGGAGGGGAGTGAAGACAGAGCAAAGTGTTGTTAATAGCTTTGTGAAAATAAAAAAAAAGAAAGAACAAGAGAATTTCCAACGTTTAGGAGTGAAACTGGGGGTAGGCTGTGCTCTGTCCAAGTGAGGGCTGGCGACAGGGAGGGATGTGATTTGATCTAGCATAAAAATGCTTTTGGTGTGTCTGGCTTAGAAAATGGAAGACCTGTTCCATTGATCTGGCTGTCCAGGAAAAAGGTTCGGCTCACCCCTGCTCTTTTCCAATGATGTGTGACACCCCTCCCTCGCTGTCACCAACCAAAAAAAAAGGACACGCAGGCAGCTCAGCTTTCACTTTCTTTTTTGTTGTTGTTTTTTTTCTTATGTATGAGGAAGAGAGGAAGAAAGTGAGAGAGCAGTGAGCCATATCCTCAGAATCTGCACCTTTCCTCACTTAGGCGTATTGATTTCTGTGAGCAGTAAATAGATTTAAAAGATGATGACAAACAAGGAGCGCTGACTGGGAACACTCTCAGAAATGTGGGAACAGCACAATATCCCCTGCTGCATCATAAAATATATGATTTAAGTGCCATGCCAAGGAACAGGATGGCAATTTTTAATGCTTCACGCATGGAAAAAAATAAAATAAGACTGGCAGTGTGTAAATGGTGAAGTCGCTAATGACATGCAACTTTGTTGTGTGACGCTGAGCTGATTTTTACTCACCTCTTTGTTTTTGTCCTTCTTCATAGTCCCTAATGGAGGATAGGAAGAGGGAAACAGCTGTCAGTATGCTTCCAATCATTCCAGAGGACAGTGACACCGGACGCACCTACACCTGCAGGGTTGTTAACCCAGCTGCCCCTGCTGGACGACAGACATCAGTCACTATCAATGTCCAGCGTGAGTCCAGCATCCACCTGCCTACAAACACTCTGAAATTATCAACGTGCAGCATGCAGTCACCAGTGTTCTGTGGAGACCAATGAATGCTTTTGCAAAGTCATGCATGTCAGTGACATGAATGTTTCTGCTTCTCACAGACCCCCCTTCAGTGACTCTGTCAGTCCAGCCTCAGACTGTAACAGAGGGAGCCAAGGTTCTCTTCATCTGCTCTGCCTCAGCCAATCCTGAAATCACTGGATACAGGTATCTGTCTTTTCTGTGTCCACTCTAAACCTCTGCGTTGCACTGAGACATAAAAGCCTAATAAAATGAATTTTATAAGCTGCAAAAATGTTATAAACTGAGACAAAAAGATGCCAAGTAGACTCCGTGGATTAAATGGGCTGTTTGATTGGCACAAGCCACAAATCGGCTAACAGCCACTTTGATACGCATCGCACCGTTCCTTACCAGAACTAATGGAGCTGTGATCATTCATTTGTTCCAGGTGGTCGAAAGGAGGAGTCCCCATCTCCGAAGCAAATGGGGATAGCCTTGAGGTGACAGTGGACTACTCCTACTTCACAGACCCCGTCTCCTGTGAGGTGTCCAACTCTGTGGGCAGCACCAATGTCAGCACTCTGGTTGATGTCCAGTGTAAGTTTAACTGAAGGCAAACACTGTACGCGGTGTGGTCTGTGTTTTCAGATATTGAAGGTAGAGCAGCTTTTTTAAAAAAGTCTCTTACTGATTCTAACTGGCCGCCTGCATTGCTTCCCTTCTAGTTGGCCCCAGACTGCTGTCGGAGCCGAAGCCCATGACAGTGGATACAGGCATGGATGCAGCCTTCACTTGTGCGTGGACTGGAAACCCTCCTCTGACCCTGGCTTGGACCAAGCAAGGCTCCAGTGTGGTAAGGCAACAACAACAAAAGAAAAAGCCAGTCACCAGCATATTTTCTTGACGCTAAAGCTTCAGCACCACACCTCAGCACCATTCCTCCGGAGAGAAACATTCACACATGGCCTTGAGGCATGAATCCCTCACACTTTTTCCCACACTTCCTTTTTTCAGGCAGAAACTTCAACACCTCCTCTAACCACTCTCCCTGAGGGCTAAAGCCTCTGGCAGAAAACTGCCTGTCCTATGACAGATTCATAGAGCACCATCAGAGCACACGACACGTTGTCACAATCCCGACTTAATCAATCAGTCAATCAATCACTCATTCAAGGGGAGAATCACTACTTGTACTTGTAACTTTTAGAGCAGCATCTCCCACCTCTCGACAGCACAAAGGCCCAGCTAGGCTTGCGTATCTATCTCCTTAAAGTCAATTTTGCAGGTGGAACAAATGGGACACTTCCACCTTCACGTTACATCATGCTGGTAAAAGTGTTCTAGCGTGCACACCATTAGTGGGGGCATCCCATAGGAGATCTCTCTTGGCAACTAATGTAATTTCTGAAGCTATGCTGGAAAAAGCACCCCCGGTCAAGAATGCTGTGGGATGGCATAAGCAATGCTGTCATCTTAAAGAGAGAATGCTTTCAGCCACACTCAGGGAATGGTGCAGACATTTTTTCTAATCCACCCACTGCCACTGTCCCTCACACAGCCATGAGTAATAGATTAATTGGGTTACTCCATAAGCGTGGTGAAATTAAAAAAAATGTAGAGTGAGAGGGAGATGTGAAGATGGAGGGAGGGAGGAGGATGGCGCGGGGGTAAATGGATTAATCACAGCTTGATGGAATGACAGGATCAATGAGCTAAGGAGTGAGTGAGTGTAGCAGCTCCAAAGGCTAGGGCCCACTCACACATGCTTCGTTCTGTCCCCACTGTTTAATTGCAACAATCTCCACAGCAGCACGGTCACTCAGCGGTGGCTGGAGTGCTTAATGCTGTGATTAAAGCTCTTCACAATGAAATTAAACTCAAACCACCAGCATTTGTTACAATGGTCAGCCCACCTCTGTGCTGCCTGCACAGTGAGTGGGCCACTGATAAAGGTCCCACTTTGCTTTCGCCTGCCTCTTCTGCTCACAACCTTGTTCTTTCTGTCTCTTTCTGTCTCTAACATACTTCTCACTTGTCTCCCTGGATTTCTCACTAGGTGCTCAGTAATGGTAACACCTTGCAGCTGAAGGCTGTTACTCAGGAGGATGCTGGCACATACACCTGCAAGGCCATTGTACCCCGTATTGGAGTTGCAGAAAGAGATGTCACTCTAACTGTAAATGGTGAGAAGTTTCTTAAAGAACAAAAGAAAAAAATAAATCACTTAAGTATGTTTTTTTTTTATGTTAAATTTACTCCTCATTACTTTAAAAACCTATATATATTTTTTTCTTTTTACTCATTCAGTTGACAACTGCTGTGTCTAGTTACTTGTTTAGTTAAAACATTTTTTTTTAGTATTTTCAATAGTTTCAAACACCAAAGCAGAGTTTTCTCATGAAACATTTCAGAAAAAGAGCAAAGATTACAGAAAAGTCATGAGATTAATACATACCAGATTTATCTTTTGTGCCAATGGATGGGCCTGATATAGGAAATGGTTACTTAGTTATTCATCTATATTTCTATTTCTAACACCACTTTACTGTCTAGTTTTTTTGTATGCTTGCACTTGTACGTCTTTTTTAAAACTCTCTTTATTTCCTTCACTTTCTTTCATCTGCCCACAGGTCCACCTATCATCACAGCAGAGGCCACACAGCACGCTGTCAAACACTCCAAGGGCAAGCTGGAGTGCCGGGTGGGAAGCAGCCCCCCACCTGATAAGATTGTAAGTGATCCTCTTATTTGTGTTGTGTGTTGTCATTCACTAATGCTTATTAGCTCACACACTCAGTTTGTACATACTCCCCCTTCCTTACCCCGCCCACATAAGCAGCATCACTAACATGAGCTTTACCCCTAACCTCACCTCTACACCTTTGCACCAGCACATCTCCACCTCGCTTGCTAAAACAAAACATATACACAGACACTGACCGGAATGATTGTGGAGTTATCGGAGCTGCTGAAAGAATGGCTTCCTGCAGGTTTCAGCCAGACCACATTCAATTAGCGGCCCAAGAGGCATCAGTCGTCTGACCCTGTTGAACTGCTGAATGTACGCTGGGCTGAGAGAGGATAATTAGGGTGCGAGGAGAAGTGAGAGACAGGTGCCCAAAAAGTAGCCTTGTTTCCCAGTGTAGCTACCTAACCCTCCTTAGGCTTCACCTGCAGGGCAAACGTGGGAGGCAGCTTAAACATGAGTCCGTGAGTTGTGTCAGACACCGAGCACCTCAGAGGTCAGCAGGGAAAAAGCACAAGAGAGAGAGAGCCGGCGTTCACACAGCAGCAGGCAGGGATCTAAGGATAAACAGCCGTGCTGGCTTCTGCTTTGCTCACAGGTGAAGGATTCTTTATAGAACAATTCCTTACCCCCTGTTGTCTATTCTCTCACTCTTCTCCACAGGTGTGGACCTTTGGGGACATGAGCCTGTCCTCCGGCTCCTCCGGTCGTTACTCAGTGCAGACAGTAACCAGTGACCACGGAGTCGTGTCGTCTCTGGTGCTATCTGAGACTCTTTCACAAGATTTCCAGCTGCGCTACAACTGCACTGCTTGGAACCGCTTCGGCACAGGCACTGCCCTGGTCACGCTGAAGGAGCAAGGTACACACGGGCCAGAGTAATACTCCTGCACAGGAGTTATAGCGATAGTCTCGGTTCTTGCTGTGAAGATTGGGTAAAAGTAGTGCCCCCGTCTCGTGCTTATCTTAATTATGCTCTTCTAATCGATATGATTTAATCAGCAGATGGCTTCTTTAATGAATATGTTTGCCCCATAACATAGATATTGATTAGGGACAAAAGTCAATTAGAGGAAGCCACATGTGTTTGCAGCTGGGATCATAGTCTCTATCAATGTCTTATAGCCAAGCTCAGCATCTCAGGCTGCAGGCCCCTTAAGTGGTTTTAAAATTAAACAGCGGTGGTACGACTCCACTGATGCTAGGGGAAACCTTTGTTGCAGTAGACACCAAAAATGAGGTCCTCGCCAGTAATTTACATCAACGTAGCAGAGCAGGGTCTCCAGAGAAATGGGCAGCGCTATCTCCTGGAATCTCTAATCAGATTACTGTCTATTGCTTCATTGCATGTCAGGCCTTGTTACCCTTCTTTCAGAGAGATTAGAGACAATAGCCAGGCTGTGAGATGCTGGATTGCCCACATGAGCATATGTTACAGTCACTGTGAGAAGATCAGGGCTTACTGCAGATCAATTTATGGGCACTAGAGCATTTTTCAGATTAGCTAGGCAAGAAAAAAAAAAAGAGAACAGAATCTCTTCTGTTCCTTTCATTTGCTCCAATATGCACTTTCCTAGACACTTATGTTCTGCTATCTCTGATTTCATCCCTTCCCCATCTCTTGACAAACCATCGACCCTCACCCTCTTTGCCACGCATTTCTTCTGTTACCATTGTTCTTGCAGAAGCACTGCCGATGTTGATAATTGTAGGTGGGGCAGTAGGTGGCGGCTGTGTCCTGCTCATCTGTGTCATCACTCTGGTCTCCCTCTGCTGCAGGCACACAGGCAAAGGTGAGCTCAACGGTTAGTATGGGCAGGAGGGTCAACAGCCAATTCTTCAAATCGAACATAATAAAGTGCCTGCGAGCTGAAAATTGAAAAGATTATGTTCAATTTTGTGCCGTTTCACCTTGAGTTTGAATAGAAAGCTTCGTGTAAATTGGATTTACAAATCTTCCTCGCAATGTTGAGTGAATCTGTTCTCATTTCCCATAGGCAAAAGATGCACTCGTCTTTCCAAGAGTGACATCAGAGTTCAGATTGTTCACAGCGATCACAATGCTACACGCGGCAACGACGACGAGGAAGATGTCAAAGAACCCATGGTAGGTCTATTTTGTTCAGCTTCTCTGTATGTCAAACATCTCCATGGACTGTGAGAGAGAAATCAGTACTATTATAACGTAATGTTCAAACTTTCTTTTGTTCTTATTCTAGTAAGGTCTTGTTCATCCTAATAATTCTTGGTCTTCCCTCAGGCTCCAAACAGCAGCGAGTCTCCCGGGACATCGCGCACAGAACACAGCGACCTCCTGGAAGAGGAGGAGGACGAAAGATCGGACATCAAGGTAAAACTGAAAAACACTTCCTTGAAGAAACTCTCAAAATAGCAAGCATGCTTTTTTTCCACATGATACTGAACTGAAGTCAAATTGATGTTTTTTTTCCCTCTGTTTTTTTCAAAGGATCCTACCAATGGTTACTACAATGTTCGTGGCCACGACGACCGTCATATTCGCGGCAGCGGATTTTCTGAATACGTGCCCAATTCTCGGCCGGTCTACACTCCATCGCAGCTGCCCTCCCCCAGCCCCGTGTACGGTCAGCACGGCACCCAACCCCGTGCCTATGACTTCTCCCACCGATACGCAACCACCACAGTGAGCAGAACCTCATACGAACAGCAGCAAGCTGCCCAGCAGCAGCCTGCCCAGCAGGGGGGAGTTTATCCCACTGACCCCCTCTACAGTGGCACTGCTTACCTACCTGCTACTTATGGCCACGCCTTCACCAGTTATGTTAAGCCTGCTTCCTATGAGAAGGTGGATGCGTACGACCAATCAGATCAGGCCAGCAAGGTCTCGAGCTCATCTCGCTTCTCTTACGCCTCGTCACAAGTGTCCTCCCAGCAGTCCGACTATGGCCGGCCCTCGCAACGTATGCAGACTCATGTCTGATAGGGCCAAAAAAAAAAAAAAGAGTAAAGAAGCAGTGAGTAGATAACTATTTGTCACCACATGTGTGGGCGGACTAACATGAACTTTCTTTACTCGGACAGTCCTGCAAGGATTTGTTAGGACAGTATAAGAAGGGAGGCATGATTTCGGTTATGAATAACCAACCTGCGATGGACGGCAGCATCTACAGTAATGTGAACTTGTAGAGCTAGAAAATTAAGCAGATTGTGATGTTCAAGTCAAGCATATGATGAACATTACAGTGCGATACCTCACTAGGTTGTCTCTACATGATGACCACCCAAACTTGTGGAGATGTTCTGCGAGTTCGTGGGCCAACCAGAAAATAAATCAAATGCATCCCTTAAATTTGGGTGGCCAAAACGACTGGGGTAGCTGTTTACCTGCATTCCAGAGTTTACTTTGTGTCAACACTAATTGTAAACATAACCTCGTAAATACTTTGAAAGAAGACAGTACGAGCTAACACGTACAGTATTTGAGGGGGGGGGGGGGGGGGGTAAAAAGGTGTGAAGAACCTTTGTTGTCTGTCATTTTGATGTTTTCGTTGGCATGCGAAAGGAATTGTAAGCACATTTGTGTCTCTATCATCTACAAATGACTGAGCTATCCACAGAGACAGACATGAACTATTCTGCACAACAGGCTAGCTGCACTAACCAACAAGTGCTACAGGCACTCTATTGTAAGTGGAATACATCTGGACTGACCTGTGTTTCTGGAGCCTCTCGTGATAACCTTAACACGTTGGACACAAAGTGTTGTCTGCCAGTGGGGAGAGAAGAATGTGCATATTGCCTTCGTTTTAATGGAGGACTCTATGTTGTACTGACACGGACGAGTTAAGGCAGTGAAAACCCAAAGATGGTAACAAATTGTATAGGTAATAAAAATAGGGGCTGATGTTGAAAACTGTTGATCTACCCCTGCATCGTTTCCTGCTGTACTTTCTGATTGTAAAATCAAGGAGTAGGAACCAGAACAATCAAAAGTGGTCTTTTTTTTTTTTTTTTTTTTTGGAAAATGGTGGCAATCTTGAACTTGAAATAAACTTGAACGCAGAATCAACTTTGGCAGGCTTAGGTGGGGTAAGATGTGGAAGGCGGTCCTGACGGGGGACCACCCGCTCTCAAGTTTTACAACTCAACTCAATCAAATCGTCTCGCTATGTTTACAAGAAACAGTACTACCCTGAAACTGAGTATCTGTACAAATGGCTAAGTCCATACTTTCTCTCTGTTGCATGCAAATGATGTGTCTAGTGAAACTCTTCAGCGTTTATATTCATGTCCATTTCATGTTCGAGACATCGGTTACTGCACCTGACCTGGCCGCATTCCACTTCCTGGGCGTTTTTGGTGTGGACGCTTGTACTGCCATTTGTCTAAAAATATAAAGAAAGAAATGAAACGTTCCCAGGCAGCCTAATGAGCGAACAAATGTCACTTAAAGTGAGGAGGCAAACATCATCGCTTGTCTTTATTTTTCTATTTTGTATACGCCTTAAAGTACAGCGTGTAAGCTGCTCTACTGTAAAGTATCTTTATATACATATGTATCTATCTCAGTTTATTTTATTTGGTATTCACACATTTTCTTGTCTGAGTTGTTCATCATTCCTCTGAATGCAGTTACCATGCTTTGGAACACAACTAATTGCCATTTTGTTTGTTCATTCTTTTAATATTGTATTAAGAATTTTATTTGCTAAAAAAAAAAAAAGAGCTATTGTTGCTTGTACCTTTGTACACATATTTATATTTAAATAAAACCATTTCCGATAAAGAACACGGCTCGTGTGAATCCTCTGAGTTAATCAGTCTGGTGAGCTGCTTCATTGGGCATGGGGAACAGTGAAAAACAAAGCCTCCCATGTAGCAAAAATGATGAATACATAAATTAGCAGCACTGTCTATGTTGATTTTCCTATTTCCCCCAGTGGTGTGCTGCTTTTAATGAAGACAGATGAGATAGTAGAACCCCCACTGTATGTGTATCCACCTCCTGAAGCCAACGCGCCTATCTCGAAGGGTAACAGGATAGAGCTGCGACAAAGGTAGGTATTATTTGACAATATGAGTTCGCCCTGTCACCTTTGTTCCCCAGGTAGGCCCGCTGCTCACGACAGGGAGGAGAAGAACACGCTCATTACAAGTCTACTGTGAGAAGGGACAAAGTCTCACAAGGCCTGCATTCATTATGCACAACATAATACAAAACAAGGCCCCATCAAAGACAAATGATACAGGTAATGTAATTAGGTGCAGAGGAATCAGATAAAAGATGTTTATTATCATGACTCATATAAAAATAGATACAAACGCACACACACACACACAGAATAAAAGGTCCATTATCCAAGTCACAGTTTGTATACAATGCTTATGAAAATATCTTCTAAAATTTGTAGCCTCTCCCAACTTTCTACATACATATTTTGAAAAAAAAAAAAAAATACACATTAACATATGTATATAACCCTGCCAATTGTTTATTCTAATATTTCCTCCCCTTCAATAAATAATCCTTGGAAAATTCTAGTTCTTATCCTGAGTGTAACAGTTGCGTTAGAATAAACCATCGGGTCAGATATGTTGCTTAAGGTGAAGTTGGGTCGTGATCAAACAGAGGAAGCTCTCACGGTGAAGAATGGATTGCATTGCTCTTGCAACTAGTGAAAACCGCACTGATTTACACTCAGGCTGTGTGATTGAAGACCCCAGTCGCCCTGAGCTTAACTGCAGACATGTGCAAAAGCCAGCAAGACCTAAACACCACCCTCTGCCCTTCTCTTGAGTATGAGATTTTGCCTAATCATTCACCGGCAGGGCCCTCTATAAATAACAAATAAACTGATCTGGGTTGCTACAACTTTTTATGAATCACTCCAGTCTAACTCTTCAATGCTCATGCTAGTGTTTTTCCTATTTTCAGACTGCTGACTACAAACCGGTGTACTTTATTGCTGGCCATTTTCCAAAGCAAACTGTGGGCTTTTAGATTGATTACTGCATTTTCTACCTTCAAGGCAGTTTTTGGTTTTCATTCATTTTAGTAGGATATGAAAATTCCCCTACCTGGATTTTTGTTCTTGTGTTATTTGTTTTTATTGTAGCTATTGTTTTTTTGTTTTTAAAGAAACTTCTGCCATTACATAAAACCATAAATTTATAGCCACTTACCGCATGAGCTTACTGGCAATATTTACTGCAGCAAGAGGATGAAAGCATCTCACAAAAGAGGAGAAAAAAAAAAAAAAAAAAAAATCACATTAAAAACTTTAAAATACAACCACTTTCCAGAGTATGATAATGTACTCAGAAACACTCTGAATCCCTTAAAACAGTCACACTGGACAAAAAGAGTGAAAAAAATAATTCACAAACTATATATTTCATATTTCTCTCTGTATTTACCGCTTAAAGAGGTCATGAATTGATGGGGGTAACTATGCTCATTGTGCTAATGATCGTCTTTAAAAATTACATAAAATACCATGCCTGAAGTCAAGTAGCTGATGCGAGTAGCTTTGTTCTGATCAGAATAACATGTTTAGTCTGATGGTTTTTTTTAAAGCACTGATGACCTTGAGCAACAGGATGGGTTAACTCTGCAACCCAGCCTGTTCCCCACACAAACATCAAATATTTGTCTCCCGTTTAATCCATTCTCTGAGCTTGGTGACGCGCGTGTAGACACCAGGCTTGTTCCGACGAGCGCAGCCCTCTCCCCAGCTCACAATGCCCGCCTGGAACCACTTCCCGCTCTCTTCGAAGCACGCCAGGGGGCCTCCAGAGTCACCCTGGTGATCACGGTTGGAGGAGAATGGTTGTTAGACTGCATTTGGATGCGATCTGCCCACATCAACAAATTGGGGTTTTTTCCATGCCTTTAGGAAATGTGCACACAATCTCACCTGGCATGCGTCAACTCCTCCAGACAAGTATCCACTGCAGAGCATCCTGGAGGTGACTTGGCCTTCTGTGACCACGTCACACACGGAGTCATTGATGATTTTCACTAATGCTTTCTGTAAAATCTGTGCAGCTTGACCTGCTAGAGTACGACAAAGGGATCAGTACTGTGTCACATGACCTTGCCTTCCAGTGCTGTCATAAAAAAGGTATAAACCAATGACTGTTTTCTACAGTAACTGGTTAACGGGGTAGATTAATGTTAGCTAATGAAGGTTTAAGAGGTGACACAGGAGAGCCGGTGTCTGTGTTAATACATGTATAGGGAATAAAGTAGATTAGAGAAAGGGATACAGGAAGAAGTGCAAGAGGAGTATGTCGTGATTGGAGAGATTAGGAAACGGTATGGACAGTGAATGGAATGTAAAGAACAGAGTGGGTCACCAAAAAATAAATACATAAATGATTTTTTTTTTAAATTAAATTTAAAATGACTACAGTTGTTCAGAGAATCACCATTACACTTATAATACCTCCTTCTCGGAGAGCGCCCCAGCCTGTGACCCAGCAGGACATGCCTGCTGGGAAAACATGGGAGGAATCGGGTAGGCAGATGGGTTGTATGGTATTGGCAAATTGCAGAGGTTCACTGAGCTCCAGCAGAGCAATGTCATAGTCAAATGTCATTTGATTGTAAAGCGGGTGGGGGATGATTCTCTTCAATTTGCGGGACTGCACGTTGTCATGGCTGTATTGGTTCTGCATGCCACTGTAGGACAGCCAGCTGGATGGATTGTTGCTCCTGCGGTAGTACAGTATCATGGAGGAAAGTTTGACATTTTTATATATTTAGGTATAAAATAGGGAAGAAATATGAGTAAGCATGGCATAATCTAATGTAATCCATTACAACAGCCCTGCAACAACATTTAAGACTTTAATCACTGCTGTTGGTTCTGTCAGCTCGACCAAAATAAATAAATTTAAAAAAAAAAAACAAGTCTTGAACTGAAAGCAAAAAACATCTCACATTTTTTGGTGTCACACAAAAATGACCAGACCTGTCTTACACGCTAAACAAAAACTTTTTATTTAAAACTTCACAAATGCAGCTCCTGCTACACTCATGCTTAGTTTTGCATTTAACTTTTAGATTGGATTAAGAAATTATTCAAAAAATAAAATGTGTAGAACTGTTAGGAATACTAAATGCTTTGTATGGCAAATATGTGAAAATAAACCCATCTCAAGCTCAGTCATAATTCAATTGTCTCAGTCTGAACAGTATGCTTAGTGCACCACCTATAGGGCACTCTGATTAAAACATTCCCAGGATACCACCACCACCACCACCACCACCAAGATTCCTTCTGCAATTTTTTGCCGAACTCTGGGTTTTTTTCTGCACACTTTGTATGTTACACAGAGAGAACTACAGTTGTGTATGAGTGCTACGGATCTGTGACTTACTCTGAGTTGCTGGTGACAAAACAGTGAGCGGCCGAAAGAAGCCACGTGTTAGAGATGATTGAGGCACCACAAGTCGGTCCGTGGGTTGAGAAGTGAAGGCTAACCTGCCAAGGCCACTCCCCTAGCTCAGCATTCTGCCCTCCTACGATGCGATTCAGCTTGTAAGGCCTGGTGCCACAATCTGTAATTTGACAGAAAATATAACAGAGGCAGAGAGGAAGCAAGAGAGAAAAATCAGAAACTGAGATTAAGTTAAAGCCATCATGATGCCAAACCTGGCTTCAAATGTAATAATGACTCTTTGGAATCTTAATAAAAGGCATACATGCGTATTAGCCGATCCAAAAAACAAAACAAAAAAGAAAAGAAATTAAATTAATAAATACAGACAAAGCCTGAGGCTGAAATGTAGGTAAAAAAAAACCCAAAAAAGTTCAGAGATAACAAGAGCTGCTTTCAAAGAATGAAATAAAAGCAGTCGAGGCCTGGGGCTCTTTTCTAACAGACAGCCAACATGCAGCTCAGCCCAGCCTCTCCAATCTAACCTGAATGGCAGTGAAGAGATTAGGACCACTCACAGCAATTTTTAAAAACCCAAATCTCACAAGGGGTGAAGCAATTAAAGCACGTCTTACCACAAATGGTCTCATCAGAGTTATCAGAGCAGTCCTGGACGCGGTCACATTCGGCATTCACCTTGTTGATACAAACTCCGCTCTTACACTTGAAGCTATAGTCAGTGCATATACTCGTATCTGTAGTGGGGTGGAGACACGTCCCAAAATCAAAACACGCTTTAACCAGTAAAACAGTATGCAATCAGAGAGGCTTCAAAGTGACGCTTGAATACACAATGCAGAGTGATTGAGGAGCTGATTGCATTGATTGGACATATTGATTGGGGTTCAGGTCTAATATCCCTCTTTATTCACAGAAGTGAGAATCAAAAGGAAATGCAAGGGTGCCCCCTGTGTGTGTCTGAGTGAGCGAAAGGGAAGCTGATAAAGAGCGAAGTACAGAGTAGGAGGGAATGAAACAAAAAGAAACACAAAGCTAACATAAAATGTTTCGGGTTAAGAATCAGGTCTTCAGAGAAACGTCTTTGTTAAACTGCTATAACTGCTGAGCTGTGGATCAAGGTTCATTATTTAATGGTTTGTGTAAGATGCTTAAAAACAAACAACCCAAATAAATCATTAATGTTGGCGGGATTTTTAAGGGAAGAGAATAACAGAAGACACTCACCAGTTTTACAACCAACCTCATCGCTCCCATCTTTGCAGTCTTGCTTATCATCACACTGAACACTCTGTGGCAGACAAACCCCGTTCCCACACTGGAACTCATTTTGGGCACAACCTTGAGGCAATAGAACACAAGGTGAAGAAATTGCAATAAAATTTTAAAATAAATAAATAAATAAAAACTTGAACAAAAGACAATCCAATGAGTTCTAGAAGGACATTAGTGGTGCAGCCACAGGAGCCATTAAAATCTGCCTCCAGAGTTCTCGCATGTATTGTATATGATTAAGCATCTGACAGGACGCTGAGCAGACTGGGCAAGGCTTCAAACAAACTCCATTCTAGATAGAATAATGAGCGTACACAGCCAAGTCGTCACTGGCCGTAGTAGTAGGGGTGATGGACTTTTAATGTTAACACAATTAGCACAGCAAATAGGCTAAATAGGGTTTTTGCATTTCCTGAACAGTCCTCTAAGAGGTGGGAATACTTACCGCATATTTTCTCATCACTTCCATCCCCACAGTCGTTGACATGATCACACACCCAGAGTTTCGGTTTACACATGCCATTACTGCAAGCGAACTGGTCCTTATTGCAATCTGAAACAACAGAAATTTCAACAATTCATCTTAAGAAGATGTATACATGAATGATTGGGAAATTCACAAATAAGGATGCCAAAAGAAGTAGTTCTGAGGAATAAAGGTAGGAAAAGCGGGGCAGGGATAAAGGCGAACTTACTGCACTGCCTCTCATCGCTCATGTCACCACAGTCGTTCCAGCCATCACACTTCAATTTCTGGTCGATGCACAGGCCATTGGTGCAGGCAAACCGGTCAGGGCAAGCTTATCCCATAACACATAGAAAACATGGGTGGGTGGGGGGGTATAGTGGCAAATTGAGCAAAACAGAGTTATGCATTTTCACAAGACGAGTCATGCTGCCAATGCTTGCCCCTGTTGATCAGAGCAATTATAAATTCATTTTAGTCAAACTTGGAGACAACAAAGAGTGGAGAGTATTGAAAGTGACGTGCTCCTGACTGACAGTGACAAATAAAAGGGAGTCAGTAAATAAGCTCTTCAGTGATTAGACTCGCTCTTGAGTTTCCCTGCCACAGATGAGAAAGCATCAACAATGAACAGCTCCGTTTGACTACCAGTCAGTTACCATCTAACAACATGGTTACTGTGCAGTCTCACAGCCGTCACCATCACTTTGTGACAGACATTTCACTCATAACACAACATGTTGTGTAAATTTAGTTGAGAGACAAGACTTACGGTTTGAAGGATCATAGGAACTGTACTCTGCACTGAAGCCTTTGTCAGTGTGAGACCTATCAGAGTGGAAATTAACCACTAGAACGTTGGTGTCAGAGGTCAAAGACAGCGATGCAACTTCTCCACAATACCTGGAACACAAAAGCAAAATTCAGTTTAAGTTTTGGATAGGGTTATGGCAGCTTTGGTGAAAAAGTAATTGCTCAGATTCTGAAGAGGCAGCACAAGACAGAAAAGTTGTAAACAAACCAGTTTACTGTAAATAAACAAGGAAAATACACAAGGCAGTCAAAGCAGACCAGGAAGTAAGGAAACAGCTTTGTTAACAGATATATACATATGCGTAGATATAGTACATATATCAGCCAACATTAGTATTAACCTGACTGGTATTGGCCTATTAGCAAATAAAATTACTTCTCCACGACCATCACTGTTAATCACTGATCACAAAATCTCATAGGTTTGAAATTATAGGAACAAAACAGCACATGGACAAATTGACCTTCTATATGCCATGAAGGAATCCCAGAAAGGCTTTTTTTTTTTGAAAAACATATTTAGCTGATATTTTTAGATGAAAATACTGCCAATAATTACAACTCCTGCAACTAAAAATGAAAAATACCACATTTCATATGGGACGTAAAACCAACTGTTGTGGATGAAAGTCGCATGTTGGATCCCATCCTCCAATACAACCTCATCTTTATTAGGTTCTTATCTCTCCTCACGTGATAAAGCTATAAAAACCACATGATTCTAACTGGTCAGAGGTAATTATGCTATTGGTGCATCATGATGTCATAGGTTGATAGGATACACACCAAATGTGAACCTGTTAATACCACATTTTAGTTTTCACATTCTAATAATATTTCGCTGTGGCCTTGGCACAATGAGGAAAAGACAGAAACAAAAAGGTATCAGAATCAACTTTGTGTTATTTTGGACATCAATATGAGGAACTGAATATCTTACTTGTTTCCCATAATTTCCACATAGTCTTTGTGACATAAACGCGTGTCCACTCCAGGCTCTTTCATGCGAAACATGGTGAACCTCAGCCGTACTTTGCTCCCAGGAGCGACCTGTAATACAAAAGAATAGCTGATTGTCTTTTTTTTTTCCTCCCTTCACACACAGAACTAAGATACACACCAAGCCACAGCTATCATGGAACTGAGCGCGCGCACACGCACACACTACATGCACACCAACAAACTCAACCGAACACACAAAACACTGCAGCCCAGCTAGAACTGCAGTAGAAACAGCAGTCTGACAGATGAAGATAGAAGAGGTACTGAGCAGTAGTGCTGCCTCAGCATCTCTCTCATGGCAGGCTAAGCATGGTGAAGGAGGAGGAGCAGGGGGTGTGTGGGGGGGTAAAGGTTCAAGCAGAGGAGGGGCTGGGGAAAGGCAGAGTGGTACATACCGTGATGGTCCACTTGCAGTCTTTAGCAGGAGGATAAAAGCTTGGGTAAAGTGGGGAAGTGAAGTTTCCCTGTTTTTGAGAAAGGCTGCCACCACACGTAACTGAAATGAACATGTCATACATTTAGATTCTTACAGAACATACTGGAGTTTGTCATGGATTTACGTGTAAAGGTAACATCTTGGCACATCTAGATGCATGTCTGCTTTTTTACCATCAGCCTTGGGGATCACACTGTACGCAGCTTGGAAGCCAGGCTTCTGAGCATCAGTCTCAGCTATAAAGTTAATCAGCATGATGTTGTTAGATGACACAACCTCCAGAGGGTTAGAAGGAGGCCTCTGACCACACTTCCTGTGAACCAAGGAGAAGCGGTAAAGCAGCAAGGTAAACAAAATTGATTATGATTATGGAAACCAAAAAACAGTCTGAAAACAGGAAAGACAACCATGAAGCCAAGTCATGTGTCTGATGCATTTACTGACTGGAGATTACGTGCTCCAACTAAGAGAGGGCAAACGTAACTGTATGCATTTTTAGCCAGAAGCACTAAAACACCGATACAGCAAACAGATTTAAAATGCTTCATAGAAAAAAATAATAATAATAATTTGAGAAGAAATCAATAGATAAGCAGAGGGAAGTGGAGAAAGAGAAAATGAAGCAGAGAGATGGACAGAAATTGCTTAGGCCGACTTTCAAAGTCAAACAATGGGAACATTAGCAAAAAAGTTTTAGCATGGCTCTGCTGGCAGCAGAGCCACGGAGGTGTGAATGACGCTGCAAGAGCAGCAATACATCTACCCTCAGTAGAATAATGTCATTACAGAGTATTATATTATGGCTCTCATAAACCTCATGTCACCTTGGATAAAGCTGATCACTCAATAGTATTATAAAAATTGTATGCATCACTTGGTAACACGCATGTGTTTGGCAGTGGTTTCTGGGTTTGAAATTGCCTGCAGCTACAACTGATGTTGCATTCAGGAGCTTGTAGTTTCAGAATCATATCCATCCCACTGATCACAAAGTGCAATTACAGACAGTGCTGTAGCAGGATTCAGGGTGGCACCTTTCACACGTTTGAAAGGAGAGGTCCCTTTTGAGCCAACTCAATCTCACCAAGGTCTCAGAAGTTGACAATAAACGGGACATATAGCACTAAAGGCTTTCAGAGCCCCCAAAAAATGTAATCAAAAATCCAGTGAAAGGATTGGAGTGGAACATGTTCCACCTACATCAAGAAAATATTTGTTCAGATATCCTTTTGCAACCTTTAAGTCAAACATAAAGTAACCAGTTCTCTTCTGTGAATCTCTTTGATCATCGGGACTAAAAAGACAAATGTTGGTAGAAATCCTCTTACCAAGGTTTACAGCAATACTACAGTTTACCTGATGTACTGTAGAAACAAAAGCTCAATTAACTGGTTTACTTTTTGTCACCTTATCTCTATTAGTCATGACATAATGTGGTCCTGAAGATACACAGCATAGTGGGAACTACTACAAACGCAGTTTTTGGTAGTTTAGCAGGCAAATACACAGGTGTGTCTGTGGAAAAATGCACAGCAGACCTCTATGAAAAGTGCACAATTGACCACCTTTTATACTAATGGGCTGAAAAGCCAACATGTTGATAGGTGTTATGGCTTATTTGATATCATACTCGATATTTGATCACATTTTTTGTATTTTTTTAAATAATGGAATTTCTTTCACAGGGAATACGGCAGTAACAACAAAAAGACATTTAGCTAGTAAATGGCATAGTGGTATTATCCTTTAATTTCCTTTAATAAAGAATCATTATTCATACTCCTACCACAAGCCTTCTGGATATTTACACCACTACTTACTTTGTAATGGCCTGAGAATCGTCTGGACTCAAAGAGTCATAGATGTAGACAAAGTCGTCTGAGCAGTCATCCTCAATGTAGAAATAAAGGAAATTGACAACTATAACGTTTTCCTTCGAGGCTCGGATTTGCCACTGACACCGTGACTTGGGGGGGTAGCCCGTGGGGTACCCTGGAGATGAAAAATTCTGGGGATTTGTGTCAGCTTCCAGACGGTAGAAACAATCATCTGTGAATGAGAACACTGGTTAAATCAGAGTGTGCAGGGACATGTGGCACTAGGAAACAGCCAAAAGAAAACATAATCATCATCATGGCCTGTAGTGACTTTGTAAAACACATTTACACAAATATTGTAAATAAATGAATAGACTTTTGCCTGAAGAAATAAGTCATCAGTAGTTAGTTCTATACCGTCACTTGATGTTAACGTGAGGACGGCAATTACGGTAATGCGAAATAATACATCTGAACGTTAGAACCCATCAGACGGAGTCAAAGAAAAGTGTCTCACTCTTGCCTGATACTCAGTTCTCAATCTCTGACTATAGCAGCAGCACATGTACAGTACAGGATAGACCAGTCATTCGTTACAGACTGGCAGGAGCGTGAGCATCAAGCCAGCTGGAAAATTACAACTGCGAGTGATTGAAATGGGACATGCAGTACTCACTGGCTCTTGGGTCCCTGGCCATACGAGAATCCGTGACTAGAGACAGAGAGAGGGGGTGGGTGACAGAGAAACAGAAGGAAAGGTAAGAATGGGTCACTAAAGTTGGGAGGCTGATAGAATTTGATGCATGAGCCTAAAATATTTGGGTTGCACATTTTCTGTTCCATTTCCCTGCGGTTAAGGGAACCGGTGATGGTGTGTAGCTCTTTCTGCTCCATCTCACCTTGCCCTACAGCAGCAACTCATACATCTCTGTCTAACTATCTGGGACAGCAACATCAAATCATACCCACAGAAATCATTTTAAAAGGAGGACTGAAACCACTGAGTCACAGGGCCAACACTTGGCTGGTGGCCAGGATGTGGACAAATGCAACGTGAATGCTGAGAAGACAGAAGGAAGAAAAATGGCTGTCTCGAGTGAGGCCAGGCCCCAGCTAATATCATTAGAGGATCCAAACAGCATAAAATGTGCAATCTCAGATGCAGCACAAGCTGAGAGGTCTGGCTTATCAGTTATCATCTTATCAGCACAACTCAAAGCAAGCCCCTGTAATATAAATACAAAGCACACAGAATACCAATTTGGAAAGCATACAACAATAACGCTATTCTGATCTGTATTCACAAAGCTTTATCTTTCTTGATTTTTAAAAATCAAATACTAAAACCAACTAGGGCAATACGTCTTGTGACCCCCCCCACCAGACCCTGGTGTTACATACGTGAGGCAGTGACTTGACTGATCTTGACATCAGGGGCACTTGCCAAGCGGCTTTGCCTAATGCCACTCTCCAGTGCATCCAAGATCCGCTCCTCTGAAACGTCCGGTATCATCTCCAGGTCGCTGTGTGGAATGTTGAACTGAGACCAGTAGTAGGCTTTCACGCCCTCGCTGGTGTAAGCAGACAAATGGAAATGGAATCAAAGAAACAGACTTGAGCATTCAAGAGGTCACAAAAACCTAAACAGCTAAATACCAAAAGCTAAAATAGCTAATATTATTAGTTACTGCTACTAGCCACTGATTCATATATTACTACTGTGGAATACTACAAGCATAGCTCCAGGCGGTATTAACCAATTAGACCACATTGAATCCTGTAATGCTAGCAAAAACAAAAACCTCTGTGCAAAACAATCATTTTCTTCCTTCAAGATTTAGTGCATCTTTTTTTCTTTTTTGGACATCAAACCTAAACAAGCACTGTAGCGGACTGTTCACTACTAAAAAAAAAAAAAAAAATAGAAGAACTCAGGATCACAACAGTACCTGAATGCAGTGACTACAGATTTGGTGTAGTATTTTTCAAGGATTGGATCTCTCTTTAAATAGTTCCCCAGCTGTGGAGAGACAATGTATTCCACTTAATATTCATAAGATCTCTGCATGTGTTCATACTCAACATATAAATAGCATAGTAGTTAGTATAATAGTTAGTGATAAGAGCTGAAACAAAAGCTTAATTTGCCTTCTTTTTATAAATTATATGTGACTGAAAGCAGCACAAAGACAGACCAGAAATATTTTGGTCTTTCTGAAAACTACAGTCATTTTTTTTTAAAAACGAATCAGAAGGTTTTTGGTTCAATCCCTGGCTGCGCCCAGTCTGTGTGCCAAATAACCTAGGGTGAGATACTTTTCCCAAGTTTCTCTCCGATCCACCCATCGGCGTATGAATGTATGCGATGTTAGACAGAAAGCACTTACTCAGGAAAAAGCATAGAAAAAAAGTGCTTGTATGAATTGGTGTGAATGGCTGAATGAGGCAAGTTGTATAAAGCGCTTTGAGTGCTCAGGTAGAGTAGAAAAGTGCTATATAAGTATAGGTCCATTTACTGTTTTGAATCAGATACTGAAAAAAAACATGCTAGAAAGTTAAGCTGAAAAAATGTCTAGTGGAGGATTTCACATCTATTAGAGCTTAATCATTATTTATTTATCTATTTTAACAGCAGACTGGAGTTTTTTAGAAGCAAGAATGGGGAGAAAAATTAGTTCAACAAAACCAAAAACCAGACTTGATTAAGTAGCGAAAATGACTTGGGTCAGAAAAACGCTGCATTCTCCAAGTCAGAGCTCATTTAAGATGGACTGAAGGGAAGTGGAATTGCACAGACAAATCAAAATTGGGGAATTTTTCTTGAAGTACCTGTACACAACATCATGTAATATTTTTCAGTAGACTGAAACTAAAACAAAGGGAGGCTCTGAACAGCTGGAATCCAATATCAAGCAAGAATTAGCAAACACTTGCTTTCTAAACTACAGCATCCTCAGGACACTCGGTGTGCTGGTAAAAAGAGAGATGATGCAATACAGTGGTAAATGTGATTGGGTATCTTTAAAAAAGAAAAACAAAACATGTTGCTTGCATCAAATTCAAAATGTGTGTAGATTTTCTTAAATATTCTTACTTACAGCATGCAATGCTGTCTTTGTTCTTGTTTTTAGATTAAATATAAGGGTTCAGTGATATGGAAATGAGTGCATTATATATTGTCTAGATTTTACTCGGCATCCTTTCCAACTTTTTTTGGAAGCAGGGGTGCGCATCGCAAAGCTTTCATCCAATTGTCTAGTCATCTAATATTCTTGTCCAGCACTTCCACTCTAATTCTCATCTAACACCCTCACTTATGTAGCTTTCAGTGAGCAAGTGTGCGCTTGATGGGTTTGAGGGAGGGCTTTTTGTTATCAACATTCTCCTAAGTGGTGCTGCAAACATCTCCACTGCCTCCAATAATAGGAGATGCTGTTGAGGGAATTACTCAGGGAATGCACGGAGTTTTATTCCACCCACACAAATGTGCCCTTTAGCGCTTTCTGTGCACTGGGATGGACATATTTAAAAAAGCATTTCCTCAATGGCAAACAACATTCAGTGCTAATCCTTAAGAAGAGCACTCAAAACTCTGCTCTAAATAGTTAACAATAACAATGCACATGACAGAAAGGGAACAAAACAGGGTGTCAGACTTACAACTGTCTCCAATTTTTCTGCCAGAGCCTGGAATTCTGGGCTGTTGGTGTCCTCCAGGTTTTGGTCATAAGGTTGATTAACCAGCGTCATACGCCCGCTAAAAACCGGTACTGATTGACGGAGCTGCTTACTGAGGGCGGCATCTGAATCAGCATCTTTAACTTGGAAGAGAAGCAGATGAGAGTTAAGTGTTTGATCAACAAAATGGGATGAGATGGTTGCTTCTGATGAAAGGGGAAAGTTTTCAACAGGCCTTCAAGCACAAGCTGAGACTGTACAGTGCAATCTTATGCTGTGACGACAGTTTGCTTCTCAGGCCAATTAAAACAGTCAGTTAAATCAAGACGGTGTTTATCAAGACTTCAGAAGCCTTTTTATCAGGCTCCGTATGTGTAAATGACAAGAAAGCTGCGCCATGGTCTCTGTGACATTTTTCTCCTTTGCGTTATTAAAAAGAACGTCAGAGCTGTCAAACAGGCTAACACTAATGGGAAATTACAAAACCCAAACAAGCCACTCTTGCACTCACATTCAAAGAGCTGTGCTTTCACAGCAAGTGTAAATGATCTACTTCTCTGTTTATCATGCTCTAAAAGGTTTGGCAGTAAGCAATGTTAACAACGCAACTATCCATTTACATTCTGTCAAAGACAACTCTGATTTTCGGACAGATTGTCTGCACACAATGTCCAGCAATTGTCTTCATCTTGAATTTATCAAGCATTTCAAAGCACGCACGCCAAGCACCCACCCTGGACAGCATATTCAAAGAAAGCTTTTAATACTCACAGACAAAAAACCAAATGAGGAAAGCTGCGACGGCTGAAAGGATGAGAAGTGCCACAACAACACCAATCACGATGCCAGTCTTGCTCTTTGGTGGTGCCTTCTCTTTTTGGGTTAAAAAGTCGATCCGCTCATGTTTGCTGTGACCCTGATGCAGAAAGAGAACAAAAAACACAGTGAGCAAACAGAAAGGAAGCCACATTGTCAGTGCAGACAACATTTACACCGCGAGCTACAGAGAAATATTTAGTTTTTCCTAAACCTTCCTAAATAGTGACCAAAATTCACCGGTAAGAAGTGGGTCTTTAAAACAGACTGTAGAGAAGATGGGCATAGCCTCTGGGTCTGAAAAATGAAGCCAATGTATCCTAATGGCCAGCTAGTTCTCTCTGGTCAGCAGTATAGAAATCTATTAGAGAATTAGTGTACTGCTCATTTGATTGATACTTTAATAAAGGTTTTCCTAATTAGCTTATGGTCTTTATTGTTAGTTAGTTTCATAAAAACTACTTGTTGACATTATAAATAATGGTGCCATTTAGAGGATGATGTCATTTAGGGTGTGGCACTGTGTGTAGTGCCTATAGTGTTTAATGGTAGATTTTTCACTGCACAAGTCAAATCTCTGTATGTAATGTACAGACTACCATGATCAATACATGTTTTTGACTTTTGCGTGGAGTGGTATTGTGGTGGGGCATGGCCTGCAGTGCCGTGCAGGGAAGGCGGACGCACCTGCACGGAACTGGGTCCTGCAGTATTGTTGTTGTCGTCCGTGTGTGCGGCTGGCAGCGAGAGAGAGCTGCAGCCAACTGTGTGTATACAGCAAATAAACGATGCTGCAAAGCATGAAGGTGCACCCAGGTCTGCTGTGGGTTTGTTATGGGTACAAATTATTTTTGCCTCTCGCTATTATCTTCTCCATCTATGGTTCAAACCTACCATTTCTATGAAATTTTGAAATGTAGATTCAAAGTGATTTTTATACTTTTAATTACAGAAACAACTTTGCAAACTCATTATTCCCACAACAGAAGTGAAAAGCACATCTGTGAGTTCTTCAAGCTTTACTTTTTAAACTTCACATGTTTCATTGGCTGTCATGAAGAAATGAGCTCCCTGTATACAAGGTAGAAAAAACTGTTTTATTCCAAGTAATATGTTGCTGCAATGCAGCAGTTACGTGTGTTGTGAAACACTTTGGACTACTTTCCAGGAGTGACAAATTCAGACAGGTGACTTGTTTTTACACAACACTGACAAAACCAGTTTAGTAACTGTGCCTTTTTTATTCACGCAGCAGCACACACGCTTACATTCAGAAATTCAGCATGATAACCAAGATAAAGAAATCATAATATGGACATGTGCTTCAGGGTGTGTGTGTGCGCCGATACTGTATGAAAGTCTGTTACCAATCTCGCTCAAGTGGGTGGACAGAGAGAAAGGTTTTAGGCCTGTTAGTAATCAACACACAATGAATTCAGTGCCAGTAGCCCCTGAGTGAAGAAGCCAGAGTGCCATTAGGGATGGAGAATCACTTTGGTATTAAATCAATTTGTCAGATGTGCTGCCCCTTAAGATGGGGGCTCAATTACATGAGTCTAGATGATAACTCATGGCAATTAAGGCCTATTCTTGCCCAGCTAGGGCTTCCACACATGCTTTCTAATTGGAATCTGGAACAGCAATCATGGGCTAAAATGAGGGGAATCATTAGATATGGGGTCAGCAAGTGCTCCAGGGTCTCTCCTTATTAGTCACCCTGATCATAGCCCAATAAAACTATTACATACTTTTCACCATATTCTATTCTTCGCTAGAAGAAGGAAATACTCTCTCATTCTGAATATGCAGCATTTTTTTTTAAATACCAACTCAGTGAGCTATGCCACCCTAAATGACTGTAGGCCATCAGTCAACACTGAACTATGAAGATGTTGGCAGAAACTAATGTAGCCTAGTTGATGTGCAGGTTTACAGCGTATACCTGCTAAGAAAGCTCTGGCATTTAAATATGCCTGCTTAAAAATGCACAAGCATACTTAACAACACAGCCTTGCAATAGAACTTCAACCTTCAAAGACACAAGCACTGAAGCTTCTGTGTGAGCATACCACACAAGAGTGAGAGCGCAACCGTTACAGGGCTCGTTATTGTTGGCATCTGGTGGTAACCAACTACGGCAACACCTCAAGGCTGTGGATATAAACAGAAAAGAAAAAAAACAAAAACAAAATAGGACAGACACAAGTGTAGAAGTATTGAAGGAAGTTACCTGTTTCCACAGCAACAGGAGATGACTCATAGTAACGAAATGGATCTTTAGCTAGCTAGCTTAGCTCAATGGTTCTCAAATGTTGCCATCTGGAACATGTAGCAGGGCTTTAGAGACCCGTACTTCCAGTTTTACAAACGGTTTTTAATCCAGCAGCCATAACTAAAGTCAATTCTCAGTTTTCCAGCATCATTCCAGCTGCTCCAAGGCACAGTAAGAGCCCCTCTACAAAGTTTTATTTTTCATTTTTAAGGCATTTAAGTGGGTTTTTGTGGCATGTATGGTTTTAAAGTACTTTAAACTCTTGCACGATTTTAACCTCTCAAGCACATTGAAATCTTTATACATTGGCTTTTCTATATCATTACATAGAAGTTTTTATTTATTGGACAAACTCCATTACACTACTGGCTTCAAACTTAAAAAGCTGTTAATGGTTAACAAGAAAACAACTTTCTTTTATTAAAAAGAGACAACAAATGTCATTGTATGTGCTATATGCAATGGCAATAAAGGTAGAGAAGGAAGAGAAGAGAGAGATTTAGGGGGAGATTTGAGTGGTATGTACCAATTGCCCCATCTTTACAACCAAAGAAGGAGGAGCACAAAACACACACACACACACACACACACACACACACACACAAAAACAACACTACAGTATGAATAAGAAGAAGAGGAGGGGTTATCAGACAGATGCATCATCTTGTCGCAGTTCAAAAGAAGCACTTGCCAAACAATTGAAGAAGCAAACACCTTTTAGCAAAGCGCAGTCTTTTTTTTTTCCTTTAGCCCCAAATTAACTTTAAAGCAGTGCAGTCATCTAATGAAGATCTAAACCATTGCCCCCAGTGTTTCAAGTTTCATGACTTTGGAGCTGCATATGGTGTGTTGCTCAAGGACAGGTTGTCTACACCTACACCAAACTCCATTACACCACTGGCTTCAAACTTAAAAAGTTGTTAATGGTTAACAAGAAATCAATCTGGTTCACCACATGGGTGCAGTAGTCACTGAGCGCGTCTTTGTCGTCTAACCAGTCTTACAAGCAGGAAAGTTCAACCATGAGGTGTGGCCTCAAAGCTTACCTGTGAGCTTTTACTGTGTTTTTTTTAGTATATTCAAAAGCAGTTTCTTATACTTTGAGATACTACCATTTCACTTGATTGTTTTTTTAAAGGACTCTATACATCTTCATTTTTGACATAATCGTTTATCTAATGACTATAATAATAAATTGCTAAGAAAGACAAAGACAAATGTTACGCAATTTGCGGTAGTCAACCACCACTAGTGAAGAAGGAACACAGAACTGACACAGTTGACATTTAAGCCACAGCCAAAGGGAACTGCTAAGTGCTTACAGATGGTGTCGTTTAGATGATGACATGCAAAGCCATATATATATACATACATATACATATAAATAAAAATAAAACTTGTGGTACCATAACAAATCTAAACGTCTGACATTAAAAACATTTTTTAAAGTACTACGCGTTTCCAGATACACACTTATACACACCCACTGATCCTTTAAGACTCTTAGACGGGTGTGAACAAAATTTGAGCAACATGCAAGCTGCCATGTTTCTACACCAGTGTTTGCTCACATAGGTGCCACCTGGTATTCTGTGCAATCCTATCAGATATTTAAAAGAAAAAAAACAAGGACAGCGACGCCTTTGTTCTGTTCTTTTAACTCAAGTGTAGCCCTGTGCATTTCTTAGACGTGGACTTTCTGAAGTTTTTGGGGGGCTGCAGAGTCACAGCTCCACAATGATACAAAGCTCACAAGAGGCCAAGTATTGTACTGCCATACCATTGTTAGACTACTGAGGGACAATTTATATATCAAAATCAATAGACTAAAATCCAGAAATTTTTCTTCTTTATTTTTCCCTTGCGCAGCCCTAGAGGCTACATTACACACACAATGCAGATCCATTGCGTTATGATAGCAGCAGCTAATACAGCCTCTAGCTAATCGCCTCGGGCAGAGACGAGGACAGGCTGGCCACTTGTTTTTAACTCCAGACACCCAGACTTTTCTCTGTAAAACTAGTGTGCAGTCTCACTAGATGGTGACCTAAGTGACATCAATTAATGCAGATTTTTTACCGAGCTCCCTCTGGAGCCACAGCAGGCTTTATGCAGCTTGTTAAACATATGCAGTAGTTAACCTTAAAATCCATAAACACGCTTCTGTCTAAAAATGATGGCTTTACCTTATATGCCTTTGGTACGGCAACCACTAGAGCCAATCAGCACAATACAGACTGCAGCGATGTCATTAAGTTTTAGTGAGCAGACGCCTACACACATTTCTCACCTGACAATAGCTCCAAGCATACAGTGGGAAAAATGTTGAACCAGGCAGAAGGTTGGGAACAGATAATTCAACAAATCATCCCTTACTGCATCTTACCCAGTGCTGAGGGAAGAACAATACATCAGGTCGTGCCCACTGGCACATTCTGTACCCAAAGATGCAGACGCTGGCTAAAGCTGAATTATGCAATAAAGTCTGTCAGGCTGAACATTACTGACCGCATTTAAGACAGTGTAAGATTTAAGCCGTCTCCAGTTTTGTCAGCGTTAACAGGGATGTACCACTCGGTGAAGTCAACATAAGATTTGACATCATCACCGCGTTCCCGTCACGTTTGTTGCTAAGTTTTAACATGGCGGATTTGAAATGTAGGCCGAAACAGAGAGGAAAAGGCAGCACGGCCTTGCTTGAAGAATTATTTACCAACTCTGCTGAGTCACCACACAAACAGCAGGCAGAGTGCATTAATCACAGTATTCCCATTTGATCCAGTATCTAAGATCGACTTCATTGTGAGTAATCAAATCTTTAAAAAAAAGAAAAAAGAACTTGGGGAAACTATGCAACAAGTTTCGTTCAAGCAACAGTCTGTCATAGCTTTAAGATTAAAAAGGTAAGGTGTGGCAGTCAGCTCTGTGGCTCTGCATTTAAAAGATTTCTTCTTGGGTTTAATGCACCCATCGATCTATCTATCCCCAACTCTGTCCTTGAGCATGTATACATGTCAGAGAGGTTCTGAGTTACTTGAGTATGTTTTTACACCACATCGGAAAAGGAAATAGGTCAGGCAGTGAGGTGGTGGTAAATATAGTAACGATAAGAGGCCACATGTGACAATGTAGTAATTCTGCAGTTGCAAATGAACTACAAGCACACATTTACAATAACTGATTTTGATTTATCACATTTCAATATGCACACTTTTAAATTTAGAAACATTAAAAGCTTTTGTAGATTTCAAATTTTGCCACAACTTTAAGAAACCCTAAAGGACTGGATGCATTTTTTACCATCTTTATGATCAAGGCTGGACAACTACTGAACGTGTTCATACAGATGTGCGCAGGTTTACTATCTACAACAACTTCTTGTGCTATATAGCATTTGATTTTGAGTCTTGTAGATATGCGTAACATTTCAGAATTCATATAAAAGGTAGTATTTTTCTGTGTCTTAGTAGAAGTCAGAGATTGAGTCACAAAACACTCTTCCACTTACTTGGGTCAAATGCTATGTATTGAGAGCATCCTCAACCTACACGATGGTACTGGAGATATTTCAACACATTATTAGTTAGCTCTTTCTTAATGTCTTTCAATATATAGTTCCTGTTATTTATTCACACTACACCACACAGTGAACTTGCTTGGAAGTTTGAACGTTTCTCACTAAGCTGAGAAGTTGAAGTGCTAGTAGTTTTAAGCAGCACTGACCAAAGCCTTGAAACCATTAATGAATCCCTTTGCTAAGAGAAATTCACCTTTGGCTGTCTGTCACTTTTCTTTCCACCCACATGATGCACTGCTAATGCACAGAGTCTTAAACAAGACTGAATTACCGTATGAAATAAGTAGAATGGTATGGACATTTAAATAATGTATGCATGTTCCTGGAAAATTTGACCTGTAGGTTGGGCAAAGAACGCTCTCGGCAGTTTTCTCATCCTATTAGCACTGAACATGCAAGCCTGAGTAAATATTGTTCAGTAAAAAGCTTTTAATGCCAACAATAATAACTTTATTGTCAAAACTGAAGTCCTGCTCATCCACCAGCCTCCATTCTCCAAAAGCCACACCACACCTTTTTGCTGGGAAATCACTGGAAATGTGACGCTGCTCTGGATATTAGAATAGTTTCTTAGAAATGTGTGTGCTTCTAAGAGAAAATCTCAGGGCCTCTCTGCCAGCACAGGCTACCCAGGTTTCTGGATTGGGGGCAATCTACAGTTTAGATTTTTTTAATTCAAAGATGTAAATGACATTCAGTCAAACTTCTAGTAACAGACTGTCTGAGACCATCTCAGTTTCACTTCCTCTTACTGCAGGAACAGAAAACAACTCTTCTCAGGTGGTAACCGGAAATAGCTCACAGGCTTAATAATTAATCATTAATAGTTGATCTGATATGATAAACCTGCCTAAAAGATGCAACTTTGATTTGTAAAAAGCTGAAAAGCTGTTTGTTTGCCTTAATAACATGTCAAACACTTCAAACTTTTGGACACTTTGTCCAAAATAAAAAACGGAGAAGGACCCATTTTTCTACTCAAGAAGTCTCAGTTTATCCATTCATTATGATGAGGGCACATCACGTCGCAAGGTGGGCGAAGCCTAGAAACAAGAGTCATTTAAGACTAGATTTAGCAGAATCGCTGTCAGGTGCTAAATATACGAGGATCAAGGGTTACATTTTGCAGAGATGTATTAGTGCCTCTTCTTGTCGTGGACACGGCCCACAAAGAGCCTGTCAGCAGCAGATCTAACTTCAGAAGATCTGTGCGACTGTGAGCGTGTCCAAACAGGAAACGCCGAGGTAATGCTGATACCCAAGACTTAATAAATAAATAAATAAATAAATAAAGACTCGCATATCAAGTTGTACAAAACTTACATCTTTGTCATATCTGGCGGAATGCATCTTCAAAGAAGGATCCAAGAGAAGTCCCACGGGATCGAGACAACCCTTTTTGTTTTCTGTAGCTTGTTAGTTTGTTCTCCTTCACAAAAATTCAGCAGAGGTTCGGACCTTGAAGCTGTAGTGTTCAGTAAAAAGTAAATAAGTAAATCTTGTAGCTTCTTGACGACGAATCAAAGCTTCAGCACTCACTTCCTGAGTCGTCGAGGGCTGGGAATGCTGAAACACCTGAAACCGACTTTTTTTCCTCACACGCCTATAACACAAGCCACGCCCCCAAACACCTGTAGGTCCTGTCCCCACCCAAAAAAGAAAGCCCACCTGAGGTAGAGCAATTTAACTTATAACTGCCCCTATATGCTGTACAAACTAACATTTTGTTAAACCAGCTGCTTTTCTGTTTGGGGACTTACTGTAAGAGGAAGCTTTTATTTCTTTATTTTCAAGACATGTGTTCCCCCTGCTGACCATTTAGGGAGGTTGCTGCCAAGTATTAAAAAAATCTAAAGATTTTGCATAAAAAGCTTGTACCATTATGCATTCATGTGGACTGTTTACAGAGTATAAACTCTGTTGCATTATTTCAAAATATAGTATGTTCGTTTTTGTACTACACTCAGCATACAGGCTTTCATTTAGAATGAATGAACTGAGGTTTTTATTTTTGTGATGTTTTATCATTTTGACAGCAATACTTTGATGTTTAATAACTCTATTTGTTTACTGATTAAATTATTTTAGTACTTAGCCACTCCTGTTGCAACAAAAACAGCAGCAGCAGCAGCAACAACAACAACAACAACAACAACAACAACAACAACAACAATAATAATAATAATAATAATAATAATAATAATAATAATAATAATAGCAAGTACAAAAATTCAAGACCTTTACTACGACCTTTGCAGTAACAACATGGACATGAATGGCACTGACTGAATAGGTCTGGCAATCCTCCAAAGATCCTTTAGTGTTGTCAGGAATGCTTTGCTTACATAAATGATCAGTGAGGTTCAGGTCAGGTAAATGATTAGGAAAGACCACGGGAGCCAGCACTGCTTACTCTTCTTTGGTCTTAAGGTAGCTTGAGCTCACTATCCTGCACGAGGCATTTCTCTGAATGGAGGAGAGCGTGTAAACCCCTACCAGATTTTATAATAATAAAATCCCACCACCACCTTTTGGTGTGCCACATCATTATTTGGCAAATAAATTTGGCATTATTTGACAAATTAATTTGTCTCAGACAATTTATTGTAATCCAGCCATCTTAAAAAACCCCAAAACAACTTTTTTTCTCACTGGCCTGCTAATAATATTGTGTTGTTAATTGCTGGTACATACACGTGGTTTTTAGATTTGTACTTCCTTCCTGAGGAAGAAAATACAAATACGTATTAGGTGATGATCTTTTGATAAGACCTTTGCTGCTTTAACTCTTGAGCGTGAGGTTGCTTCTTTGTTTCTCAGTGGACTGATCTTCTGATGGTGCTCTCACTCTTGGTCAACCTTTGGATACTACTGTTTGCTTTTCACAAACCAGGGTGTTTAGACCTTTAAGGGTATTGCAGCAAGAAAGTCCTGGGTTTGAATCCACCAGCTGGGGCCTTTCTGTGTGGGCTTTGTATGTGCCTGCCTGGATTTTCTTAAGGTACTCCAGTTTTCTCTTAAGACATACACATTAGATTAAGTGGTGATTGTAATGTGCCCCTAGATGTGAATGTGAGTGTCAGTGGTTGCCTGGATGGATGGTGGGAGGGATGGATGCTTCCTGTCATGGTGTGATGGCGAGAAAGACCTTCTTTACTCAGGCTAACAATATGACTTCTGAAACTGACATTTCCCACTGTCACAGTGCTGCTTAGCAACAATGTGTTGCTGAGGCAGACTTATAGCAGTGGAACAATAGCTGCAAATGTATTATTAAGAGTGCTCATATCCACTTAAATGTCCTCCAAAAGTATGTTTCCATTGAAGGAATGTGATTTAAAGAAAAGTGACAGTTAGCTCAAGATCAGTGAATGTATATTTGCTTGTAAATTACTGGTAACATATGAATGCAATAACTAATAAATACATTTTTAAAAATCATTGTAAATAAATTTGCATGCAGTTGAATCAGTTAACCAGGCGCCTTAAGAGTTATTCAGTGAATCACCTGCAAGGTTACTCTCTACATGACAAGTCAGCTTGCTTTGTTTTCAACTGAAACAGCAGTAGGACCACAGGTTAAGACATGAACTACGTGAATTCCCCCCCCAACACTCTCACTCACACTCACACATACTTTAAATGTGACACAGAAAGTGCATTTTCAGCTCATCCCCACCAGATGTCTCTCTGCACTAAGCCACAGCGAGGACGCCAGGACTAGCCTGTGTGATAAATACCCGCAGAAACAGGGCTTGGTTCTGTCAGACTTCATCCACATAAAAGCCCAGGCTGCCATTGGAGAACCCGACGGAAAGACGAGCGAACAGGAGGAAGACGCAGGAGATATATAGGAAAGGCAGTGTCCATCACTTCAGCCGATGTAACCAGACAGCTTATGCTGGACTCAGTTATTATATAGCAGCAACTTCGTCATAAAAAAGAGGCAGAGGAAGGCGAGAAAATGGGACATACTGCAATACCTATATTGATGGCTGTATTGTCATTATGCGTGCGGAAAAACGTCGAGGTAAGAGCAAAACAGTCGGAGTCTTTTATCTCTGCCAGCTGAATTTTTGTTTGTTTGTTTGTTTTGTTCACTGAATGGCGAAGAGGACAAAATGTATTTTTAATATTATTATCATTCGCTCTCTCATTCAGCTGCTGTTCTCTCCGGGATTGCTCATAATCATCTGGGGCAGGTTTAATTTGTAAATGCACCGTCCTGTGTCAACAAGAGTAATGACACGCATCGCCCACGAAAATGCAGTGATAGTGAAAACGTTTGACATGCAGATACTGATATATGATGTAAATGAAAGCCCACACTGAGGAGAGTGTCCGTGAACATGGTTTACAGTATATTTGGCTCGCTGCGTCAAGCCTGGGCCTGCACTGATATGATGAATGTTACAGGCCCTTTTTTTCTTCTTCTTCTTCTTCTTCTTCTTCTTCTTCTTCTTCTTCCTTTTTTTTTTTTTTTTTTTTTCTTGCTTCTGTGGAAGGATGGAGATTAAATCCCATCTCATTTCACCCCATCTGGCGCTGTCAGAGAAGCAAATCAGCTCGCATCCGTCCTTTAGAGAAGTGGTGCAGCTCTTGAGCAGGATGGAGCCATCATGCATATTCAATTGGTGTTCTGTTGTACATTTGGTCTTCATGGAAGAATACTGAATTGATTAAAAACTCCCTGCTGAAGAGTCAGGAATTAGATTTGCTGTCAGATTTGCACTGAGGCGTCTTTGGGAGTGTGATACTGAGAAATCCATCTTAATGACATATATGGGGTCATTCTATTGGCATATGTACCTGCCCATAGTTAGGGGGTGAACACTGAAAGTCTCTTGTACAGAATGAAAGATCAATGGGCCACCAGGTACTCCAACCCCCTCTCCGGCTGATCGTGACTTACAGCCGACCCTCAGCTTAATGGACTTGACCTTTATTTCTCAATAACTCCTCAGCCACCCATCACGAGGCATGAATTCAAGTTGGAGGATGTGCTCTAGGTTATTGTTGGAGGTGTGTGAGTATGGGAGGGATATGAGGAGGAAGAGGGGGGAGGAGAAAGGGGGATGGATGAGTCATGACATCCCAGCTCGAGCTGTGGTTTAGGTGAAACACTCCTCTTCTAATAAAGAGTGATTGCATTCACCTCTAACATCTGAGGTGATACATGGAGGACCCTGAATGCAGGTTGAGACAGATCTTGAGGTAGTTTGTGAAATGTTTATTCATTAATCATCATCCTCAGTGAATCAGTAGCAGTCATAAAGCCTCTCCTTTCATTCTGAAATGATTTCACTTCTGTAAGAGCTTTAGTGGGATTACTGCTATACCGAGGAACAGGCTTTAGCTTCATACAAGGAGACCTGCTCGTGAAGGTTTACAGGGAAGATTACACATTGAGAGGGTTGACTGGCTGGATTACACTGTGGTATTAGTCCTAATAAAACTGTCAGCCTCCCTTAATTCACTTAACATGAATACAGTTCAAACATGAATAGTGCAAAATTGTTTTGATCTCTCTGTTATTGCATGCCATTTAAACAGAGCATGTTAACTTGAAAATGGAAATTTCAGACTCTACTGTGTATTCATATGGCCTTTAACTGGAACTCAAACACATATTCAGCATTATCCTGTGTAGCGAACCCCCCCCCCCCCCCCGAATGAAGGATGACACTTTACTGATGACGTTTTGAAGGTTTAATGGCAGTAAACCATCAATCTCACCGTAAGAGCTGGGGATGTATACACAGAAACAGCGTGTAAGCAAAATAATCCACACTCTTACAATCGTAAACCTTATAACATGAAGTTCGTTTCAACGTAACATTTAACAAATGTAGCGACTGTCACAAAAACATCTAAACGTCTCCTTATTTACATCATAACCATAGCTTGTGCCTCTATCAAGGGGGCTGCTAATGACAAAAGAAATCACCATAGGCTCCGTTAAGCCATCACTTTTCTAAACTCCCGCGACTGCTGCTGAAAACTGTGCCAAAAACTGTTTTACAGGAAATCGTCCCATCAAAATAAAAGCTTCTACACACGGACAGGAAGTTGGTAGTAGAAAACAGGAATGAGTGCCAAAATAAGGTGCAAAGAAAGGCATTCAGGGTTATTTACACTCCCACCAAAATTACGAATAATTGGTTTACATAAGAACCAAAATGAATAATTTTCCCAAACAAAATAACCCATGTAGGAGTTACCTTAGGAACTTTCTAACAACAATACAAGTTTTTGTACTGGACGCTCAACAACTGATAGTTTAGTAGAGCGTTGACCTTTATTATTGAGTCTCTTTTCTCCAAGTGAGATCTTTACCCTTCGCACAAGTCCATCTTTTCCACTGACAGTCTCTACAACTCTTGCAAGTCTCCATTCCCCTCTGGGTGCCAGTTCATCCATTTCCAACACAACATCACCTACTTTTAGATTCCTCTTTGGTGAGTGCCACTTTTGCCTTGAAATGATGTTGTGAATGTATTCTCGTCTCCAGCGGCTCCAGAACTGCTCTGCAAGGAACTGCACGCGGCGCCACCTCTTCTTGCTGTACAGGTCCTCATTTGAAAAGGCACCAGGTGGGGGCAACGGTGCATTGGATTTCATGTGCAGCAGATGATTGGGCGTGAGCGGTTCCAGGCTGTTGGGGCTATTCAAGTTATCTATAGTCAAGGGTCTGCTATTGACTATAGCCATGGCTTCGTAGAATAACGTCCGTAATGAAGCATCATTGAGTCTGTCGTGAGCCAGTGACAGAGTGGTATTCAGCACACTTCTGACAGTCTTTATCTGACGTTCCCACACTCCCCCTGCATGACTAGCATGGGGTGCGTTCATCACAAAGTCACATTGTTTTTCAGTCAAGTATGTAGTTAGTCTCTGAGTGTCTAGCTCATTTAAAGCTGCTTTAAACTCATTCTGAGCACCAACAAAGTTCGTTCCCTGGTCACATTGGATGTGTCGAACTGCACCTCTGATTGAAATGAAACATCTTAATGCATTAATAAATGCATCAGTAGACAAGTCCTCTAAGAACTCGATGTGAATGGCACGAGAACAAAAGCAAGTAAATAAGAGTCCATACCGTTTGTGTTGTTTTCTTCCCTCTGTTGTCACAAATGGACCAAAACAGTCCATGCCGCAGTGTGTGAAGGGAGGAGAGGGCTCTAAGCGATGTGGAGGTAGGTCACTCATCCTCTGACCCTCTGGAGCTTTGCGGAGTCTGCGGCAGATCACACATTGTCGGATGAATGAGGCAACTGTTTTACTCATTCCAGGAATCCAGTAGCCACTGGATCTGATTTCATTTATGGTGAATCCCTTTCCTTGGTGTTTTACTTTGTTATGAAAGTGAGATATTATGAGTTTGGCTGCACAATGTTCTTTTGGGATCACGATCGGGTGTTTGAAGGTGTCACTCGTTGCATGCTGGAGTCTCCCTCCCACCTTGAGGAGACCATCTGTATCCATGAAAATGTCCAGTTTAAACAGTTTGTTATGATGTGGGAGCTGTTCTCCTTTCTTCAGCTGTTTTATTTCCTGTTCATACGCTTGACTTTGTACATGTCGAATGATCACAAGTTCAGCATTTTTCTGCTCACTCACTGTAGCTGATGCATTTGACTTGATGTGTCTAGCCCTTCTTATGAGACGTGCTACAGCCTTAATTGCTTTGGACCAGGAGGGGAACTTACTTAGACATTCAGCAAGACTTACAGTGTCTGTGACTTTAGTTAACATTGTCTGTACTTTTCTGACTTCTGGATCTCCTCCCAGCTCGACAGGTTGTGCTGTGGGCAGTTCATTTTTGTAGTTCTCATTCTTGTTCAACCTTCTCCTTAAGTGTTCCAGTCTGATCTCTGCAAGCCTTCTGTTGTCTGGTAAGTTTGGCCTTTGCTTGAATGGAAGAGGCATCTCACAGTATCCTTGTTCATTTTTCTTTATCCCTTCCTTAAGTTTATCCAGAAAAACGACATCCTCTTGTGAGACCGTTTTGTCACATGCCTTTGTGTCCTTGAAATCTGATTCAAGAACATTGATCATGTCCATTGGTGTTACAGCAGGCATTTCCTTTACCATGACCCTATGGCACAGACTTGTTTCAGTTTCATTTGACTCTGATGAGCCACCAACAATGCTCCACCCTAGGTCTGTCTGTATGGCAAATGGCTCATTGTCTTTTCCGAGTAGAACCTGTTTTGGAGCTAGAGTTCTGGGACAGTTAAATCCAATGAGTAGTCCAACATCACAACTCAGGAGAGGGGGTGTCTGATCAGCGATCTCTGACAGATGGGGCCATTGCCTTGCAGTTTCATTTGTGGGTATGTTGTCATAGTTAAATGGGATGTAGTCCTTTGTGTAGGAGGGTGGAAGGTCGATGTGAACATCTGAATTATAACCTCTCACACGTAACCCTGCTACTCTCTGGCTTTTGACTGTCATGTGAACTCCCAGCATCGTGGTTAGTTTTAGCTTAACTGGATGGGATGCTGCTTGTAACTGGTTAGTTACCTCCTCACTGACAAATGTGTTGTCACTTTGTGTGTCTAATAAAGCGTACACAAGCTGCTCTTTAGATGGACTCTGAGTAGTGGAAACCCACACAGGAACAATCATGGAGGTACTACCTGATTGACCCACCTTAGTAACATTCAGAGCTGTGGCTGCCATGGTGTCATTTTCTGTGGTTGAAGCGACGTTTGTAGAGCTCTGAGGCCTTTCATTTGCCATGTGACTCTCATTGTGCAAACAGGTGGGGTGTCGTCCTTTGCAAGTGTCACATTTGTGGCGATGACGACAGTCTCTGGCATTGTGGCCCACCTTTAAGCACCCGTAGCACAGTTTATTTTCCTTCACAAATGTCCGTTTGTGGTCTAGTGACTTCTCTGAGAAGCTTGGGCACTTTGACAACTGATGACTTTCATCTTTGCAGAACATGCAGGCCACCTTTAACCTTGTGTCATTTGACTTAGTTTTTTCTCCTTGTACTGTGGCTTGTGTAGTGAAGACTTGAGTCACAGATCTGTTTGGTTTGGTCTCCCTTACGTATCTTTTCTCCAAGGATGAGCTGCTTGAGTAGAGTGCATATGAAGAAGTCACAGGATTACATGCAATTTCTGCCTCGAGTGCTACAAACTCTGCAAAATCCTTGAAAGAGGGAAAATCTTTGCCTTTCATGAGAGCAACTGTGACTTGACGGTTCCAACGCGTTGCAAGCCATTCTGGAATCTTTTGCAATACCTTTTGGTTTTCCTCACAGTCACTTAGTATCTCTAAGCCCTTTACATGTGGTGTTGCTTGCAGACAAGTTGTGAGAAAATCAGAAAAGGCTCGTAGACCTTCTGCATCTTTTGAGTGGATTTTAGGCCACTTTGACAGTTTGTCTCTGAATGCCTTTTGAACAACAAATGGCTGACCATAGCGTTGGTCAAGTCTTTTCCATGCATCTTTGTATGCCTCTTCATCACTGCGGTAGAACGTGCCCTCAAGACACTTAAGAGCAGGACCAGTGATATACCTTTTTAACAAATGCAGTTTTTCAGCTGGAGATATACCTTTGTGGCCCACCAGTGAGATGAAGGAAGCCTTTCATTCGATGTAGGTGATGGGATCTCCGCTGAACACAATGGGCACAGGCACTGGAATTCTGCTTACTGCTATGCTGTCTTGAATAGCTTTAGCCAGCTGCAATACGTCTGTGGGAGGCGATGGAGTGACAATTTGTGAGTGCAGTTGTTGTAGAGGATTATTGACAGGGATGGATGCATATTGTTCCACATGTGGGTGATATGAACCTGTAGAGAGCTCTGAGGCTGGTTGTGCAAAGCTTTGGTTGATAACAGACATCCCATTGCTCTGTAACATTAGCTGACTGTCCATATCAACTTTTAACTCCTTGTCATAAATCTCTAATTTTGCACGTGCTGCTTGCCTTTCCTTTTCTGCTTGTAAACGTTCTAGTTCAGACCTTTGTGCATCCAATTCCCTCCTGTGTTTCTCTTCCATTTCTCTTATTTTTTGTTTTTGTTTTATTTCCTCTTGTGTGATTTTATACTGAGCTTCTTTTGCAGCTAATTCTGCAACAGCATCGATTCTTTTAGCTGCAATGCTTGCTTCAGATTGGTAACTTGACTGTGATGCAGTACCAAATATGGACTTAGCATGTTCATAAGCTAAGAGCTGATGGAGGCGCTGCCTTTCTCTATCTGCATCATACTCATCTATAGCTGCTAAACGCTCAGATATGATTTTCATAATGTCCTTTGTCACTGATTCACAAGAGTCCATTTTGCGCCTTATGACATGGGATGGTTCATTACGCTCTCTATATTCACTGTATGCTTTTGTCATATCATTTACTGTCCTTTCAATATCATCAGCCATTTCTGCTAACCGTGAATCTGATAAATCACTTTTCAGGTCTTCTCTGTATACTCTGACCTGGCCTTTCCAATGTTCATAAATGGTTAGCAGTTTCTTCTCTCTTTTATTCTGTTCATCTCTTTGATATAAGAGCATTTTCTCCGTGGGCACACTGGGCCGTTCTGATCGCCTTGGGAACGTTTCATTAGCTGTTTCATCAGCTTCGCATGTCAATTCCTTTCGTTGTTCCTTTTCGTTTAACTGACCTCCTTCTATATTTTCCATTTTGAGAGCAATTGCTTGTTACCGGACCGCTGCTGTAGCTTGCTGCTCCGTGCCGTGCCGTGCCGTTCCGATCGCAGGAAGCTCTC
The DNA here is from genome assembly GCF_057382095.1 of Aulonocara sp. 'chitande type north' Nkhata Bay. NCBI lineage: Eukaryota > Metazoa > Chordata > Actinopteri > Cichliformes > Cichlidae > Aulonocara > Aulonocara sp. 'chitande type north' Nkhata Bay. The sequence goes on from NC_141354.1 coordinate 31,369,437, forward strand.
TCTCTCTCTCGCTGCTCTCGGAGGTAAGCTCTTACTGTAGCGAACCCCCCCCCCCCCCCGAATGAAGGATGACACTTTACTGATGACGTTTTGAAGGTTTAATGGCAGTAAACCATCAATCTCACCGTAAGAGCTGGGGATGTATACACAGAAACAGCGTGTAAGCAAAATAATCCACACTCTTACAATCGTAAACCTTATAACATGAAGCTCGTTTTAACGTAACATTTAACAAATGTAGCGACTGTCACAAAAACATCTAAACGTCTCCTTATTTACATCATAACCATAGCTTGTGCCTCTATCAAGGGGGCTGCTAATGACAAAAGAAATCACCATAGGCTCCGTTAAGCCATCACTTTTCTAAACTCCCGCGACTGCTGCTGAAAACTGCGCCAAAAACTGTTTTACAGGAAATCGTCCCATCAAAATAAAAACTTCTACACACGGACAGGAAGTTGGTAGTAGAAAACAGGAATGAGTGCCAAAATAAGGTGCAAAGAAAGGCATTCAGGGTTATTTACATCCTGTGTTCTTGCTGTGAGTGCACAGACATTTTTATGCCAGACAGTCACATGTATCGTATGTCCAATGAGAGCTTCCCTGCTCTCTCAGCTTTAATAGCACTCACCTGTAGAAGCACTGAAAACATTAGCAAATTGACATACAAAGCAGTTTTCCCCATGACGCAAAAGGTCAGAGAAACAACCCCTTTGTTGCACCCTGTGAACTTGTGCAATGCTGTCTGACCTTAATGAAATGCAGAAGATTTTTTGGTTTGTTACGAGCATTTCCCATTTTAATAAGACTGGGAAATATAGATAACTTACATTACTTTTGCTCAAATGTCATTAGAACTGTAGTGATTTCTGCTTGGCACCTATATTGAATTTGAGTGAGATTTTGCACAAATATGTAGATCTTTTATTAATTTCTCACATCATTTTCCAGTTATTTTATTATACTTTTTCTAACATTCCTTTTATTTTCCATTATTTTAAATGGATGTTTTCTTAATGGACTATTTATTTGGCCTTCAAAATATATCAGGAAGAAAGATGCGGGTTGTGATTTCATGTTCAGACTGCTTATCCTGTCCAAACCAGTACTTCAACACCTGAAGGTATTCTACATGAATACAAGTGTGAGAGAACCAAAAAACATACCTATATGAAAAGCTGGAACTGATACATCTTCGGATTACACAATATTTTTTCTTTGGATTTGACGATAACTAGGATAGGGGTGGGATACGCTCCAGCCCACCTACGGCCCTTAATTGGATAGGTGGAAGAGGATGGATGGGTGATTTTTATTCCTGAGAATAGAAACATTTCATGGCTAAAATTTCCCATTGAGAATAATTCTTGGTTACTGCATTAATTTCCATAATCTAATCCTGTCAATTAAAAAACAAGAAGATTTTGTTTGATGATTTGCAGCATTACCCATAATGCTTTAAGAGGACCAGAGATGTTAATGAAACAACTGCCCTGTAGAAATGGCTGCACAAAACCTGCACAGTGGACAAATTTCTATCCATTTGCAGTTTGTTGTTACACAAAGCGCTCATACAGTGATTGTGCTCTTCTGTAGCCATATTTCTTTTCTAAAGACCACTGTAGGATCTACAGGTATGCTCAGTTTTAGATAAATAACTGCAGTGCAAACCTCTGCCTGAGCTCTCCAGCACAGAGAGTCTCGAGGACAGACCCAGAAACAAATGTGCTGTTTGGAAAGATTGTGTAGGAAAGATTTAAGCATAAAGAGGGAAAACAAGGAGAGAGTAGGAAAATATCATGATGCAGCTGCGTGCAGGCAGGAAAGGGACCCAGAAGCAGACCTCACAGAGGCGAAAATTCAAAGTCAAAAAACAGCTTTATTGCTGGAAGGGAAAACGTTACAAAGAACTACACTTGAAATCATAACTAAACATACAGAGAGGCACACAGGGAAATGCAGCCATGAATGAGGGAGATCGCCACAACAAGCACAGGAAGAAACAGACGCTAAATACAAAAGGGATAACAAGGGAAGTGAGGACACATGAGAAACACAGCTGGCACGAATAACCATAACGAGACAGGGCAAGCAAGACTGAACAGAATGAACATGAAAACACTGGACTTTCACAATAAAACAGGAAACATGATGCAGGAGTGGAGGAGAGGCTGACGAGAGGGAGCGAGGGAACACGAGAGAGAGCAGAAGTGATGGGCTGGGGAAACTTGGATAAACATGGAATAAACCACAAGAAGGGGAAAGAAGACACAAGAACACACATAAACACAAACACAGAGGGAGACACAAAGGGCAAAGACACGAGGGGAGATTCAACAAACAAAACTAACAAAACTAAACAGAACAACCCAGGCCCTTACAGAATAATGCTTAGAAATAACAAGGAAGACTTAACATTACACAAAATGACAAAAAACAGAGAGACTAAAACCGCTCGGTCACCGACCCCGGACCGTGACAGGAAATTATGTGGAGAAGATAAAAGGCAGGAAGATTTAAAAAATACATTTTAGTGAGCCTGAATGTCAAATTAATTCAGTCAAAGTAATTCAAAAAGTTGCTGTGCAACCTGCCCACTCCACGCTGCCACCACCACCACATCAGGAATAGCAGTTTCAGGCCATACAGATGCAACGACCTCCCACTCCCATCTGCCTTTCAGTGTAGTAACACAAGAGGATTTGTTTAAAACAACAAACAAAAAAAACAGAAAAAGAAAGATAAGGACAACCAGATCTCTCTCTCTCTTTCTCTCTCTCATCCACACACACACACACACACACACACACACACACACAGCCCTACACTCACTTAATTAATTTTAGAGCCAAGAGATAATCGTATTTCACTAATGGATTCCTGTGTGCTTGCTTTTCTCTGCTATATCCGTGTGCCAGTGGGCATTAAAACGTACCATTTTGTTGTATCACATGTTTTTTCCCTGTTCTCCGTATCTCGCTTCCTTTCCAAGTTTTTGAGGTGCACCACACACACTTGCGCGCACACACACACAGACACGCGCGCACACACACAAACACACACAGTTCCAGGATTAGATCTTGCAGAGTCATTGCGAAACAAAAGCTGTACTGTACCGGGGGAAAGGGACCGCTGTAAAAGTGCCTCAGCAGTAGAGTCCTTACCAGAGTTGATAAACGAATGCATGACATTAATGCACCCTTTGGGCAATTGTTGCAACCCATCTCAGCGGAACAGTGCCGTATGTTTAATACTGTTGGGAGGTTTTATTCTCGTTCTTGCTGCCAGTTGTTTTGAGTGCCTGGGTAGAAATTAAAAAAGTGTACATTTGTGTATGCCCGGGGCGTAGAGTTCATCCAGATTTCGTGCAGAAAATAAATTCACATTAATTGCACATTTGCAAAACACCCTCCCCAATAGGTTTGGGGAACCTCTGCCAAATCCCACTCAAGATGATTCATCTTGTTTTCTGGCTTCTCTGAAAACGTTCAAATTATAGGTCTCGGTTAGAAAATGGAGTCATTCCCAAATTAAAGTTTATTAATAATTTGCTCAGGAGGCTTGTCATTTAGTGCCATCCCTTATAGCCTGTCATGATGTGCTGCATTTGATGAGTTAATTTCTCTGGATTCTCAGACTGTGCAGCCCCTTTTTTTAGGCTATGTGTAATCAAAGAATAAGATTTAAAAAGAATGTAGATTAAAGCTGCTCCCAGTTTCCTCAAGATTACTTTACTTTTCATCATCCACCTACTGACTGCCACATAAAACACACACACACACATATACATGTATATATATAGAGAGAGAGAGGGGGAGAGAGCATGTGAGAGAGAGATTCATGGGGCAATTTCAAGCTTGAAGCACTTCACTTATGACTTTCTGCACCTGTGTCTGTACCAGCTGAAGCCCAGATGGGACTGTGCATTTTTGATGTGTGCAGTGGAAGATTTGTGTTTGCACATCATAAGTTTGTCCAGTGTCACCTACAGGGATTGAGAGACTAGATGATGACATCCAGCTCTGCCTCCTCTCTGGAGTCTTGCAGGAGAGAGATATCGCTGCTGCCCGAGGTTTTCACATCCTTCATAACTGCCTCAGTAAGCCTAATGGGGTTGTATTTCTGTGGAAAAGTTTAACGCCGGGGCAAAGCGTGCCGTTTAGCCTTGCCGCAGCCAGTGGGAGGCTTCGGCGGAGCCCCCCTGAAAAACATCTGCAGTGTAGAGATAACACTTGTCCTCCATGTTCGGGAGGAAAAACAGAGAGAGAGAGAGAGAGAGAGAGAGAGAGAGGGCACAGTGAAAGAGACTGAGGGCTGGTGAAGTGAGAGAGAGTGAGAGAGAGACAGGGGATTGCCCTGGCATGGCGAGAGTGGAAGTGATGTGGAGCATGTAGAGTGTTGTGTGGGTTGCAGGGTGGAGTGCATGCTGTGCTGTGGAGGAAACAATCCTTGTTCCTGCTCAGCCTCAGCAGCTGGTAGAAAAAAACTATGTCAGGAGTGAAGCTATAAGTTGTATGAAAACATGACTGCAAAGTCTAATTTAATAACGAGGCTGGATGCGCGGTGTGAGAGTGTGCAGAGTTGTTGGGTCCACTATGACCCATCGAAACAGTAATAATAGTTACAAAAAAAAGAGGAACAGAAACAGTTCTGGAGGACATTCGATGAACTTTTGTTGCTCTGTCATCTCTCTTAGACGGACAAAAAGCTAATTTCAGACACTTTCCTCCAAGTTGAACAAAGATGGGTAGAAATCACTTGCTAACAAATAGGTCACACAGTTGTACTGACGGGAGGCTGAGAGGCACAAACGTGGACGTACACACTAAAGATGGCACACTGCACAAGCTGCATCAATTATTGAAGGCCATGAAAAGGTCTGGGCTCTCGCTTGTCGACACGGCTATGGCAGTTGTCACGCCGCCTCTTAGCAGTCAGAAGGCAGACCCCACCCCCTCTCGCTTCATGCTACCTGGTTTTTGTGTACCCTGCTACTTCCCCTCCATCCAGCTCCCCATCCACCTCTACATAATACAAAGGAAAATCCCCACGCCTGTCTCCTCCTTGGCTCTGCCCCCCTCGTCCTTCCTTTCTCTCTCTGTCCCTGCCTCCTCTGTTCTCCGCCGCCACATCCCAAGGGCACTCCTTACCCCTCCCCTACTCAGACACTGCCTCTCCATCTGCCTCTCCATCTGCCTCGGCAGCTCTTAGTAGCCAGTGACATCTTTTCACTTTTCATGTGTGTACTTTGATTGTTCCTGAATAATTCATGCTGCTCCTCACCCCTAGCTTTATTTTCCCTTTCCCCTGCACCTCCATGATTTTGGAGAATTTTTTCCAAGATCTGATGCCGCATTCCTTTTCCCACTGAACGCCTCATCTGTCGACACTGAGAACTAAATTAAAAACTACTGAGGCAATGTGACTTCCATTCCCGGTGGACACATATAACTTATAATGTCAGAATTCATCCCCTTTAAAAGTGAGGTCAAATTTCAACCGTTGTCAATAGATGGCGAATAGCCAATCAAAAATGATTAATTGTGTCCCATGTGGCGTGATGTCAGCAGCTCTCCACTGAATACAGATGCACAGTATAGTAATTGGTCTGCCCAGCAGAAGTCTCTTGTATCTGATATCTCCAAACAAATGTGTAAGGGTAGAATTTGCTGCTTTCACTGCCGTCTGTGGTACATTAACAGACCAACTGCAAATGGTAGTTGCAATACTCAAAATCGCTTCAATTTAAATCAGTTTAATTTATAACAACAAAACACAACAGCTGCCCCAACATGCTTTATATTATAAGGTAAAGACCCTAAAAAAATCCCATCAGATAACCCCCTATGAGCAAGAACTTTGTGAGAGTGGGAAGGAAAAACTCCCTTTTAACAGGAAGAAACCTCCAGCACAGGTGGAGCCATCTGCCACGACCGGCTGGGGGTGAGGGGATCTACACAATGATGTGTTTTTCATGCTTTGAAATTGATACCATCAAAGTCTGATTCTTCTAACGCCTTCAGTGTCAAATGTTTTGGAGCTTTAGAATTGCAGCAAGACACAAAGGGTTATTTGTCTTCTTCATGAATTTGCATTGACATCTTTTACCCCCTTTACTTCACTTTTTACATCAGATTTTAATGCATTTTGCACAGGCTAAATGATCAAAGAGAGTGGCATGCAGAGCTGAAAGATTAAAACAGCTCAGTTATGTTTTAATAATGTTTCTATGACACTAAAAGAGGAATAAATTACAACACAAACAGCCTGTCAGCCAAACTGTTATTTTAAACATTGATATATGCCCAATATTTCACACTGGGTTCATCTTTGATATCATATAAACAAGTCTGGAGGCTAAGAGAGTATTTTGAGTCTCTCTTTTCATCATGAGTGTCTATTGTACTTACACTTAGTAGTAAGATACCTGGAAAATTTCAAGGGCTAGTTTGTGCGAAAATGTTACACTGATGATGAAAAGAGACACTCAAAATAGATACTTAGCCCCCAAAACGAGGATCAGCAGGCCTTTGTTTACCTTAAATTCATGTTGTGATTCATAGGATGTAAATGTGAGGATACAATTTCAGGAAACAGGAAGCACCTACAATCTGTGTGAGCATGATCCCCAAGTAGCATCCATAGGTGCGGTTAGTTTTCCGGCTGTTTTTGCAGTCAGTTCATGTCCACATCAAAGTAAGTGGAGATGAGATAAATAGTTACCCCCCCCCCATTCTTATGCCTAAGCAAGAAAGTCCCAGAAATACATATTGTGTGCAGTGAGTCACAAAAACCTCCTCTTGTCTCTGTGCTCTCTTTGTAGATACTTCTTTTGTCTTTTTCACCAAGTAAATCTAGCTCATAATGTTCCCACTGCATTTCCCTGTGCCTGTTTTACACCGTGTACACAGATGGGTTGTGCTGGTTTTTCAGACAACTAAAGAGGATAAAGAAAATCAGGCGCTTCTTTGGCTGCAGTTAATTGTAAGATTCAGCCACATTATGTCATTCTTTTCTGAGCTCAGGGTCATTCAGTTGCCATGGCCAAGCTGTGCCAGTTAACAGCCAATACTTTTACAAGTTTAGGCTGTCAAATTGGATACTTCACACGCTTCTGATTCTGGCTTGGGGGAAAAAAAACCATAATGTGAGGGATCTATTTGTACAAATTGTCTCAATGATTAAATCATTTTCTCTTCAATTGGGGAGGTTGTGGAGACTTTATATCCAGAGGAAATGAGATAACACTAATATTTAATCTACTGCAGACTACACAGCCAGCACACATTATCTTACCAGAGTGGGCCAGTTTAAAAACACCAGAGTCAAAGCAAGACAGGACATGCCAGCCTGACAAGATCTCACTTATCATTAGTATGTTGTCATTTGATTTATGAAACTGTGCTTTATAGTTCCTGAACTAATTAAACCAGCCTACAGGTGACGGTATGACAATCGGATGAGTCAGATTCATAACTCATCATTTCCTTTGAAATACTCTGGGTGAGTACAACTGAAGGAAGTCATGTAAAGACAGACAGCTGCTGATCTTGATTAAAGTAAAATGGAAAGCTCATCAGGCGTGACCCAGAAGAAGAGAAAATTACATATTCAGCTACTGATTCACCAACAGTGAAGGATCATAAAAAAGGTGAAAACAGCAAAAGAATACTAGTCCACACAGTTAACAGTTAACATGTTTTATTGTTTATTCTATTATTGTGTTGTCTGTATTTATAATAATCGATAGTCATTAACAAGTAATTATTATATACTCTTTTTACATGTTTCATTTGGGTGCCAAAAAAAGTACAATACAAGGGAGACCTTCAGTTTATTGCTGCAGTATGTAGTGGAATCAATCAACAGGCAGTGACGAGAGAAAGCTAACTAACGATTAAGCCAACAATCATCGACCTGAGGAAGACAGAAAGTTGAAGCTAACATATGCTGACTCTTTTATGTGAGAAGGAACGTGAGATAGAGGCAGATTCTTAATGAAGAGAAGAGAGGAGAGAGAGAGAGCGTGCTAGAGATGCTTGAAATTCAGTAGGGAACCAGTTGCTACGGTAACAGGGAAGGTAACTGGCTCCTGTAGGTGGTGTTACCATGACAACCACCCTCAGTGGCCAAGTGATGCTGAGAGAGAGAATGTGGAGAAGAAGCCTAAAAAAAGTGTTTACGTGTTTGATGAGACAGATGAAGGGGACGTCAAGTGAGCGGAAGCTGATGTAAAATGTGGGAGAGCGACACCTTCCACGCTGCTGCAGGCTTTCATCCACTTCCCTGGGTTTGCTTTCTTTGTGTAAGCGGCCTGACGAGTCAGCACGAGCTGACCCAGCCTTAGCTGCTTGTCCTGCTGTTCATTAACAGAGCACCTGAACACTTTGAACAGCAGGCCAACCGTGCTGTATGAGAGACCTGGGAAGAGGAGGCTATTCCCTCAATATGCTTTTGCAGCTGCGGGGGTCACGCTAGCCGTGCTGGGCTCTTTTATCGGCACTCGTGAGCATTCTGACCTCTTACTGGGAGTTAAAAGACCAGTTTGTCCTCACTGTGGTGATACCACATGTCTCTGAATGAAAGCACAGAATCAACATGGTGTGAAGTAGGCTGTTTTATACATACTGTTACAATTATTGTGGCATACAGTATATTATCTTTTGTGTTGGGGTGTCCACTTTTAAAAAAATATACACTTTTGCTTTCCGTCATTGGCCACATCTCTAACTTAATATACATATATACTATATATACATATATATAGTAATAATAATGATATTGATATATACATGCAGCACATACTACTCTTCCACACTTTGGGCTCGCGTAACCTATAGCACATAACCTCAAAGCCTCATTTGCATGAGGTGCATCTGCTGGACAGGCTCTCAGGGGAGCTGGCACAGTGATGAGAATTGTGCATGTGCATAAATAAAGAGACACAGGCAAAAAAGATGTATGAATGTTTTAACCTCTCATTTTCTAACCCTGCGCCTCTTTCTCCTTCTCCTTTATGCCGCCTATCTCTCAGTGCAGGATATTATTATTGCTTTACCATTATACAGCTACACTCAGCACACTACATATAGGCGAACTGCTTCAATTCACAATTTCCTAATGGCTTCTAAAAACATTCATCTTGAAACACGAATTGTGTTTTCTGCCACTGTTTAATGCTTTTCATGCAGTTTTATTCATTTTTTGCCATGCAAGCATCAGAAAATCTGTTTGCCCAAATTTTTTGCAATAAGTAAAAAACAGTTATGTGCAGCACTCACAACAAGGACAGATGACATGCAGATCCAATGGAGAATGCAGAGGAAGAAAGAATCCAGATCTGCTGCAAAGACAACAGAGTGAAAGACACAGAGGAATAAGCAAAAAGTGCAAGTAAAAGATAAGAAGCAGGCAAGAGGAAGACTCAGATCTTACTGATCCCAGCCGCCTGCTGCTTTGGATGGCACTATGGAAAGACAGCCTGTCCTTAAGTGGATCAATTATTGCAGTCTTTTAACCTAAACATGCCCTCATTTAGGCTTCGAGATTTCCCTAATCTACTTAAAAGATGCTCAAGGGCACGATGATGTTGCTTTAAGACTTCCAGCCTTGTCTCGCCTGCACAAATACAGGCGAGACTCGGCTGTAAAACTCAGCTATCGTCTACATGTATGTCATGTGTCTTAAACTGAAAACCGTCCTACCCCATAATATCCATGCTCAATTGACAATTTGGTTTCAGGGTGGATTGCCAGTTTTAGAAAGACAGTTTAAAGCATGCCCATCGCTGTGTTTTGATCCCAGCTTATCAGTCTTGCTTATGTGCTATTAGAACTAAAATGCAGTATTTAACTACAATGGAAAAAGATGTAACAATAGCTTGTTGTAATAGAAAACAGTTGTCTTAATAAGTCTGGTGTACAATACATTTTAGCAGTGCCAATAAACAATATTCTTTAAGGCACGAAAGTGTTTACTAATAGGAATTTGAATCACTGAGTCCCAGACATTACTCAAGCCTTTTGAATGTGTTTACAGCATAAATACAGATTTGGAAAGCTACGTTGCATTGTGTCAATCTCAATCTGCCTAAGGAAAATCCACTATTCAGTGTCAATTGTGTTGACATTAGGATGATTCAGACAGACCTGCAGCGCTCAAATCTCTACTAAGCTGCTGATTCCTTCAATCCCCCGAGGTACTTCTTCAGCTTGAAATTGCATCTGCAGGCGCACAGTGTTTGGCATTAAAATCCTGGCATTCCCCTGTTGTTTTTGCTTGACTGTGAAGGAGGTTCAGCTGTGTTACATAACATCAGAAATTCATCACCGCTAAGACAAAACCATTTCAGCTTGGCTGTGCTAGAGGAACAGAATCTTGCAGGCACATAATGTTTCCGGACTCTCTCTTGTTTTTGGCTGGATTTGTGAAACGTTATTACGCAGTTGTTTCCCTCCCACATATCTGCAGGAGGTGGTTGCATAGAAAGGCTTGTGAAAATGACCAGCGATGCTTTGTGTTTTTTGTGTTTTTTTTTGTCTTTTCTGAAGAAGAAAAAAAACATGCACAGTGTGGCGTCATTATGGTGCGTGACTCAGATAAGGCATTTGTTGAAACGTGGGTGGAACTGAGAGGCACATTTGTATAGCTGCTCTATGCAACGCAAGTATCGCAATCACTCGTCTCAGTCTGAATATAGCTAAATACTGCCTTTCCATTGAAGTGGGGACACCACCCCAAATTTATTTTACCTCTGCGGGAGTTTCGTTTTGTGTTATATAGTCGACATTTCTTTTCACCAAGTTTTACAGCCGATAAGAAGGCTATGTAGGAAAACAAGCAAAACGCTTGCTGAAAATATAGCTGCGAGATTATGCATAAATGCATAATGGAAGGACAATAAAGGTGCCGCTTTAAGGAGGTTAAGGATATTGTAGGACATTTAGATGGGATATTCATCTTGAAAAAGTAAAGTGAGTCCTTGTTTTTCTGGCTTGGTCTCGTGCTGCTATTGTATATGTGGGAGGTCTGTATCCAGTTAAATACGTGGAGGATGACAATGTGGCTTTTTACAGAAGACAAAATTCAAAATCTTTCCTATGGCCCAGTTGCAGAAGTCTGAAGCATGTGGGGTTTTCCCAGGGCTTTTCAGAGGGCTTAGGTGATGTCTGGGTCAGGGGTTGGTGGTTGGAATTTTATGGAGGAAAATTTTAACTTACCAACACTTTTTTTTGTGTTGTTTCTGACTTTGATTTGTGCCATGTTTTTGAGCTAAAGCTTGCAATATGTATTGTACTTACAAACAATATTCAATTTATTTCACTGACTAACATGCTTGAGATTTAATATTAAAAAGATGTTGAAATCCACGCCAGTTGAGCAATTAAAGCAATATTAATCTGAGAAGTAAAATTGGATGGATGCTAAGAATTTCTAGCTGGTGTAGCCTGTTATGTAACATAAACTCTTGGTATATGAAAAAAGGATGCTCTTATGCATTTGCATGGCTTATGTATATAGGCTTAGATAATATTTACAGGGCATCAGTTCAGTTTTTATGTATGTGCATAATCCTATGGACTGCCTCTGCTGGTAACCTAATTCATTTTGTGTAAGGCACTCCGTGAAACACATACGCTTTGGAAACTAACAATGGCAGGGAAGATCCTTGAGTGCTGGTTGGATATAGGCTATCATCTTTTATTAAACATCTTTGCTTCTAAATAACCTCAGTCATAAAATGACATGCGCTGCCAGCCTCGAGCTCTGTGGAGTGTCTTGCAGTGATGCCAGCTGACGTGTCCTGTATTTTTAAGCTATACTTGAAATTAAATCAAATATTGGGAGCTGACTTTGGCTGCTGTTCCAGACCTAGATGAACCCTGGTGATTATAGGGCCATCTGCTCCCAGTGTGCCCAGCTGGAGGCTGGACCACTGTAATCTGAACTGATGTAGCCTGTGATGTTTGCACATCTCTAAAACCAAAAGCCTCTCTCATAATTTTTTTTCTTATATCGAAATAAAGCATTCAGTTTATTATCCCATAAGTAACATTGCAGCAATGTGTGGTTTACAGTAGGAAGCTAAAGGAAAAAAACACAATGCAATATGTTCCGCTCTGCCCATCAGTCTCCTCTGAATTGAAAATTAATGGCTTCAATTAGCCATTAGCTAGAGATGTATAATAATGAGTCAATATGCAGAGCTAACCTGCTTTATCCCCCGTTGTCCCTTTTGCATCATGAGAGTCTGGCTTACCCTCTTATAACTACATGCAACACCAGGAAGAGGCCTGATGGAGCCTATGAATAATTAAGCAACATGATTACAATGATGAATGCCCCTAAATCTATCTGGCCATTTAGCACTAGTCTAGGGAGGGAGGCCAAACAGCGGAGTGTCACGCATTGTGTGAAAGCTGTTAGGGAGGGAGAGGGGAGACAAAAGGGACATCAGGAAGAGGGAGGTGGATCAGCCTGTAGAGGAGGCAGAGGAAGAGAGGGGGAAAAAAAGGAAAATGGAGAAAGAGTGAGTGAAGGAGGGGCTCAGAAGCAGGAAGACACCCACTATTAAGCCATCTGTGCTGCAGAAAAGCACAAAGACGAGGGCCTGTGCGTGTGTGTGTGTGTGTGTGTGTATTTCATAAATGTATGGGTTACTCATGTAAGGCTTATTCACACGGGGTGTGGGCGAGTCCTCCACACGAGTTATTGGTTGTTGGATGGTGTTACACTAATCAAGAACGATCCTAGCTAATCAGGCTTTTCACATAGTTTGCCTAAAGTTTGGTACCTTTTATGTATCCTGACATAATCAAATCTTCAATGACTTAAAGTTGTATTGACAGCAAATATGTATTGTGCAAGTTTTGCTGCCTGGAACTTTTACAAAAGCTAAGATGATGCCAGAACTGCTAATATAGGTCCATAATCATTTACTAACTACCTGTTAAATCATTTTTATGGCACATATTTAGCGCTTACATTTCTTTATTAAGTGATACATGTTTCTTTTTATTATTTACATTTTGTCATTTGTGACGTTTAAATAGATTGACCAATATCCCACTGATGTCATTATCAAGGTGTCGTCACAAGATACTATAATAGAGATTGCAGCATAGTAGAAGAGAATTAGTAAGGACGAGCTCCTCAGGGCTCTGATGTCTGTAGTTAATTATCAGTAGTTAACTAAACTCTCAGTATATCCCAGAGAGAGTTGATTTACACATACACAACAACGCATGATAACCACACATGTACATGCACATTGTGTACCTCTAATAACTGAGAGGAGTTATTGAATAAATAAACTACAGTCACACAAAACATGGTGACATGAAAGCAGTAATAAATGTAAAAGTGAGTTTTGATATCAAAGCAAAGTTCTTCCCAGCTCTTCAGCATTCGAATTACTACGACCAGTTGGGTTGGTTCTTCAAACTACAGTCTAACAGCGGCTTGTAGAAAGTGATAAATGATGGGTGGGCTTCTCCCCTCTGTCTCTTCTGCTCTGGCTTGCCTGCAAAGGCCAGGGAATTGCATCATTACAGAGGATGAAGTCATCCTGCAACATAAGGGTGGAACAGGTGCTGAAAATTTAATTAGAGAAGGATGGGAGATGCTGGTGGAACATGTAAATACACTGCCCAAACTCGCCCCCGACAGACAACTCAGTTTATGTTTATGTTCAGCATACACCAGATCATATCTGTTATTTTGTGCTCATAACATAATTTCCTCTACTGGAAAGGCATCTGCTAAAGTGTAATCACACATTATTATATCCGAGCAAAATTTTCCACTGCGTCTGGTCCAAGTGGATGTGCACTCGTCTCTCTGGGAGCTTTTAGTTTTTCTTGTGATGCTTTTTTTTGCTGTGGAGGTACACCCGTGATTACAAAGTGGCACAGTCAGTATGCAGTGCATATGGAGAAGGAGAGCAGAGGAATAATAATAAAATACCAAGAGAGCTAACATAGGCAAAGAATACGGGGAAAAGGCAGAAAGCCAATCGACGTTTCCTGGCTTTATATCACCAGGTTGTTATTAATGATGCAGCATCCCCTGCAGTGGGGAGCTGTCAGGTTTCTGGGCTGTCGGCCTGTTCAGCCTCATCAGCACAAGGACATGATATGTGGAGCTCAGGATGTTTGAACAGCACTTCCTCAACAACTTGTGAACCCCTCACTCTCCCCCGCATGCTTGCAGACTGTACTGTACGGAGATGCTTCAGTACACCACGGCATTTTCTCCCCGAGACATGGCGGGCGGCTCTGCAACCTGTCTGTTACTGGAGAAGTGTCACTGTTGACAGATTGTGATGCATTATTGGGAAGCCAGCTGGATCGCTGCGTTCAGAGTGTTCATGGTCACAATACAACAGGGGTAGCACTCTGAAGTCTAATTGGCTTTAAAAGGGGAATAACATACCAGGAACGCACTAAAAAATCTTGTACTGCATGTTGGGAATTATAGCCATAATTTGTAGGCATAAAACATTGATGGAAATGCTTAATCAAAGCACAAGAGTGTGATTAATTAATTGTAGCAAAAGCTATTTTTAACTGAATGAAAGCCTGATCCTTCACATTGTCTATTTAAGTGATATAGCCAGTGAGTACAGCATTTTGATGAAAACACTTAGTGTTTGAATATTTGAAAACATTACTTACCTACTTCAGTTAAATTACAGTTAAAAACTCTTTAAAGCTCGTTTGAATTTTTAAAAATAATGCCTTTTAATACTAAGACATGGCTGAAGTCTACCAGCTCTGTAAGCTTCTACAGAAACACAGCAGTGCTTAGTGGTGAACTCTACTCACAACTTTGACAATGGGTATGTGTGAGTTCTGGACATGTTTAATGTTTAGCCCGAACATATCAGCAGAAGAAGAGTCACGTGATCATCAAAGCCTCTTTAATCTAGAGAACAGTGCTCTCAGCAGAAGCTCTGTTGCGTGTGCGTTGGTATGCCCATGACCCTGGATTACGTGGCTAACAAAATGGATGAATGTTAGCATGCATCTTTTCCCGGAACCTGTCAAGAAAGTGTTGTGCAACTGAAATTCACAAGGCAGATTTTGCACTTGCTTAAGTTACCAATTTCATTTTTTGGTAAGGTCAAATCAATTCAAAGTGCTTCAAGTGCTGCTGAATTTCACTCAATTTTTCCACCAGATGACCCTATAGTAAGAATACTACATATTAAACACTAGAAACATAGTTCTGTTCTTAAATATTAAGTATAATTAGGCCAAGTATAAATATGTGGTTGATGGATGGATGTTGATGGCATAAAAATAATTTCCTTTAAAACTTTACAGCTTACTGAATTTGGCCCACAATGAAGTTCCAAACAAATTGAAAACCTTTCACTATCAAATGGCCAGCCACTGCAGCTGTTCTCACACTCAAATATAAACTTTCTTCCATATCTCACATGCTTGGTGTCATGGTTCCTGGGCCTTTGACCCAGTGTTTTCAATTTCTTCTTGTTTTGTTTATTTTCCACATGTCTATGTTTCCTGTTTCACCACGCCAGCTTTCTGTCTGTGCGCATCATGTCTAGTTCTACCTCCTATGTCTTATTAGTCAGATTATGTTCAGCTGTGTACTGACCGGTCATTAGCCTGTGTATTTAAATCCTTAGTTTCCTCCAGTTCATTGTCTTGTCATCGTCGATCCCGCATGTGTGTTCCAGTTCAGTAATTCAACCAGTCTTTCCGGTCAATCAGCTATACTTCTCATGTTGTGTTCATCCGTTCATCACAATAAACACCAGCCTTAACCAACCCGTGGGTGTTGCATTTGGGTCCTCTCTTCCTCACATCCACACAGCGACGCCTGACACTCGGCAGGTGAAACTACAGGCTGCTGCAAGCTTCAACAGGTTCAAGCAAGCCACATCAGCTTTCAGCAGTCAGTTTCTCTATGAACTGCCCATTCTAGTCTCGAGTCAGAATGCTATTTACGTGAACAAGTGAACAACATGTGCGCTCAAGTATGGCTGCATGGTAGTATATATGTCAGGATTAGTTTCTGCCATAGCAATAAAGTTGCATTATGAGCACATAAATAAAGCAAATGAACGTCCCATGTTTTCCAAATATGGACACTCAGCAGCAATATTCACTGCAGTTAAAGACTGTGTTGAACTGGGGTATGACACATAAGAGCTGCCACGATCAGATTCATAGACAGCCTCGGCAAATGTATTTCTGAGATTGTTAAGTATTGAATTAAGTGATTTTCCATTTCCATTTCTTTAAAAAAAAAAAAAAAGTGGAATACCATAAAATATATTTATGCCCCCCAACTAATGCTTCTTAAAAGCATTTTTACCATTTTGGAAAGAATAAATAGATGTGATGCATGTTGATGACAGTTCCTGTTATTGCTGTAATAATACAATGGCACAAAAACAGTGAAACAAAGACATTACGTGGTATTCACGCAGCAGGGTAAAATGGGCCTCGTAGCTTATGTGATTTCAGCCGCTGATTGATGTTTATGTGATGTTGTTGATGATTATAGTGGTGAAAAGAATGTGGAGAAGAAGAATGCTTCTACTTGTCGCTTTCAACAATTAAGGCTTCTGCTTCTTTGTGGAGCAGCAGACCAGAAGTGTACACACTGTAGATCGTACAGTTGTATTGGTTATAAGGGAATGTCTAATCTAGTCCTGCATCTGACTAGAGATTGGAAGTGCAGACTTGTGAGGCTCGAGGTCAGGGCCTCAGGCTCCTGATGGACTGCTATTGATTGGGGGAACGTGGCGATACAGTTGCAGTCGCTGAGCATTGATTTTCTGCAAGTGCAGTAGTGGAGAGCAGACAGAATGAGAGAGCTGGACCAGAGGGAGCTGCCAGGTTATCTTCTCAAATATCCGGAAGTTTTTTTTTTTTCTTTCTTTCTTTTTCGTTGTGGCACTGACCTTCCCTGACTCAAAGAGATATATCTATTTAGACATTAGCTCAGCAGCTCCTCTAGACAGATTGTTTCAGCAACTTCAGCAGTCTTCCCCTCTGCTTATCTTACAGTACACTTAACCAATTAAACGATCCAATTCAGCTCTGTCAGTAACAAGCAACAGTTGGCTTTTAAGCAGGTATAATATTTAATAATGTTGAGCTGCAATAAAAGAGTTTTAACCTAAACATGTTATACTACTGAATATAATTCTGTTCACATAACCAACTATCCAGCTAGAATTGCAGGGGGTTGGAGCCTATCCAAGCTGCTATCAGGGGAGAGCTTTGATAGACTCCAGAGAGGCTGTCAGTCCATCGCAGGGCTCATACATTGGTGGGACAGACCATTCCCATCCACAATTACAGCAAATTTAGAATAATCAGTTACCCTAACAAGAAAGTCTTTGACATGTGGGAGTAAATCACCCAGAGACAAACCACTCATGACTTTCATGCTTAGTCCTAGCTGACCATCAGATGTAAACACAGAGCCCTGTTGCTGTTAGTTGATGGTTTAAACCCATATTTGGATGCAGATAGTACCAGTTCTCATGTGTTTAAACTGTGTGGAATCGTGTTGCCTTTCTTTTTAAATTTTGCACATATTTTAAATTCCAAAAAGCTCCTGCGTTCAATCATCTCTTCTTTTAAGAGGAGTTATATCTTTTCTCTTGTGTGACATTGAATTTAATATGCTAAACAATTCAAGGCCTTCTTTAGTTTATTATTTGTTTCATAGCTTTTGGTTGATAGCAGCTCTGGACTTCCGGCAGGCCAACTAGTTTAGTGTTGTTGTGTTGCCATCAAGCAACATGCACTATATGGTCATCAAACTCATCAATACTCTGCTGGCTCAATAACTGCAGAGTTAAACAAACCACCTCTTGCATTAATATCAGCACAAAAACTGTGCTCTGGAGTTTTTTGTTTTGACACAATCCTTTGCGTTACGCAGTGACTTTCACCAGAAAATCATCTCCGTTTCCAGTGCAGTTTAAGACAGTCGTTAAATGACAGTTTTCCACAGCATCACATCTCTTTTGGGGTTGTGTAAATCAAGACGTTTCGAAATTTGGAACCCCTGCCTTTTAAGCAGCCATTGTTTCCATTTGTTTATCTTCGCTACCGTTATTAACTGGTTGTGACTTGCAGGTACCCGAAACTTGTTTGATGGGTAAATTATCCCAATGAATATGTCAGCAAGTGCTGACAGCTAAAAACGCTAGAACGTCATTCTTTCAGAGAGTCAGTTTTGCAGCATTGAAAAAAAAAAAAGCTAATCAGGGAGAAAGTACTTTTATGAAATGACTATAGAAAATTACAGACTTTAAATCACAACTGCCACTTATGAGCATTATGTTAACAGCCTATGACCCTGGAAGTAGTTTAGATTTTAGAAAGAGATACTTGTGCTGATTGTGTCATCTCAGGCATATCTCTCTAAGAGATATTCATATAATGTAAATGAATAAACATAAATCAATTTCTAAAGAGGTCTATAAAGTCATTCACAAATCTTAAAAAAAAACTGCTCTGGGAAATGGGGAGCGGTAATGAAAAGTAGATGCGTAATTTGTTAGAAATCTGCTAAGACATGCAGAAACACAAACCCTGCCCAGCATAATTATAATGCACAGACTGCTCAGGGCTTATTATATTTATTGTACATTTACTCAGAGAGGTTTATATATTTATTTTACCCAGTATGAATTTTAATTAGGACTTCAAACACTTTAGCTCCATTTGGCCAAAGCAGGGCTTTGATCAGGCGTCACTCTCCCATATTTTTTCTCCTCTATTTCTTCCCTTTGGGCAACTTCCTTCTAATTGGCTCAGCGTCGCTCATCTTGTCTGTCGTCAGTGGGCCTGTCTCTCTCTCTGTCAGCACAGATGAAAGCATATG
This sequence comes from Aulonocara sp. 'chitande type north' Nkhata Bay, assembly GCF_057382095.1. Classification (NCBI taxonomy): domain Eukaryota; kingdom Metazoa; phylum Chordata; class Actinopteri; order Cichliformes; family Cichlidae; genus Aulonocara; species Aulonocara sp. 'chitande type north' Nkhata Bay. The sequence goes on from NC_141354.1 coordinate 31,388,313, forward strand.
AGCTGTATACAGACTCTGGGGTGTGGGATCCCTTTTTTGTGGAGTTTCGTGGTTAGACAATAAATAACATTGCATGTTGTCTCTGTGAATGTTCAATTGTTACTAAGAAACCTGCATCCTTTTACTTTACATGGCCTGCAGGAGTCTTTGAATATGTTCTGTAAATGTGTCGTTTTCTCCAGCAGACATGATTCAGGGATCCAGCTGAACATGAAGCATACACTGTATTTCTTCACTTTTACTTTAAGGCTCCCTTCACTTATGTTTTCTTAAAAAGAAGTCTGTGTTTGTTCATTTTTAGACCCTTTTCCTCTCTCCCTAAACCCTCCTCTTCTTTATTCCTCCCTGGACTCTCTCTGTGTCTGTCCTGTGTGTTAATGTAGTGAAGTGGTGCATCGGTCAATGAGCTTGTATTAACACCTGACTCCCTGCCCTAGCTGCTGTTTGTTCCTCTACTGGGGTCCCATGGGCCCTCCCCACAGGCAGAGGCAACATATCCCACAATCAATAGCAACATCCTAGAAGGCCACAGATGAGGGGAAGGAGAAGAGAGAGGGGAAGCAGTCTTTTACGTGCTCTTGTATGGGTTTTTTTTTTTTTTTTTTTTTTGTAACAGACCCCCCACCTTCTTCTACCAGCCCTTCCTTGTTTCCTCAGATGTCAGTGGTGTCAGCAGACAGGGAGCACTGGCCCACCATCTCACAGTTGGGCATTTAATTTGTTCCTTCATTTATTTTGGGGCATTTCAAGAGTGACGGTTCTATGGTTCTATCTTTTCTGAATTTTAGGTTTTCTCGTAAAGCGAGCGGTGTGCAGACTTCTACATTAGTCTCTTCTCACTTCCTCCACATTTTCCCCTTTCTCTTTCGATCTCTCGCTCACTCTGTCTTGCACTCAGGCTTACACTCTTGGTCTATAATGTCGGAGAGTGCTAGAGTGCATTTAGGAATTATCTGTGGTCTCTCCACCATGGATCAGCTTCAGACAGAATATTCTCAGCTTCTGTGTTTATATTAACTCCTCATCTGTCTTGCCCCCGCCCCTCCCCTTTTGCTTTCTAGGCTTTGGCCATGGCTGAGGTGAACAGGCCAGTCCCCCAGGTGGCCGAGCCGCAGATTGCCATGTTCTGTGGCCGTCAGCTCCTGCACATGAACACACAGACTGGCCAGTGGGAACCGGATCCTCAGGGCCGCCAGAGCTGCTTCAAAGAGCCCAGCCAAATCCAGTCCTACTGTCAGGAGGTAGGAAGCAAAACTTTGCAGGGGGATTGAAATTCAGCGAATGGAAACTAAACAGCTCTGATGAAGACCAGACTAGAACAGCAGCATTATGAAATTGCTGGTTTAGGAATACTATTTCATGATCTCAGCAAAAATGAATAAATAAATAAAAAACAAACTGTATAAAACAAAGGGAGTCAAGTAAAATTTCACATTCTTTTTCTCTAATTTGATTTGTCTAACACATGTCCTATCAAACCTATATATTCACAAATATATAGTGGAGTGATGGCGGTCTGTTGGAATATTACAATATTTCACCTGGCCAACCATCTACCTTTCTGTCCTCTTGTTACCTGCTACTGTATGCGTACTCTTTAGCATCTGCTGTAAAGTTATTAGTGGTACACATGCTCTCCACACACTCCTTAGGCTGACATTATGATAGAAAAGGCAGCCAGGCACCATCTGGAGGCCAAAGCAGATGCAGCAGCTACAGACAGCAGCAGCCATGAGCTTGAATGGACAGTAATCCGATTAGCTGACATATTATGCATTTGAAATGGCTTTTACACAAAGCCCTCGTTTTCCTTGATATTTGTGAGGAAAGCATTTTAGTGTGTATTCAGACTGCAGGCTACAGCCATATTTCTTTCGCTTATTAAATCTCATTATGTGCTTGTGCTTCAAATCATTGGCCTAAATTGAAAATGGAAATAGTCCAGTGTCAAATTAGAAATATTAAAAGACAAGAATGGCCATTGAAATTATTATATCTAATGTGGCTTTAGACTAATGCCCCTACACGGCTCCATGAAGTTAAAATATATATATATATATATATATATATATATATATATATATATATATATATATATATATATATATATATATATATATATATATATATATATATATATATATATATATATATATATATATATATATATATTCCAACAGACCGCCATCACTCCACTATATATTTGTGAATATATAGGTTTGATAGGACATGTGTTAGACAAATCAATATATATATATATATATATATATATATATATATATATATATATATATATATATATATATATATATATATATATATATATATATATATATATATATATATATATATATATATATATATATATATATATATATATATATATATATATATATATATAGCATGGCTCTCCCTTGTTAGTCTTCTCCCCACTGATACTGCTCTCCCTCCTCTTCTTCCCTGATCCTGCTGCTTCTGCTCTGCCCCAAATTTACCAATTTTACCCCTATCTGCTCTTCCTTTTGTCTTAATTCCCTCTGTTTTGCCCATCTACCTATTTGTTTCTGTGTCTCCGTTATCTCTGCATGTACCTATACACTCAGATGTACCCAGGGCTCTCAATATCCCATATAGAGGAGTCCAAAAGACCAGTCACCATCCCTGCCTGGTGTAAGAAAGGTTGGGGGCACTGCCAGACACGCCTGTTCATAGTCCTGCCCTACCGCTGCCTGGGTAAGAACAACACAAATCACTCTAACACAATAACAAAAATAACCAATTGATGTATTTTTTAAACAATAGAGTATATTTCACATATTCCTATGATGATTGTGCTTCATGTTTGGTTGTGTTGGGTTTTTTTTCTAATTAGCTTTTAATGTGCAATTTAAAAGCTAATTGTCTAAATTAAACTGTGAAGGCTGTGATCCTGATTAGTTTTGTTTTGTTTTATTCTGGGTAAAAAAAAATAATAATAAGTGAATGTGTCCACACATATGTAACTAATACACAAGACAACAAGATAAACACAGCATGTTTAATTTATAGTTCAAATACCAGCATTTTCATGTCTCCCATCACTTCACGTTTGTAAATGCATTACTATTAGAAGTGTAGTTAGGCAGCACTTAAAAACTGGACTGTGAGGCAGAAAAGACTTGCAGATAAACAGGTTAAGCATGCTATTGGCCACTAGGTGGCCAAATAGGCTAACGATGGATGAGTGACTAAATGAAATGTAATGAACAGTAAGTCAGTCTGGATTAATTAAAAACTTACATGTTCATGCATCTTACTGTGAAACCTGCTATAGCTTGTTTGATATCTACAGCAGTGCCTTTCATATGGGTTTTTCCTCATGCATGAGCTTAAATGAAGAGTAATGATAACAGTAAGAGATTAAAAGGAAACAGGGGTGTAGACTGTGTAAACTGTTCATTTCTGCTCGGTTTATTAAGAAAGGCTGTTAATATTCTGCATTTATGATCTCTGAAATAAATATTTTACATTCATTTTAAGCAAAGTACATTTTTTCTGTGTTCTTGATTTGCTACTGTAACTGCATTTTATCTGTCTAACGTGGTCGCTCATTATACATTTATGCTCTTTCGGTTGTTACTGGTGCACCGGTCTTCATTTAAGACTTCCAATTCACTGTCCTTCCTCTGATCTGTGTAATCTATGCAACGCACATCTGGTGTTCATGCACACAAGGCATCATGATAAGGTTCATCGGACTTGATACAAAAGAAAAGAAAATACCTGATTTAAATATAGCTGATCACAGCCTTGTGGTCATCTACTCTTGCACCTCTGGACCACCACACGCAACTCCTTGTTCTGTAGATTTGTACACCCCACCATGAAAAAAAATGGTGTGAGACGATGGTCCTGATTGGGCTTTTGAGCTTTTGACATAATGCACCACCTTTGGGCTTAGAAACTTAGAGACTTTTCAACTGAAAACTGTTGTTTCGTCTCTTGATCGTAGACCAAAACCATGCTCTCATCAATAGTGATGGCGTACATAAGTATGAGTAACTGCTCATACTTACATACATTATGTTTTGGGGGTTTTTAAAAAAACATTTTTTTTTATTAGGTGGAGTCCCTAAACTTTGTGTACACGCTTGCATTTAGTGTCTGCTATAGCCTGTCCGTGTTTGATATGTATTGATAAATCTATTCAAATAAGAATCTCAACTGTTATCATAGTCCTACTGCTTGACATACCTTTTTTTCTCTCCTGCTGCAGAGGGCGAGTACGTAAGCGAGGCCTTGCTCGTGCCCAACCGATGCCGTTTTCTCCACAAGGAGCAGATGGATGTCTGCGAGAGTTTCATGTACTGGCACAACATTGCTAAGGAGGTGTGGAACAGACTACTGTAGACCAATTTAAAAATTGCACAATGAAGACATGAGAGGTCAATCATTTTAAAGAAGATGAGAAATCTTTATGTGACTGACACATTCTGTAATCATTCAGCCGGCACACAATTAAAAACACTAATACAGCCAGCTAGCTCTGACTGTATTACAGTCAGAGCTAGCTGGCTATTAGTGGTCTTTGTGGTGTATTGTTCTTGATGTCATACTTCGTCAGAACTCCCACTAGAGATGATTTTCTGGCAGAGAGAGGTGCCACACTCCTTCATTTCTGTCATGAACGACGTATTTTTGACACTGTGTTGAAACACTGTGACACTATGTATTTGCTTCTGAATACACTCGAAATTTGACTGTGTTAGGAGTGCACTTCAGACAATCTGGAGCTCCACAGCTACGGGTTGCTGTTGCCATGCGGGGACCATTACCGGGGTGTTGAATACGTGTGCTGCCCGGGGCGCGGAAGTTCTGGTGATAAAGGAGAGGCAGAAGAAAGAGACGTCCCTGCTGGTCCTAAGACACTTGCATTCCAGACGAGTGGAAAACTCAGCTCTGTGTAAGATGATTCAGCTTGACCATGCAGACATGTTGTAGGTTGAGGCTGTGGTTTGTGTGAAATATTTATAGTCACCCATTTTTCCACACAGAACCAAAGTGACAGCACCCACTCCGAGCCCCTTTCCTGAAATAGATCTTGATGATGATTTGGAATTTGAAGATAATGAAGTGGTAGAAGACGAAGACGAGGACGAGGAGCAGGAGGAAGAGGAGGAGGAAGAAGTTGATGAGGATGAGGCAGAAGGAGAGGAGGAAGAAGAGGAAATGGCCACGAAGGATACAGAGTATGAATACCCTATCGACTCGGGTCCCTACCAAACATCGGACTACTTGGACACCTTCTACTATGAGAAAAGCCAAAAACCCACCACCTCTTCTCCTCTGATGAAGGGAGACAGCTGTAAGTCTGCCTCACTGTTTCTGTTCATCTTTCTATTGCTGAGAGAGAGAGAAAAAAATCATGCCCCGCTCATGGTTTAGTAACTGTTGTTACCAAAAATGTCAACTAGGTTCTCTGCCATTTCCAGACACATACGGACTCACCAGTGCGCCTCATGCTTGGATGTAGGAAATCTACACCACAGACATGCACACATGTCGGTTTCATGCTCTACTTTTCTGTAGCTCAGCTCAGTTCATGAAATGAGTGTGTGTGTGTGTGTGTGTGTGTCTGTGTGTGTGTCTGCGTGTGTGTGTGTGTGTGTGTGTGTGTGTCTGCGTGTGTGTGTGTGTCTGCGTGTGTGTGTGTGTGTGTGTGTCTGCGTGTGTGTCTGTGTGTGTGTGTGTGTGCGTGTGTGTGTGCGTGTGTGTGTGTGTGTGTGTGTGTCTGCGTGTGTGTCTGCGTGTGTGTCTGTGTGTGTCTGCGTGTGTGTGTGTGTGTGTGTGTGTGTGTGTGTGCGTGCGTGTGTGTGTGCGTGTGTGTCTGCGTGTGCGTGTGTGTGTGTGTGTGTGTGTCTGCGTGTGTGTCTGTGTGTGTGTGCGTGTGTGTGTGTGTGCGTGTGTGTGTGTGTGTGTGTGTGTGTCTGCGTGTGTGTGTGTCACATCAGTCTGGTGCATAGCACAGCAAGACCTCAGCAGGGTTCACTATGGGGCGTGCAATAAATGGAGCAATTGACCACTTCACTCTAAATTTCAGAGCAGTAAATATTGATAGTACTCATTATGTGTGGGAAACACAGTAAACAATGAAAAACCAAAACTGGTTGATCATTTTTAGTCATATTTGTGTTGGGTGATGTTATGGTGTTGTCAGTGGTTTATTTTTACTCAAAATATTTTTAACCTTCACCCCATCAGTATGTTTATCTTATACTGGACTATGAGTACTACAAACTGTGGTCTCTGGGAGTAAACAACTGCAGGAAACGTTAAAATGTAAACTGCAAAGGCAGGTTTTATACAAGATTTAAAAAATTAAAAGAAATAAATTACAGCACATAAAGAAAATATATAATTTTAAAAAATGTAAATGAATTGTAATTATTATTTTATTGTATTTAAATCAAATTAATTAAATTTGACAAATAGGTTTTAAATAAGAAAAAAACTTGTCAGGTACAACAAACTAGCATAATTATGTGGTTAGGGATTAAACCGTTTAAACTCTGTGACTGTATATTTACACTTTTTTTTTTTTTTTTACAGTTTTTTCTTTTACTTTCTGCTCATTTCAAGTAAAGGAAGCTATAAAAAAACATGAGAAAAAAATGAAGTTAAATCCAGTGGCTTAGTATTACTTGTTACCACTAGAAGTATTAATCCTAACCTTGTGTTAGATATACTGAATATATATTAATTTCATTAAAAGACGTGGTGTAACTTCCAGTCCAACCAAGCTGAGGTCAAATACTCAATCTGGGCCTCCAAGCTTAAAAAAAAATGTTATCACAAACAAATTATGAAATAGCTTGAACTCAAACATATCTACTCCAAGTTTTTTAAACATTGCTTCTTTCTTGATGGTGTTGCTCTGTGACCTGTACTGTCCTTTTTAATTGCAAGATAATTTCGCTTTGGCTCTTGCAGCCTACGTGACAGTAACAACCTGTTTCCTGTCTTTCCCATCTAGTGACTACAGCTAGGCCCACAGATGGTGTCGATGTTTATTTTGAGAAGCCAGTAGACGACACTGAGCATGCCAACTTCCTTCGTGCCAAAACAGACCTGGAGGAACGCAGAATGAAGCGCATCAATGAGGTAAATTTCACAGGGCTAAGAGCAGGCTAATGGCATCTTGGCTGGCAGGTCACACTTTTGACAGGTGATTCATTAATCTGGAATGAGATTTGCTCATCCGTTGCTCTTGTCTTCTAATCTTATTCTGAAAATGACAGTACAGTAGGCCTGTCCATGTTCAACCTCCATACAGGGGAGCTGATACTGAAAGACATTACTTAAATAGCTTCCAAGAAAATGTCCATTAGGGCTGGGTTTAAGATTTTATCGTGCGATGTGGAAATGACAAAATGTGTGAATGACAAAATTAGAAGATGTTACTCTGACGATCCTGTGACAACAAGATTTTCAAGTTGTTTTCTTACATTTCTTCACAAAACAAAGATTAAAGAAGAAAATAACTGAAGTTATTTTCTTCTTTAATCGGATATTCTTTGGATATTTGACCGGCATCTTTGGTCATGATGATAAGAAAGCTGTCACACAACTTCAAGATTGTTTTTTTTTTTTATTTGGGTTTTCTTTGTGGTATTGCATAGCACCACTGCAGTGTTTTCTTTGTTATAAATGCAGTCAGACCATGTTGTTGAACTGATGCCTAAACCCCAAAAAGAAAACCTAGTTAGCAAATACGATAGCTGTATCTACAAGTCCTATCAGTTTTGAAGTGACAAAAGATGGTGTCTTTTGTTCTCCGAGTTTCATGAGAAGACTGTCTCCGTCACACACTCTGGACACATTCTGTGTGTTTGAATCCCTCAGATCATGAAGGAATGGGCAGAGGCAGACAACCAGTCAAAAAATCTGCCAAGGTCAGAGAGACAGGACCTGAATGAGGTAAGCAGGCATTTATCAAACCCGCTTTACTGACTTACAGTTGCAGTATCCCAGATAAAATGAATAATTATGGTCTTTTCTCTACCAGCATTTCCAGTCTGTGCTGCAGACGCTGGAGGAGCAAGTTGCTGGAGAGAGACAGAGACTTGTGGAGACTCATCTTGCCCGGGTTGAGGCCATTCTCAACAACAACCGCCGCCTGGCCCTGGAGAACTATTTGACAGCTGTACAGTCTGATCCCCCTCAGGTAAAACTACCCTGGAGTACAGAGGAGGAGAGAAGACAGAGATAAACAATTGCAGATATCTTGTCGATCTGTCTATATTTATACCCGGCAGCAAATTAGAAGAGCCTTTGTCTCATTTTCTGGTATTTTACTTCTCACTCTTATCTGCTGCTGAACTGTGTCTTCCAGCCAGAGCGTGTGCTGCAGGCGCTGAAGCGCTACATGGCTGCAGAGCAGAAGGACCGCAGACACACATTGAGACATTACCAGCATATTGTGGCGGTTGACCCCCAGAAGGCTGAGCAGATGAAATTCCAGGTGTGTGTGTGAGAGCGTGTGAGGTATTTGGATGAGGTGAGCACACACCTGTGCTCTGCACACGTGAGTCTCTTGTCTGCTGACCCTGAAACACACAGAAAACAGAGAACTCAACGATGTGAGGCAGCTACAAATCCTCTTTTCATTCAACTAAAAGCAAAGCCAGTCTTATGTGACACCAAAATATTTACAATCTGGCAGCACTTTTCATTTTAATTCAGTAATAACATTTAAAAATGAACAGGTAATAATTATGTTATTGCACACTGTTAACAGTGGGTGTATTTGGTTAAAGCTAAGACTCATATTTTTGCTGTAGGGTGCTAGGGGATCAGAAACATATCCTAATAAAGAGAAAATACACTAAAGCATACCAGTAGCATATTAATATTTTGGAGGCTATACAGTAACCTGCTAAAATACACAAAAACAGGGACGATATCAGTAATAATTTGGATTACAAATGTAATATTTTAGGCTAATATCGCCCCTTTGTAACTCACATTTTAAGCTCTTTTGGTCAGAAGCATGAGCAGAATCAATTTGTATTTCCTGCAGGTGTACACACACCTTCATGTGATTGAGGAGAGAATGAACCAGAGTCTTGCCCTGCTTTACAAGGATCCTACACTGGCTGAGGAACTGCACAGTGACATTCGTAAGTTATACTGCCCTGACAGAGATTTTCGCATCTATGGCTTCTGTTCTGTGTTGTTGTTGTTGTTGTTGTTGTTTTAATGCTTTTAAAATCTGTGTTGATGACTTTGCGTCTCATTCACAGAGGAGCTGGTCAGAGCAGAGCGAGGTGACATCAGTGAGCTGATGACCACCTCCTTCTCTGAGACCCGCACGACTGAGGAGCTTCTGCCTGCTGACAGCGAGGAGGAGAAGGATGATGAAGAAGAAGAGGAGAGAGCCTTCCAGAACAGGCCCTATCCCCCTCGCATTGGTACACAGTCCCTGTTAATCATATGCACTTAAGCAAAATTTGACATCCAGGTTGCTCTCGTTAATGATGCTTTTTTCCCCCCTGATTTTCTCCATAGAGCTGCAGCCTAACAGCAAGAACGGTAAGATAGGGTTTCCTATTGTTTTAATACTGAATTTTCCTCTTTTGTATGAATTGTAGTATGTTTTGAGTTACACTTCTCATAGCTAAACATGTTGCTGCACTTTTGTCTGCAGATGATGAATATGATTACACTACATCTGAGAGAGGGCCTACTTATGAATATGAGGTAAAGGTAAGATTGTAGCCAGTCTAAAAGGCTTTTCATATCTTTGATAGACTTATGTGTGTGTAAAGGTTCTGTTTTCTGTGACCCAAAATTTTGCTTACCCTTGCTGCTCTTAGATCAACACCTCTGCAGAGCTCAAGCAGGCGATCAGACCTAATGAGATCGCTAGAGATGAACTGGTAAGAGTATATGCATTATAATTTCCTTTAAGCCAGAAAACCAATTTCTTGCCTTGATGTGTGTCTTGTGTTTATTGGCACATATTTCTGTCTTTCCACAGCAGCCTGATGCTTTGGAGACATTCAACCGTGGTGCCATGGTGGGCCTGCTGGTCGTAGCTGTGGCTATCGCCATGGTGATGGTAATAAGCCTGCTGCTCGTGCGCAGGAAGCCATACGGCACTATCAGCCATGGCATTGTTGAGGTACGACCCCAGCTAGACCATTCATTTAAGTGAAGTTCCTATGAACATGCAATTCATACTTGACCTTAAAACACTTTACTTCTACATATTAAAGGTGTTTAAACTCTTTTTAAAGACTCTTTTTAAATTTTACATTCTGATATTTAGCTGTGAAGATCATAGCAACTCACTGGAAGCATGGATGTCAATCCAAACATTTCAGGAAAGCATTATTCTTGCCAAAATGTAAAGTATGGTAACTTCCTGTGTGCTAAAATATGCAAGCGGTTGCTATTATTATTCATATTAAAAGGTTCTTGTTAACATAAAATGTATATTCAGCACATTGAACAATGTAACAACACTGCATAGATTAAGCACACTGAGAATTAGAGATTCTAACTCATAGGTGTCAAACTCTGGCCTGCGGACCAAACGCGAAGCCATACCAAATTGTTATTAGAGCTGGCTTACTGGTATTATACAGCTAATATACCGTGGCTCAGGGGGTTGGGAAGCGCATCTGTAACCGGAAGGTCGCCGTTTCGATCCCCGGGCTCTCTGTCCTGGTCGTTGTGTCCTTGGGCAAGACACTTCACCTACTGCCTACTGGTGTTGGCCAGAGGGGCCGATGGCGCGATATGGCAGCCTCGCTTCTGTCAGTCTGCCCCAGGGCAGCTGTGGCTACAACTGTAGCTTGCCTCCACCAGTGTGTGAATGTGAGAGTGGATGAATAGTGGCATTGTAAAGCGCTTTGGGTGCCATGAAAAGCGCTATATAAATCCAATCCATTATTGTTAATATATATATTGTTTAGTATTAAGCTTTGCTTGTTCCATATTCAGTTTTTCAGCAAAACGTGTTTGAGTCCATAAGAAGAGATTCATTCTTAAATCTGGAGGAAGATTTTTTTTCCAATAAATATTAATGTTAGCCCGCGACCTTGTTCCAGTTTTGAATTTTGGCCCACTGTGTATTTGAGTTTGACACCCCTCTTCTAACTGGTGATGGGCAGCTAGCTCCAGCTACACGTACAACAAGTCTTTCTATTGAGCTCGCACTAAGATCAATAACAGTACTGTTACTTTAAGATCCATATAATGATTATTATCAAGTTTTGAAATGTTTTTCAAAGTTCAGAATCTGGGCTAGACCTCAAACAGTATCCTTCCTGTCATACAGTGCGTCACTAAATGTCTTCCTGTCCTTCTTGCCTGTGTATTCAATGTTTCTAAAGCATGTAACCTCAGCATTGCTGATTCATTTGCAAATTTAAGCTGCAAACAATGTGAAAAGTTTCCAAACTTTTTTTTTTTACTGACTGTAACTGCAATCTAAGATGCCATCTATCATGTTATCATAAAATCATGCTGTTCAAAGCATCCCAGGTTTACCAACTTTTCTTAAAGACCGTGCTGTATCATCAGTATTATCCAAGTAGCTCTTGTGAGTTTCCAAGTATAAAAACTGTGTTGAATCCATCATAAAAACATTAAATTATAGTGGACCTCATCCTCTCATTCTGTCATTCTGTCACATCTAGCCCACAGTTTAGTTATATCTCAGGTCATGGTGTGATCATTGCTTCTGACTTTGTCTTTAGTGTGTTATGACTCAGGGTCTTGTGTGTCTCTCAGCAGGTTGACCCGATGCTCACGCCAGAAGAACGACAGCTCAACAAAATGCAAAACCATGGCTACGAAAACCCCACCTACAAATTCTTTGAACAGATGAACTGAAGCATCGGGGCAGCCAGCAAGTCATGCCTGACCACACGTTGTGTCCCTCGACTCTTCCCAACAGTGATGTCCCAGCTACACTCCCTATGTTGGATTTATGATATGTCGCAAATGTAAAGTAACTGAATAAGTACGGGGTTACATCCCAAACCCATTGCAAATGACCCGACAACAACCAATCATCCGATTCATCACCTATAATACTCCTTCGGCTTAGAGTCTGAGGATGTTTCTTTGCATTAGCAGTGTCACAACATTTCATAATCCTAAAACCATTCACCTCCTCCCAGTGGCATGACTTGACCTACTGCTCCTCGTGAGAAGCTGAATTTGAACGGTGCATAATGCTTTATAGTATTTATTTTCAGTAGTAGTGTCTCTGTTCAGATTGTACCACAGTTAGATGTGATGTATCTGTGTAGATGAGTGTGAGTGACAGCTGAGTTTAAACATGGCATAAATCCCGATTTAAGTAAGAGTTAGTGATAAAAACAAAAAAATATCCAGCGTATTCTCAAACTTACCTCCATGAGCTACTGTTTCATCGCACAGTGCAAAGTACGACTACATTAGGCAAGAATGGCGAGGTGTTAACTTTGAATGTGTGAGACATCAGGCTTTGATTTGAAACACAGAAATAGGCCACACTAATCGATACAGAGCTATGTGCTGGTGGTACAAAAGAAAATGTTTTTTTTTTTTAAAAAAACAACAAAAAAAACACCAAATATTTAATTTAGCTTATTTAGTCAGTGAATGAGTTTGTTTTATTTGTTCTGCTATCTAAAGAACTGTAAAACAGAATAATCAGAAGTCCGTTATTTTGATGAAAGCATGACAACTTGGTGTATGATGCTGCAGTATTTATTTGTGTTGTTCCTGTCATTGCTTTTGAAAAGTCGGAAATGTCACAGTTCAAAATGGACACTGTAAATAACGTAAGAAGTACATACTGCTAGATGTAGACATTTCTATGATTAATTTGCATTGATGTAATGGAATAATACATAAAAATAGTACATTGTGCTGTTATGAGAAGGAGAAACACTTTCCTAACATGGCTGATTGAAAACGGACTGTTGTAAAAACCAGCACAAGACAACGACACAGCAACTACTTTCTGAATGTATTTAAGGTAGATGTTGAGGCTCCATCTTCTTTTCGGTACTGCATCATTCCCTTAGAAAACCTTAGTAGGAGTAGTTAACTTCAGCACCTCCAACAGACTACATGCCTGATGCCCTTTCTCATCACCTTGTGTAGCAGCCTGTTCATCGTCACATCTTTTGGCAGGTTTGAATTAGAGCGGAGCGGCTTAACAGTTAGACGTATCGTACCGCACAGAGCAGTGAGTGGAAAGAGGGCACAGCTATAGTAATGTGAAGTGTCAGCGTGTGCAGTAACTCCCAAAAAACTGACCACACTCTGGCATGATAGTCGTACTGTTTAACACCTTTGAACACTACAACATTTGAGCATTAGTAATCTAGTATAGACGCTGTACTAAAGTTCCTATCATCATCAAGAAGCTTTTTCACTAAATGATTCATGGTAGTTTGTCATATTTATGAACAACATAGTACACCATATAGGTACTACGAAAAGGGACTGCCCCCCCCCCCCCCCTTTTTTTTCTGATTAATTGTTAAGTGCTTAGTGTATCGATTTGATTTCATTTAGCAACATCGTGTCAGATCGTCTAGGTTAAAAAGGTCACGTTGTGGGATGTTGCTTTTGATTCATCAGTCTTTAACTATGTGCGACATAGTACAGATAATCAGTACCAAAATCAGGTTAGAGTTTATTTGTTTATTTCTGGGTGACATTTACTGTAAAAACAAAAAACAAAGACAGCAAGAAAGAAAACACTGCAAAAACTCAAAATCTTACCAAGTATATTTGTCTTATTTCTAGTCAAAATTATCCCATTACACTTAAAATAAGACACAATCAGCTACAGGGCAACATTTCAGTAAGCTAAAGGAACTTGTTTCAAGACAGTGAATCTTGAAACTAGAGAAAAACTAGAGATTTTTCACTTGTTCCACTGGCAGATTTTTTCACTTATTTTAAGCTAAAATATCTTGTATTAAGTGAAAAAATCTGCCAGTGGAACAAGTGAAAAATCTCTAGTTTTTCTCTAGTTTCAAGATTCACTGTCTTGAAACAAGTTCCTTTAGCTTACTGAAATGTTGCCCTGTAGCTGATTGTGTCTTATTTTAAGTGTAATGAGATAATTTTGACTAGAAATAAGACAAATATACTTGGTAAGATTTTGAGTTTTTGCAGTGAAGCGGCTTTTGTTCACTGTAACGAACGTTAGATTTGTTTTTGTGTGAAGCTTGTTTTGAAATAAGCGAGAGATTTTGACTATTGGACTATCCAGTCTTCTGTTCCTTCTTGTTAGGTGCGTTCATTGCAGGTTGCGGTCGTGTTATGACAGGTAAAGAGAAGTCATAGCTCCTGTATAATTTGTACAGCTACGTTAGTGAATGAAAACATTGTACGTTCGCAGTTTAAGTCAGTTGATCTTGTAATGATACTACTGAAACCATAGATGAGAATAAGCTTGCCTGTGTTTCCCAAACCACTGAAGGTTTCCTACCAGCATTTAGCAGACTTAGAACGGTGTATACTGTAGTTCCTCAAATCACATTTGTACTTCTGTCCTCTGTCGAATTCTAGACTTCTTTGTTGGTCTGTCCCCCTTACTTCCCAATGAACTATAAACAATGTTATTGAAATTTTAATTGCTGCATTATTGCCTTTTACAATGCTGTGTTTTGGATGTAATGATTCTGTATTTTTTATTTGTATGTAATAATCATTTGGATCAAGGGTCATGCTTTTCACGTGTAATTTTAGAAGCTTGGACAAGAAACACTGACAAGTAAATGTGAACTACAGACAGACACATTGCCTCTGCCTAATTGACAAGGGGTGGCACTAAGCACAAGATGAGCCAAATTGATCCAATTGTGTACAGATTGCTAAATGTTAGACGCCGATCCCGTCTGTCTGGTTTCAATTACACTGCAGGATTTTAGGGGTGTTGATAGCAATGTTGGTCTTCATTTTCATTAAGAGTTTTAACCAAAGACATGATCCATAAATAATGAGACAGATCATCAAATTTGGCAAAATGTTTTCCTGTGTAACTGTACTGCAAGCAATCTGACAAACTGAAACTGGTGAAGCTAATTAACAGTCTAATAAAAATGAGTGACCCATAAAATATTGTCTCTGCTTTTTAAATGTGTTTATCGTGGGGCGATCGTGGCTCAAGAGTTGGGAGTTCGCCTTGTAATCGGAAGGTTGCCGGTTCGAGCCCCGGCTCGGACAGTCTCAGTCGTTGTGTCCTTGGGCACGACACTTCACCCATTGCCTACTGGTGATGGTCAGAGGGCCCGGTGGCGCCAGTGTCCGGCAGCCCCGCCTCTGTCAGTGCGCCCCAGGGTGGCTGTGGCTAGAATGTAGCTTGCCATCACCAGTGTGTGAATGTATGGGTGGATGACTGGATATGTAAAGCGCTTTGGGTTCCTTAGGGACTAGTAAAGCGCTATATAAATACAGACCATTTACCATTTACATGCGTGTTTCTCTGTCTATACAATGTACCAGGGTCAAACAGATGGCCTACAGGGTTGATGGCTCTGAAAAAAATGGTGGATTTTTCATTTTGTTTTGAACCAGGAAGCATTGTAAAGCATGACTTTAATGACAAAGCACACCATGAGAGCTGTCCAAAGACATTACTTATTGCATAGCCTACCACACTGAGCTAAGATCAGTGATGATGCATTTCTTTGGTTAACTACATTAACATTTCTTTGTAATCTGGGTCTTCATCATCTTTTATCTGAAAAGATGTTACTCACACTAAAAGAGAGAGTACATATATATATATATATATATAAGTTTTATATGCAGTGCTTGTGCTGGTCCAGCGCAAAAGCACAACAGTAGTGAGTTAGACATAGACAGCACTCCTCTTTACCACAATCGCATGAAAGGAAATTCACTGTCATGCTCCTCACGAAGGCAAAATGAATATTGAATTTTGATCACCTTGTAACTTGTGCAATACAACCTATGATGTAAAAGCCACAGTCAAAGGGGGGAAATCTGGCTTACTCACACTGGAAAATTAGCTTCTTTTCTTTTTTTCTACTACAGGCTCGTTTTTCTTGGGAAAGAGAAACCTAACGTAAAATCGGTTTACACTGTTTCTTTTGCTAATTAACAGTATGTTAGTTTCATTAGTGAATTGCCTGTTTTTCTTAACTTAAAGGTGCAAGTTTTCAACGTCCTGCTCACTTGTGTGCCACGCATTGATGTAATATTTGGTAGTAAGACTTTCTGCATGATAAAAATCTTAACCAAGGTTAAGATAAGGTTTTCTCTCAGCTTTCAGTATGGAGTTTCAGTGACTCCTAAAGCCACACTGTCACTTCTGTGAAGCCAAAATTGCAGTTCACTTCCTTTGTCAGGAAAAGCTACGATGATACCATCATTTCTTTAACCTCTAAAAACAAAACTGTTTCAACAAATACACTTGAGCTCAGCTTTAGATGACTTTTGTATGGGGTGTCAGAGTGGAAAACTTTTACCTTGCATTGCAGTTCTAGACATATACAGTACATACAGTTCTAATTACCCATTCATTCTAATGGGTATTTAGTACGTTAGTAGCTTACTGGTATTTTCCTTTGAAATGAATGTCATGCAATGAGTAATGCTATACTGTAAATGCGCTGTGTGTGTTTTTCTTTTTTTTTTATGCCTGCTTTTTTTTTAAAAAAATTTAATTTTAAAGTTGCCTTGACACAGTTCTCAAGTAGCTATTCACCTGAGAGTCACCAGCGTGGGCAGGTCTCACATTTCCTTCACCCACAAATTACAAAGAAGTGTCAAGCCCCAGCCCCTGTCTTTACACAGGTTCACTTCTTCCAAACCACAACACTGACGGGTAGTCCTGCTTACCCAGATTACTGTGAAAACTCTGTGTGGCTGTACAGTGACAGTTTGCCATTGATGCTTCCAACACACATAACTCATCTTGGTAGTGGTTCCTCTGAAGTCAACTGCTCACATACCGCTACTGTGGTAATGTACGACAACTCATATTAAACCAGACTTTAATCAAGTTGCATTCTGAGTGTGCTTTTTGTTTAGTTCAGTAACGCTTTGATTCATTCAACAAAACAACAACATGAAACTCCTTAAAATGCAGAGATTAAAAGCCTCCGTAGGTGGATCAAAGATGTTACTGCATGAAATGCGCATTTGACCAAATAAAAGATAAATCTCATTTTTATCATATGACACGTGGGCGGTGGACGCACTAATGTGGAATGTGCAGATGAGCGCAAGTACCCCACACGGTTAGACACCTCGGTGAGTCAGCACTGATGATGGGTAAAGTGTCTGATGGTGATTGTCAACTGACGGCGGGTGGGACAGCAGGTGTTGAGGAGTGGGGTGTTAGGGGGGCCTGAGAGTCTTGAGATTACTGGTAGGTGAAGCCCTTTGCATCAGTTCTGGCTTTTTCTTCCTATATAGTGCAAGGTGACATTTAAGCATTGGTATATTGCTAATTTCACTGAGAGGAATCGATGAGATCAGACTGTCCAGTGGTTTGAGCAACATTTGACAATAACTGCACAAACAAGGGTGTGAAGAATAGCCCCCAAATGTCACCGACTTTCTTGTAAGCATGCACACAGCACGATACCTATACGTGATTAAGCTACCACGAATGGTCAGATATCGTATATTACATCGCGGAATTGTAACGTATGGCAGTAATGCACTAATAACTGCGAGAAAACCTCTTAAATAAAAAAAGTAAGCTGAAAAAAAAACAAACCCACACAAAATGACAGTTTCTAGTTTTTTCCCTTCTTAATGCAACAACCTGTCAAACCTGTGATCACAGCCATTACAGGAAACCACCTTGTGGTTCACACTTTATGCATGTCCCTTTATCATATAGGTGAGAAGCATTTATGACGAATACTACTTAATCTTAAGTGCTTTATATTTGGAATTAAGTTCTATGTAAATGATGAACTCTTGAAAATTATTGGGAAAAGCAGTTTGCGCACTGTATTCACCACATAGGAAATGTTCACATATCCAAAACATGCTGCCAAAGTCAAAATGGAAAAAAAAGCAAAAAAAACCCCCCCCAAAGTTAACTTAAAATTCTCTAAGATCATGCATGATCGTGCATGTGGAGAAACAAAATCACTTTTTATGTGTCGCCTTTTTAATTCTGCAACTCTGAACAGAGTCAAGTTGGGGGTTTTTTTTTAATACGCTATTCATTTCTTTTTTGTCTTAATATGCAAACAGAAACCTTGCAGAGAAAAAATTCTTGAGCAAGATCTTATCTCTGCTTAAAACAAACTACTCACCACAAACCAAAATATAGCATTCGATACAACACATTAGGTGGTGTTTATTGTAATATATAAGAAGTAGTAATCGTGTCAATTTATATCCCTCATGACAACTGGACATTGCAAGAACAATAAGGGCAGGAACAGTGTTCTTTATAGAAACTTAAAAGCCATGCACAACAATGTATTAATACAACAGAAATAGCAAATGATAGCAATCGCACTATGATTCCTCTACGAGACTTGAGTTAAAAAATCAATATCAAAACAGCTTGATTTATACAGCTCATATGAGACAATTGGGATTCTTTGGCAGGTTTTAACAATACAGTGCACAATGGGAAAAATCTGATCCATGTGTTTCTAAATAAATGTAATTGACAAGGTCAGTAATCCAGTCAGCATTTAAATCAAAGATTAGTTCTGAAGGTGTTGAGGTAAATACGAAATGCATGTAGTTATAATAAGCTGATAGTCAAATAAAAGTAATGGCGTTTTTACTGTGTAATATAACGTGTTAGATTTACTTTAAACAGTAGGTCGAACAAAGTGTTGTTGTTGTTTTCTGCATTTCCAAGAGCAACTTCCTGAATGTAAAGAAAATGCAGAAAAAAAAGTTTCCTGCTGAGGTTTTTACCTCAAGTGGTGCTATGGAGCTGTTTTTCAACAAATGGGCACTTCCATTGCCTGTTTTGGGTGTGTGTATTAGTACATAAAGGCCAGTGAGGCCTTGCAAGTCCCCACCGATGCCTTTTCTAATATTTCACTGAAAAACAGGTGGTAGAAACATACTGACATGTGCAGAAATGTGCTAAATCTGTTTTCTAGTAAACAGAGCATTAACAATTTGATTTGAAAAAGAAAGTGCACTCTAAGTTCTATAGTTTTACATGCAAGGACATAATTAAAAAAGCCTACAACCTCAGATGAACAAGACAAGAACACATGAAATAAAGCACTGTGCCATCATTTATTTAAAAAAGAAAAAATCAGAATCAGTGAATCAAAAACTGAGAACACTTTGTGATTCACTAGCGTGCAGAACCATCTTTAGCTAGTATAACCTGAAGTAACTGTTTTTTCTATGATTTTATCTCTTGCATCATAGTGGAGAAATTCTGACCACTCTTTTTTTACAACTTTGCTTCAATTTATTGTGGTTTGGGGGAAATTGTTTGTGCACAACTACCTTAAGGTCCCACCGCAGCATTTCAGTTGGGTTGAGGCCGGGTTTTTAACTGGGCTATTGCAACACCTTGATTCTTTTCTTTTTCTGGCATCCTGTTTTAGTTTTGCTGCTGTGCTTGGGATCTTTGTCCTGTTGCATGACCCCATTTCAGCCAAGTTTTAGCTGTTGGACATACAACCTCATTTGTCTCTAGAATATATTGGTATACAGAGGAGCACAGATGGCGGTTTGCAGAGCTTAAGCTATGCTGCCATGTTCTTTTAGAGAGAAGAAGATTTTTACCAGTTCCTGTTAATAACTTTAAAATTCAACATGCTAA
This sequence comes from Aulonocara sp. 'chitande type north' Nkhata Bay, assembly GCF_057382095.1. NCBI lineage: Eukaryota > Metazoa > Chordata > Actinopteri > Cichliformes > Cichlidae > Aulonocara > Aulonocara sp. 'chitande type north' Nkhata Bay. The sequence continues at coordinate 31,408,105 of NC_141354.1, forward strand.
TTGAGGCAAGTAGAGTCTCAGATGTAGCTCTTGGGTTTTTGCAGTTTCTCAGAGAAATAGACGCTCTGATTTTTGAGTGAATTTGCCAGGCGTCCACATATCATGTCTTGAATGTTTTCCACTTATGAATAATCATTCTTACTGTAGACTTCAGATTGTTTGGAAACTGTCTCATAAATCTTCCCAGACTGACAGACAACAACAGTTGCTTGTGTTAGAACATACCTGATCTTTCCTTCTTGGCATTGTGTTAATGTACATCTGAATGCTCCATAACTGCCAAAAGTCTTGTTTTTGTAGAGATGCTCTAACTCACTAATGATCAGCTAACTGGCTGCATTTGATTAGCACCAACTGGTTGCTACTTTCCCTCTTAATTTCCATGGATGTAGCACGAGTTTAGTATAAACTTTCCACATAGTTTCTGTATTGTGGCTTCTGTATTAACTATGCTGTTGTAAAAATGAGCTTCTATTTAAATTATTTTAGAATCAGGTAAGGAACAGATGATTTTATATTGCATTCTGAAATGTAAAATGAAAGTTGTACTACTTTCTTTTTTCATGACTGTATAATGCTTTAAAAATGTCTTTGCAAATGTTCTTGCACTTTGTAAACATCAGGTATATACACTACATTTTAGTAAGCATTACTCAATTAAGAACTGAAATACTTACATGAAACTGTTTAAACTTTAGTCATCCACAAATGGCTTGTTACTGGAACCGAGTCTATGTAATGCTAGCTAGCAAGTTAGCCAAAGAGAATCATTATTCTGTGTGCAATGGAGTATTAGATATGTTATTAACATTACATTTCACTGTGCTTGTAGTTTCAGTAAAAGTGAACATGGCAGTCATCAGTAAAAGCAAAGAAATAATTTCACTAAGCAAAGCTAAAATTAATATAATTCATGCAAAAAGGTGTTTTCAGGCTTTTGACCACACACAATAGTGTTTTACCATGTTCTCTTTTAACAGTTTTTGCATGTTGACTCAAACTAAAAGCTACTTTTTAGAGCTTCTACAATAAACAAGTTTAGACAACACTGGCTTACAAGTAATACTATTGACAGCCTCAGAAATATTGATACTTGCTTTCCAGTTGCAGTTTATGTGCTACCGTGCTGCTGAAATGAACACTACATAAAGTCCTAGCTCTGTCTTGTACATATGTTTTGTTTCAATTTGTAACCATGATTGTTTGGTTTTTACACTTGCAGCATGTTCAATTGTGCTAAATAGTCTACTGTGTTTCTTCTGTGCCAACCATGACAGCATAGCTCATGTTGTTTTGTCACCTTGTCACTGTCACTGTGTGTGTACCTGGTGTGTGTATGTGTGTCCACACCTGCGTGTACACAAAGAAAGGTTCCATTATAGCCGGAACTATCTTGAAGGTGGTAAAACCACTTTGTGAAGTAAATAACACTGGTCATCATATTACACTAGCATACTATATTGGTAAACCAAGGATCATTAAATTTATGTGGATATAATGGTAATACCAACCACCTAAGTAAATATTGCGGCAGACCAAGGTAACCTCCTCATGACAACTGCACTCCTGAAAAGCATCTGCCTGTCTAAACATCACACCTTCCTTCAGTTGAACAGTTTAAGGAAGTTACAAAAAGAGCCAAAGATCTTGAATCAGCCTTGAATCTCCCCAGATTTTGACCAAATGAGCATCCAGAATGCACATCATACCTGAGTGGGTCACAGCTCTTTGAACAGCAGGACTCTAACACAAATATTCGAGAACAAGCTTTAATGTCGTTTTTGATCGTTCTGCCCTCCTAACAGCTCGGCAGTTACTGTTTTCACTTTGTGAGCCTTGCCTCTGTGTGTGCGCGTATCTTTGTTTGTGTAATAATGGCAAAATGTGGTCCGCCCACATTCACAGACAGACACACGCCCACGTTCTCAATAATCTGTCAGGCATTTGTAACTGCAATTAAATTTTTGTAAATGCAAATATTTCTAATGACGAGTGTGGTTCACTCGGTGGTCTCTAATCATTTTTAGGTGGAAAATGCTCATCTGTGTTGACAAACTGCTGATTTTCTTTACACTTGTATGAAGAGCCCAAATTATACTGTATAACAAGAATTCTTTAAAAAGATGGCACATCTGCATGTTTTTCCTATCACATGATGTCTCCCCCTGAGCTGAACAAAAAAAATGTAAAGAAACAACCTTTAAGTTTTAAAAATGTAGCAGAAAAAAAGAACTAGCTTAAAAATTAAAGCTAATTTAGGAATATGGCAAAACAAACCGTTAAATGCAAGCAAAGGCACAGAGTATACTCCACCATCACGGGCTGACAAACTGACCAGCTCGCTACAGTTGGCCTATTTTTACAGGTTGTCACGCCAACATCTGACATATCGAAAGGCCAAAGCAGATATTTCTATTTTCAGAGCGCAGCTTTTAGTAAAGCTCGGCCCTACATATCAGTACCACTGGGCTTTGGTCTGTATGTTTCCTGTCACAGATGACTGTCTTTGAAGTGGTTTTTGTCTCAGCAGAGAACAGTCTATTAATGTAGTGACCAGCAAATGAAGTAGGAGGAGAGGAAATCATGTACAACATGTACAGGTGTGCAACATTACCATTCAACCACTGTCCTCATTTTTCTCTCTCATTTTCAAAAAGGTTTTCATTGTTAATTTGGTTTGGTTTGTGTTTTGTATTCGACAACAATAGCTGTATGACACTTATACAAGAAGTAGAAATTATTCCTTATCAAAACTTCCTCCGTGGTTTGAGCAAAGCAAAATTTAACAAAGTACTGGTTTAGTTAACAGAAAGTCCCCATCTTTAATCACAAAAGGCAAGCCTTTTAGCACTGTAATCAGAGCACCAATCAGAGAGAGTTAACATGAAGAGGAGGGACTGAAGAGACAAAAGAGGAAACCACCCTGCCCCACAGTATAACCTGTGCCCTGACAGACATGTCACTTTAGAAGTCGCTTCACAGTCATGATGCGAGGTAGCTCATCGTTCGCCTTGGAGAATATTCACTAAACATCTGGTAAGTGCCTCATTCATGCAGCTTGTTGCTTCTTAGATTTCCAACACTTGAAACCACAAGAAGATGCACCTCAACATTTCTCATCTTTGCTCTTTTTAACTGTCTAATCTTTGATCTACTGTAAACACAACTTAGCACTGTGCTACTGATATGTTACCCGTTGAGGGTTTTATCAATTGGGTGTCAACTCTAGTGCTTTACGTGTGAGCTCTGGAAGGGTTTACTTTAACTACTTCTCTTGTCAAATGTGTAAGGCTTTACATTGACATTGATTATACTTTTACTAAAAGGAGATCAAACACCTGCTAACTATGGCACAACTCAGGTCTACATTGATCCGAGCAGCTGCAGTGGGAACAATATATTATACCAGGCAGTTTATGACAAATAAACAGTTAGATTAAGACAAATAGATTTAAACCAGGTAAGCGTGAACTTTGGGCACAGCATAAAATAACATTTATAGGCCAGCAGCTTCCAGGAGAGCACCTCTATATGCACTACAGTGAACAATCATAAATTATACAGTACTATTGGAATTACATAAATGTCACCAGAAAGTCAGCACAGTATTTGAAAACACATTATAATCACAGTTAAAATGAAAGTGCATGAATTGGCACATAATGCACTCTGAAAGACATCAATAATCCTGAAAGGCCTTTGCAAGTAAGACAAGAGCATCAATATACAGATGAAAGATTTGTTTATGACACATTTCTTTTCACATCTCACCAAAATCTCCTTGGATTTAAAATAATGTTAATTAAAAATTTTTTTTTAATGATTATAAATACATTATGTAATGTTAGTGTGTCCTTGCTCTGTTAGTCAGAGCAAGGACTAATAGACTCAAACACAGCTGTTATCCAACTGCAATAACACATCTGAATACTACAAAAAAATGTCCATCACGCCACTCTTGTGTTAATCTATGCACGGTCTGAAGCATGTGTGTGGGAATGTATGTGAATGTTTTACTGTTATATCTTATTAGTATTTTAAGTATTCTATCTATTTTATTTATTGAATTTTATTGTTTTATTTATATTTTGATATTGCTAGGGATGATGCAATGATCGGGGACCATTCTTAATTTCGTTGTTCTCATGACAATGACAATAAAGTTTCTGATTCTGATTCTGATCCACATGCTTAATTATATTGTCGTCACGACTGTGACAACTAATACGATAATGTTTTAATAATGACATTGGTATTTTATTATCATTATTGGCGCTGTTTTAACGTAAATGCAGGTCACTTAAAATGACTATGTGGAAAATGACGAAAATTGTACTCCAGAAATTTTAATTGTTCTGAAAAGAAAGTTACTTTATATGTAGCTTTGCAAAATCAAAGCATTATATGCGCGTATACTTAATATATCTTTATATTTGAAGCCGTAAATGCCATACTGGGAAATACGGGTCAACGCACTTTATATTCATCTATGCGGACGATACCCGTCACTAAACTGACATAAGCTTGATTTGCACACTGAATTCCCTACGTGCTTTCGACACTGTTTATGTAGAATTAAACATTTAATAATTGTCTTGACTTTAAAAAAACAAAAAACAAAACCGATAAATGCATGCTCAAATGAAAACTCAAGCTTGTCTTCAAGCCCAAGTACACAGAAGCACTAAGTAACTTTGTACTTTCGATAATGGCCTTGCGCCACTGTCACTTTCACTCTCACTGCTCCATGCTGTACCACTTACACCTACATATGAGACACAGCCAAATAATTGACAAATATAAAAACTAAAAATAATTTGAAATTAATTAAAGCAAGCTAAAACGCTTTTAAAAGGCTTTAAAGGATTAAATCGCTCATGTAAACTATTTTCGTGAATTTTTACGCAAGACAAAAGATTTTGATTGGTGCATCATTTATGCACATATTTTTTTTAAATTCCAGTAATGAGACAACTAAATGTCATTTTGTTTCACATTTACTTTTCATTTACAGTCACCATCGAGGTACGGGTATGGGTTTGCAATTGCGCAAAAAAAGACAACAAAAAAACCTTCTGAAATAGCTCACAGTACTTGTGACCTCTGCTTCAGAAACCGACCGCACACTGTATAATCATAAAGGTTCATTATAGACTTCAGACGGTGTGAAGATGACAAACTTTCAGGCATCCGGTAGTTTTAGCGTACAGCCACAGCCTCTTCATCCATGTATTCTCAATATTAATGTTAAATTCCAAAAAAATACTTACATATTTACATATTCCACCCCTGCAATATCTTGCATCTGATGTTTACTGTACTCAAATATGGTCTTATTGTTGTTGATGTTCAAACTTTTTACTCATGTTTACGCGTGTACAGTCATTAGTCATGGTTTCATATACTGTTAGGGCTTTGTGGCTTTAGAGTGTGTATGTGAACTCTGAATATCAAAGCTTTCACATAAGAGTACATTTCCACACAGCAGCCAGGCATTCAAGCATGATAACAGACACAGTAGTGATTGAGGAAAGTTTTCTTGCAAATATGACTCTACAAAAAGATACAGGATTTTTTTAAAGAATACTTTTAAAAAACTGTTTTGAAAAGTCCCTGAAAATGAAATTGAGTTACACCGGTTCTTTGTAATTACACAAATAATAAATATCTTTGTAATAATCATGTTGGGTACATTCTGCCCCCTCAGCTTTCACTATAGGTAATGCTCTTTGGAAAGGGTGGAAAAAAACAGTGCAAACCACAGAGAAGTATATCTGTTAATCACAAGCCAATCTGTGCTGCTGTTTTTCAACCTGATTTTCCAACATACAATTTAGCATTTCTGGAAATGTCACATAGCAATGTGGCAAATAGATGGAACAAACTTTCAGATAGAGTGGGCATAATCTGATGGGATATCTCTTTTGGTTTTGGTTTTCTCTTCTCAGACTTTTGATTATACATCTACACCTTCAGACATGATCAGAATCAACAACACCCAATACTTCCACTTCCTGGAGCAGGCAGATGCCTTACGCCGCTCAGGGTCACTCTGTGATGCTATAATTTCGGTAAAGAGTCAAACTTTCAGGGCTCATCGTCTAGTACTAGCCTGTGCTAGCAGAACTTTAGCACAGCAGCTAGCCCGCGGAGACATAGACAGCCCTGTATGCTGCACTCTAGAGTATTTTTCACCTCACACCTTCCAGCAAGTTCTGGATTTCACCTACACGCAAGCTCTTGAGGTCTCTGTGGATGATCTGCAACTACTGTTGAAAGCTGCACAACTGCTGGAGATGCAGCCACTGGAGGATCAGTGCAGGAAGCAGCTGGACACTCTTGACTGCAGAGCAGAAAAGCAGGAAAAAAGAGACAAAACCACTGATGTCAAAGTAGAAAAGGAGACTCCAGAGGGACAAGATCAACATTCAAACGCAAGTCCATTTAATGAGGATAAACTGCTTAAGAGGTCCTTCCCTGGGAATGAGGCAGGCACTGCCATGGAAAACCTTTCACCCTCTACTCCTACTAAGACCCACAGCAGTCCATCACCCCCAAGAAAGAAGGTCAAACTGTCCCCTATTTCAGAGCCAATTCACAGCAGAAACAGTGCTGTTGCCAAGCCTGCTAGTAGCAATTCCTCTTTCTCTTATCCATGGACTTTCTCTACAAACATGTGGGACTCTGTGAGCACCTTGCGGCGAATAGCAGAAAACTATCCAAGCTTACTTGCAGCTCACCCTCTTCAGTCACCCAACCAGTCCTCTATACCCTACCCATACTCTCTCTCCAGTCCCCAAATGTTCCCCCTACTAAGTTCTCATTTTCAAACCCCAGGTCAGAACCCCATAATGGGCTACTCAGGCTTCCACCCCCGCTATGCACAAAACATTTACACTGGTCCAACTCGAATGGGAAACATAATCAAACAGAGCCTTTTAAAAAGAAAAAGATCTAGCCAGAAAGCATTTCCTGGGACTGTTCAACCTGGTGAACCAAGGTAAGACACAGTTTGGACATGATTTTGGAAACTTGGTTGTTTTTTTTTCTAGTCATTATCTCCAAATTTTTCCTCTAATAGAGTAATTTAGAATCCCCCGATTTGCTCAATTTTTCCTTTGTGACAGCTACCACACCTGACTCACTGCTTTTTGGGTAGATATGTGTTAACAAGCCTCCTGCATTTTCCAGCTACATCAGTTTCACCTGTTAACCCTTCCTTGCCAGTCCAGGTCTGTGAAATTCATTTTTGAGAAGTTATCATCCTAGCTTACACTGCGCAAAAGGGCTAAAAAAGATATATATATATATATATATATATTTATATATATATATTTATATATATATAAAACATTTATAATATATATATATATATATATATATATATATATATATATATATATATATATATACATAAAACATTCATAATATATATATATATATATATATATATATATATACATATATATATATATATATATATATATATATATATATATAGTAAGTTTCATTTATCATCAAAGTAATAACCCACTTCACCTTGTTTTGTTTTTATGTGATAATTTAGCGTATACACATTGCGCACTGTTCCTCACAGCAAAACCAAATAGAACATAACGGGGAGCCCCCTAAATTTCTCCCCTCCTTTGCAAATTCGAGAGTTTCCACACACTGAAATCTTCCTTTACTGTTTAGTCTGGTCTACCTCTTTTCAGTCTTTTCTTTAGCATTGAGCATGTACTAAACATATAAGTATATTGTGGTTGAAATTTGAGAGGAAGGAAGTTTTAAGTGTCTAAGGGACGTAATTTGTGATAACACGTAAAGCAGTAAAACGTATGCAGACTGACTTTTTTCCATGTGCCATTTTGAAGGTGTGCCTTAGAAGTCGGCACACAGAAACCTTTTTTTATATATATATATATATATATATTTGTGGTTTGTGACTTTGGGAGACAAATGAAGGTTTACATTTTAAATTAAAGGTATAATTAGTACATTTGTTTTTTTGCAACTGTTAATTTGTGTGTCCTCAGTTACCCCGAAGTGTCCAAAACCAGCAAAGACAGAGGTCAAGACTGCCAACATTGCAGTCTACGCAATGATCCGGTGCTGCGGGAGTCAGTCTCCACACAGTTAGGTAATGATATGAGAAACACAAAACACACACTTTCAATAATCAAAACACGCTGAAGCTACATTATTATTGTAAAAGTGATCATCCTGTGTAAAAATGATAATTTTAACAAGATAAAAGTAAAAAGTTATTTTCATGACCCCTAACCTCTGCAGACTCCAGCTGTGTAGCAACGCAATGGAAAGTGATAAAAAGAGTTGTGGTTTTTGAAAGCAGGGTGCAGCAGGAGCAGTAGTGTGGTTACTAGATACAGCTAGATACATGCAGTACAGTATGTACTGCATCGCAACAGTGGTTTGTCCCATGCCAAAAAAGTCAAACATATTGATTTATTATGTCGTTCTAATATTCATTTCATCCACACAAAAATGAGTTACACCATCTGTGCGTCTGCATGTTTGTGTGGGTGAGTGTGTGCACACGAAAGTGTACAATCAGCCTGATAAATATTTTATCAGATGTTGAATATCTTTGCTCAATGCAACATTATAATCATGCTTAAACAGATTAGGCAATGGTAAAACTGTCTTACCAGCAGTTGCATCTTAAATAAAATTCAGAGTTTTCTTGCTGCTGCATAGAGTAAGGATAACAGTAAAACAATCTTTATTAGCATTATTATTTTGTAAAAGTCAACCGAGAAACACCCATATTATTTCTAGATCTTTACAAAACAGACGTGTTCAAACCTTATATGAGGTTAGGTATTTTTTAGCAAGAAGTGATATATTGGACAGGAAATGCACTAATGACAACAGGTCTCAGTAGCTTGTGTTTAGAGTGGTAAGTGTTCGATTGTTGTGGTTTATTCTTTCAATTTCCCCTACTACAGTACACCCCCTTCTCCTTTCAGCATCCTGTCTAAAACTATGAGGCCCATGTTTTTACTTGATAGACCCTAAAAAATATAAGGTAGTGTAAAGCTTCAGTGGTGCTACCTTAACCTCAAAAATCACACCTTTATAATTTTTAGAGGTGATATGCGTGCATAGTGACAGGAAGGTAAGCTTGTACCAACTGAATTTATTGTCTCGCAACAGGATGCTTAACAAAAATAGACGTGCCTTAGAAATGCAAGTGAAATGCTGTATGTCTAATGCTGTGCGACTAAAATCGGTTTTTAAAGGTCTGGCAAAAACTGTGGTTATTTATTTTGAAACAGCTGGTTGAGTTAGCAAGTCAGAGCAAGAGACTCTGCGAGCATGACTACTAACATCAGCTAAGGCGGGATTATCACTAACAGTTATCTGACAGTTATTTATCAAGAAATCGATTAACACACAATTTTGCAGAGCCAGCTGTGAACCCGTTAGATCTTCTCTTTTTTGCAAGATACAAACATGCCAGCATTAATCAAATTGTTTTCAAAATTATTTTCAGATACATTTCCTGGTTATCCACTACCTGATTGTTCAGCGTCGCAGCTCTACTATAGATTCAGCCACATTTATGCAATATCTTGTTGTTGTGTAGTTCCATTCCAGCAAGCAATGCAAGCAGCTTCTATCTGACAACATACAACTTACAACAGAAAAGGTCACCACAATATTCGCACCAAGATCTGTTTTTTATATTAAAATCTGATTGTTTTCAAAGGCAAAACCTGCACAGGATGTCGGTTGTGCGGACGAGGAGACGTTACACCGCATGAATCAGAGACCAGAGGAGACCACAGAGGAGAAAAACCCTATCAGTGCCAACATTGCCCTAAGAAGTTTAGTCTGAAACATCAGCTGGACACACACCACCGAGTACACACTGGTAAGCGCATCTCTTCAACAGCAGTGCATCAGCGTATCAGATTATTTACTTTTTTTTCAAAGATAGCTGTGAGAATTTTCGACTTATAGTGCAGCAAAGAATCCTCTGGCTTGACACTGATGGAAAATGATTACCCACAGCAATGACTAATAATTTAGAAAAAAAAAAAGAAATTAAATAAAATCTATAAACATAGGTCACAAGTGTTAACCTAGTTACAAAATGACGTCTGATAAATCTGCCCAGTATGTATTTACCAACTCTGACTTTGAAAAGCATGTTTAAAAATAACAACAGCAACAAAGGTCTGACGTTGTTTTAGTCAGTGGGACTTGGAAAATCATATCAGAGACAAGGCATGGCAGGCTACAGCCAAATTAAGGAATTTATGAATAACTGTCACAGTTATACCATTTTTAAGTATCCTCATTATAATAACTAAGAAGTTTTTGTGTTTTTCAGTACATTTAAAAAGTGTCTGCACTTTTTAAATGTACAACCGGGCCCATGTGCATTACTGCAGAACATCTTCGGTAGTAGAGAGTTTTCCACTCATTCTAATACTATGAAGTTAACCTTGCAGAATATGAAACTTGCAGACTTGAAACTTGCACGCAACAGAGAACCTAGTCAACAAAGGGCATCATGTCTGTATTTAACTGCAAAGCAATTCTATACATTGAGAAAATACTAAATAGTAAAGAAAATACATTTCCAAAACACTCCTTAAAGCTTTATTATTAAGATTACTTTGGAGACACTGACATTAGAAATATTCACCATGATGAATGTCTAGCATTTGCTCTGCATATTGGGTTTTTGGGAGTGTAGGATTCAGAAGCTTAAAGCAAAAGAAGAGAATTTAAAAATGATTTGCACTGATGGAAAGGACATGAGCTAATTTGCTTAAGTTGAGGTCTGTTTAGCTACAGAAATGGTAATGAACATGAGTCGGTCTTTCAGATAGGCCAGTGTGTTCTAGGATAGATCTGCTTCATAATAACATCTTTTAAGAGCAATTTTGATGTCTCACAAATCAACGAGTATCTGAAAGACTGAAAGAAGACACTAAAAAGAAATTCCCGGGTATATTACTTCATAAATAAGTCACTTCTTTTTCAGGCGTTCACACACTTAGATGTTTAAAAGCTCTTTGGAAAGGATTTTGTTTTAAACTTTTAACACTACCTGTTAAACCAGTAGACTTTTTTAATAAGCACAGATTTTGTCAGCACATTTTATTAATATGAAAATGTAAGTTTTTTTTCTCAGAATGACTAAGCTGATATTTATCTATTTCATTTTGTGTTGCTTTGACCTACAATCAAATAGAAAAACCGACTTAGTGGAAAGCAGATGCAAGTGGTGCAAAGCTGGATGATTTGCATAAAAGTGCCCCAGTTTACTCTACTCATGTTTACTCATTTAAGAAGTGTGTCTGTTGAGAGCGAAAGAAAAATTGACCCAATAAACAGTTTTAGGATTTGACTAAATATTAAACATTGCATGTATACCAGAATTTATGCCAATCAGTAAATTTATATGTGCAACCAGAATAGAACCAATTCAGTATTCAAATTGTGAGATGTGTTCTCACGATCTATAGTACAGTCTCTTGGTCATGGCATTTAATAGTGATCAGGGGGGACATTTTTTTTTTACAGAAAATGATAATGGCACAGTAAAATTGACCTTTGACCTTACAGATATAAAATGTAATTTTACCCTAACAGACATTTGTACAAAATATTTTATTTATCTGATGAATTCTTCAAGTAGGGCTAAAATAGGTACTTTGAGAGTTCACCGTGTGAAACTGACTTTGACAATCAAATTCATCAGTGCGTTCTTGATAACAAGTGAATGTTTGTGCAAATTATGAAGAAGGAAAAAAAATCCCTTGAGGCTTTCAAGGTCGTATGTAGCCTACATAAATACAGACAACCCAAAAAAACATAACCCCACATACTACATCTACTGGCACAGAGGCCCGTGCTAAATAGATTGTAAAACGCTGAAAATAAATATGTTTTAAACACCCTTTCTCAAGTGAGCGCTCCTCTCTTCCACCTCCTTTCTCTTCCTTCCTGTGCCCCCTACCCTGCTCTTTCTTCTCTCTGCTTCAAGGCGAAAAACCATTCGAGTGTCGCCTCTGTGGTCAACGTTCACGGGACTACTCGGCCATGATCAAGCACCTGCGGACTCACGGCGGGGCCGCACCGTACCAGTGCACAGTGTGCCTGGAGTTCTGCAGCAGCCTGGTCGCCATGCAAAGACACATCAAGAGCCACGCAGTGCAAGACTTCCCCCCTGACTGGAGCATCAACAGCACCTACCTGTATATCTCCCACATCTGAGCCACGCCTCACAATCCAACTGCCTCCATCGACGCGAAGTTCTCAAGAGTGTAGCTGTAATGTGCCCCTCTCAGCTATAATCATTACATAGCCTACACACAGCTAAGCATCAATTATATTTCTAAAGATAAAATTTAAAAAAAAAAGTATGTATGGTAATGTTTGAGAAATCTAGAGGGCCATTAAACACTTACCCCTAAGTGAAATGCAAGATTACAAACTGGAGTGTAGCAATAACTTGTATACAAACTGCAACTGTTCTGTATTCGCCGTCAAAACTACAGATCAGATCAATACAGCACTAATTTCCAGTGATATGTCAGAAAAAGATATTGAAAGTGTTTACCATGCATTAAAGCCACATCAACAGCTTATCCTCATCGAATGACGCAGGCATCTTCTCTCCGACTTTCATTATCACTTGACTGTTGTATACCGTAATCTTTGTGTGTCTGACTTAGGTTTACAGCACCCTCTTGAGGAGAACCACAGTAACATTATGACAAATTTCAACTGAAATATGCAACATAGTGTCCACATCTATCTTATTCTGGACAGAAAGAAAGGCGATTTCTCCAGAAACAATTAAGATGAGTTTAAGCTGTAGCAGTACTGGTGAGAGAACTGGCAGCAAAAATGTTAATATACAAAAAACAGTTTAAAGGAGGCTAAAATTTAGCAAAGATAATACCTGTCCTCTCATTAATAGTGACTAGTTAGCTTATATCATCAGTATTATCACAGAGCTTTTGCATCTATCCCAAGCTTGATAGTGAGAATAGTTGAGCGCTTTCTTTTCTTTATTTGGACGTGCTGTAGTAAAAGTCACTCAGAGGTAGGCCTGCCAACTTAAATACCTCCATAAAAGCTCCATACAAGGTTCAGGATTGAAATTATTACATACATATTATGTATGTTTGCACACTGCTTCCTGGAATGAGCTTTCAGTGAAACTCTTGGGTCTGTTTCCATCAAAATGTATTTGTTGATTTGTACAGCATTATCCTAAATGTGTATTAGCTGTGAAATAAATAAATAAACATTATTCATCTTTCACTCTAATTTTTTTTCATACAGATGTTGATGTAAATACACATAGATATAAACATAAAATGCAAAGTGCAAAATCTTTACATTAATTACACATAGCAAGTACCCTTATTTTTCACCTTATTTTTTAAAAATACATAAATACATACGTTGACGTAAATACACATAGATATGAAGAAAAAAGGCAAAGTGCATATATATGTGTGTGTGTGTGTGTGTGTGTGTATATATATATATATATATATATATATATATATATATATATATATATATACACACGTGTGAGTGAGAGTGTACATAGCTTTGAAGTCACTATAATAAGATGAGAGGTCCCATTAACTAAACACATCAGAATCTGAGAATTTGTGTCACATTATTTTATGATATAATGTGATTATATTATAGTATAATTTAGATATAATATATTTAAATGTTCAGTTAGCCATTAGAACCTCACACAGGATGCGTCCAATTGTGATCAATGCGGTGGTAGTACATGTTATAAAGACAAGCAGTTGTTTTCCTGGTCCCCTTTTCAAGGTTTGGTTCCAGTCGGTCTGTTTGGTATTGGTTAAAGTCAATATAATGGCCTTATAAGTCACATATTGTGTGTTTGTGTGGCGGTGTGTTCCGTGTCCTCTTATATTTAGTACATGTACGGTGCATCTCACAAAGGCTGTAATTCATCCAAAACAGCGGTGCAGCACCTCGCAGCAAAAAAAAAAGATTACGTTTGTTAAAAGTCGCGCCGCTTAGTTCCGTCCTTGCACGGTTTCACAGAGGGCGTAATAGAAGACGTCTGCACGTACAAAAGTGGTCGGATTCTCGGCGCCGCTCCTGTGTCTGACTTCCTTCACTGCTCGGTGCAGCTTCACGCTGCTTCCGTTAAAAAAAAAAGAGAGGGGGGACTATTTTAAGCGATACGAGGCGGAGATACACTAGTACGCTTCTGAAACGCGTTGCGGCGCGTCTGGTTATTTTTTTTTTTTTTTTTTGTGAGTGGGCGCGATCAGCTCCGACTGCTGCGTAGGAGCCGGAAAGTGACGCAGTCGCAAGTGGGTATTCCCGGGCAATTGGAGGGCGGTGGGGATGGGGGGGTACGAGAACCAAGTCCGTAGGTACAATAGCAGTCACAGATCAGTGACATGTCGAATTTCGTTTGTGTAAATAAAACGTACCAAAATAACACAACCGCTGTGAAATTTGACATTTTGATGTACTCATTTACATTTATGCATCATATTCTTACCAAGCTCGTTTTTCCCAACCACTTTTACAAAACTACTTTTTTCTTTAAAGGGAAATGCGTGAACCATACTACTGAGTATTCATATGCTGCAGATTTTTGTGCCAAATTACAACAAAGAATTTGAAACATGTTGCAAGCCCGACTCTTTTGGGCCTCTGTCGAAGCCAGTGGCTGAAACTGTAATAATGGGCCAATTGTAGCAGTAAAAGCACAAAAGTAGAAATATGTTGCAAAGTACCTTGGCTAACTATGCACAGTACAAGAGCAGAATTATTAGGAAGGCTGGCTAAGGCCTTATTGGCTCCCTGTTCTAATCTGCTATCTTAAAAGCTCCATTTACCACTTGCATAGTACAGTCTGCTGTAATGTTCCCTCTAAGCTGCGCACGTGCGCAATTGCGCACTGCTGGCACGGTCTCTGCGCACAAAAAAAATCCAACCTGAATTAAAATTGAAACTTTAACAATTCTGTTTTGCAGTGTTAGTCAGTAAGTGCCTGGCTGCTCCCGTATGGAATTAGAACGATCCCATCTTATCCCACAATCCAGCCAATAATGCGATTCACATTCGTATATATGGAGCTAATCAACGTCCTTATGTGCCGACACCAGTGTTAGCTAGCAAAGCGGCGTGGCTGATGTGGAGTGAAGCCACGTTAATGACAATGTGTACAACCATTGGAGATGTGAGCAGGACAGTCGGAAAAATTGATGGAAAAAGTGTGGACTTTATACCAGTTTTTAAATTGTGTTGATAGGCCACGTAAAACCAGAGTTATGATAAAAATAAATTTGAATTTGAATATATGCAATGTTTGGTTTTCTTCCTGAATACTATTGTTGTTTATATTTACTGCGGGAAGAAACGGTAAAAACTGCATTTTATAAGGAAAGCGCTCGAAAGCACTCTCCGCCTGTGAGCATAGCTGGAGTGGCCATCGGCCCACCAGGCAAATGGTAATGTTTCGTTTTAAATGGGCCGATGTTTTTTTTGTTGTTGTCTTTTTTCCCCTAACGGTGTAAACAGTGAAAGGTGGCGGATTGGACAGATGCTGGCAGACGTGTAAAAATAACTCAATTGTTTGGTAGTGGCTATGGTGGAGCTTTCACAGATTCAGTAAAATTAGCAAGTGGTGGAGGCCAGCAGATAGATGAGGGAAAGGGGAGGCGGAGGAGGAGAGACACAAGGCGGCCGCCGGTCCGACTGTCAGGTGAACTGAGCTTCGGGTGAGAAGTTATGACCTGCAGTCTATCTGGGTCAGATATAAACCAAGTTTAGGTGTAGTTTATTTTCGTTGTGCTAACTTTTTACAGTCAGTTACAATAACTCGTACTGCGTGCTAGTACGAGTTATACACCCACCCACCCTATACAGCTGGGTGGGTGCTATGATGTGACTGGTGAACTTATTCACTTATTCATAAGCTTAGTAGAGTCAGTGTTGCCAACTCCTCAGTAAGGAAAATCGCTATTGGTTGTCCTAAAAGTCGCTACCAGTCGCTAAATGACGTCATTGCCTAATTTGCATAATTAGTCATGCTAATCTAATTGTAACCTATGTTGTTGGAGAGAGAAATAACATCGTGGAAGAGACATAAAGTGAGTAAAAACGTCCTAAATGCATTTAGAGTTTATTTAGATCTACAAATTTAATTTCTTTTAGCAATTATTGTTTTTTTTAATGTCACAATTCCAACCCTGCTCCTTTACCCGGGCTTGGACCGGTGTTGTGCCAAAAAGTGATTGTCTGCCAAAAACTGATTTCCAGTGTTTCTGTGTATTTTTTATGTGTAATATCTTTACGTATGTTCGTAAATAGACTTCGGTGAACAGGGGATACAAAGGGGTTACATAAAGAATTAAAAAATTATCTGTTTTTTAAGTATCTTTACAACTTGTACTTACATCATAACCAATCCGGTCCTTTATCCCCACTTAAAATATTTTTACAGAACTATTGTAATATTTGCTGCCATTTCTGCTGTCCTGTTGGGCAACTTACTCTTACAAAATACATTTTTAATGTTAATGAGATTTTTTTTTACTGCATAAATAAAGGTTATATAAAAGTCGCTGCCAAAAACTGATTGCGGCTTGTATCTTGCTACACGAATGTTGTTTGTGGCTCAAGATGACTTTATGTCATCCATAAGGGATGCATTTGACATATGTTTAACATATTATAGCCCAACAAGTTACTTATACCACTTTAAATATGAGCAATCGCTTTTTGGCAAATACCGGAAATCAGTTTTTGGCAGACAATCACTTTTTGGCACAACACCGGCAAAAGTGACCCGAAATAGGCACTCTGGTGGAGTTACTTTGTGTGTGTGTTTATAAGTAGTTTTAAACCTTGTGATCCAATTCATACATAAATAGATTGAATACAATCTATTTATGTATGAATGTCAGTACAAAGAGGGAGAGAGGAAAGAGGGGAATATGAGGAGAAAGTACATGATCAGGAAGAACCAGGTAAGAAAACAGACAGGGAGTACTAACAGGCAAAACAGAAACTGTTAAACTAATTTTACTCGTACAATCTGGAAGTTGTGTTCTCCCTATATTAAAGCTGCTGTACAGAATCTGCAAAACAAACTGGGTTGTCAGCCCTGGCACTGCATTACCATATTGAGCTTTAGTCAGAGGAAGTCACGGTTGCCAAAAACTTTTTGAAGCTCAAGAATGAGGCTGGTGCCATCCCAGATATGTTTACATTGTACAATCTTCTGGATAATCAGATCGTCCCCACACTGAAAACTGTTATTCAGGTTGCCCTAACAAACCCAGCTAGCAGCTGTAGCTGTGAAAGGTCTTTTAGTGTCTTGAGTCAGCTCCATACCTGGCTGAGAAGGACCATGGGTCAAAGCAAACTCCAGCACCTGGCTGTGATGTCAGTTGAGAAATGCTTGAGCAGACAGAACACCAAAATGTGATAGACAGATTTACCAACCTCAAGGTGAGGCGACATAGGATAAAAGAAAAGAACAAATCTGCAGAGCCATAGTAGTATCTGCAGTAAAGATCTTTTCATACATTGTATACATTGTACCAGAGGCCAAGGTGTCTCAATTTTTCTAATTTTGTAATAATATTTTGTACATTTCAAGGACTCATCTATTTTTGGAGTGTATTTTTATGTATCTGTATTATATTATACATACACTTTAAAAGTGAATCTGTCCAAAAAATGCACTGAAGTTTACTTTTTACTCACTGTGAGCATCATTCATTATTTTCCCACAGTAATTAATGTTAGGATGTGTATTTTTTAAAATTCAAATCCATTCTTCTTTGGCAGCATTTAAATAACCTTTATCAGATTTGATGGTTTTGTTACAGACTTTTCAAAAAAGTGTTTTGCTTTTCTTTCACAAATGTGGGGATTCAATTGTGTTAAAATGTACAAAACAGTGATGTCATGTTTTTTGACGAGGACCCAGGGACAGAGAGACTTGATGAATTTAAGAATCTTATGATTTAATAAAGAAATTTGCAGACTTGCACAGAGAGGGTACAATTATGATGAGTGATAATGGAGATGAAGACAACAGACGATGAGGACAGGGAGGAACAGGGGTTTAAATGCACCAAGGAGACAGTCAGAGGGAACTCGGGACAACTGGAGACATTTAAGGATGCAGGGACTGACAGAGACGGGGAAGAAGTCTCATTATGACGAGTAAAGTTTACCTTGCCTGGCAGGGCAGCTCTCTGGGTGCTCAGCACCCCCAAAGCTCTGATCCTAGAATTGCCCCTGTTCAGAGTTACTATTATGCGTTTCGTATTAAGCTGAAAATAAACGCGATTTGTCCCGTACTTCAGCTACAAAAAAAAAAAAAAAAGACAAAAAGCTGGAGTTATTCTGCGTCTTTATGCTGTCAGCTGCCTCTTCTTCTCTCATTCTCCTCCCACCCTATCATGCTGCTACTTCAATCACGAAACTGATCAATGATCAGCTGATCGGCGTTTCTGCCGCAAGTCCCGTCTCTCTTGTTTGTTTATCTCCCACTTTGCGCCAGAAAGAGGAAACTAGCGGAGGTCGCATTAAACAGCAGAAGCGCTGTTGTTAGAATTTATTTAATATTACTTTCTAGGATCAGCTGATGTTTGCTGGAGCCACAGCTGTAAAGCTGCTGGTCATGATATCGGTTTGGTTTTCTGGTGAGAGGGAAACATGAAGATGAAACCAGGAGATGTCCTTACTGAATCATCAGAGCTGAACAGGTGATGGAGAAACAGGTTTACCCTTTAGGTGACATGAATGAGTTGAAGGAAAGTTATGAACTGTTTCTGAGAGACAAATAACACCAAATTTCTAGCTTTTAACAAATAATTATCCGAATCTTACAAAGTTTTCATCTGATGTCAAATGTATAGAAATCCATTATTGTACATAGTAATTTTTTTCAGGGTCCCAACATAATTCCTTCAGGAGAAAATACTGTACACGATGCCAGTATTTTCCCACATTTTCTAGATACTGTACCAGTACTTTGTGTAAAATGCCATCAAAAAGTCAATTAAGTTTTATTCTTTCTCACCTGTTTTTCTGTCTCCTTTCACTTTTTAAAGGTTCCCATGTTAGAAAAAATATTTTGTCCTGCCATGCTGTTTATTGATGTGGTAAATAGTTTATGAAAATGTCACTAAATCTGTCATTTATTATTTTTAATATTCAGTAATGATCATGTCTCACCTCTAGTCTTCTCTGTCTTAATTTCAGGTTTCCACCATATGTTGTAGATAGTTCAGGAGGTTAACTCAACCAAGCAGTCTTTGGGTTTCAGCTAAGTACTGTTTAGAATACCAGAATAGGGAGGATGGTGTAGGTTTAAGTTTATTAGTTTGATACACATATACCAACAAGACAGTGTACATCACTGTGACAACAGCGTTTGTTTTCATTCAAAGGCTTTATGGTTTTTCCTGTCCGGTTGTTCAGTGATGACGCGACGAATCCTACTTCCGGGCCTAAAGTAGTCTGCGTTTAATATGGCTTTTGTGTTGTTAACATTTTCAATGTTATGTATTTTCTTCTATTTGATCTCAAAAAGCTCCTAAAACAGTCAGTGATCACTGTTGACCTCCCTCGGCTTTTATTACCGCTAATCATTTATTTAAGCTCAGTTTTTAAAACCTTAGGATGTAACTACAGCCCAGCCCATGCAGCAGTATATGAATGACTAACCTCGTATTGTGGATGGATTATCTCAGTTGTTCTCCTGGCTGAAGTTTGGTCCTTTTACAATGCGATTACATTTGTTCCTGACCACAGAGAACACTCACGTTAACTTTTATTGAGTGGAAAAAAGTTAGCTTGTTTATATTATGCTAACATAGCTGTGTCGCTAGCGGTCACGTAGCACATCATTATGTACCAGCTAGCCCAACTTCAGTAACCCTACAAACGTCACTGCTGTTTAGTTTTCTGTCTTCATTTATGCTGGAAGTGATAACAGAGCTGTACGTTTTAATTTGTTTCCAAAACCCCGCAGTCAGGACATATTATATTGTATTTAGATAGAAGCTAGCAAGCTAACTCCCTGCTAACTTCTAACTCCGTTAAATGTCATAAATTCCGTTTTCATGGATGCCTGGATGTTAAACTCAGTTGTTACACCTGGTAGAGCAGAACGCTGATCATTTTATTAAAGATGAAAGACTTTAGACAGTTTTTCAACTCTCAGTAATGCCATAGTGATCGTTTGATATATGGACCTGTAGCAGAGTTTAGGTCCAGACACGGCTAGTGACGTCAGACTGAACAACCGGATAATACCTGGTGGGCCGGTCTCTAGTCAAAATGCCCGGGCTGATTTTTTTGTCCACGTCCAGCCCTGCCTGTGAGCAAAAACAAACCAAAAAAAAACCCCACCCTTTCGTATTGGTGGAAAAATGTACCATGTCGACCAATCAGAAATGATATGGCAACATGCCATTTAGTTGTTTAGGAAGAGGGAAGTTTTAGGAGTGACAGCGGTGTTTTGAGATGTGAGAGATTTGCGACATTTAGCGCAAATCTTGTGTAGTTAGTGTGTAGTGTAGTCAATAGTTTTGTTGTGTGCGTCAGAACAATGAGGTGACTAAATGTTACAGGTGTTACAGGAGTGATACATCTCCTGTTGTCAGGCCTGCAGGTATCAGGCTGTTGTTCTCCTTTATCTCATAGTGGACAGAAATTATTTTTTGGAGTGGCACAAATAATTTGTGTGGCATCAAATTGACTATGTGCACGTTAGCATATGCTACTTCTGGTGCGGAAACTCCTGTGGGGAGCTTTGTTTCCGGTGTCCTATTCGCGCCCTGTTTACGGTCCAAAACAAGTTAAGCAAATGAATGCATCAAGCGGCGATTTACATTTCTATAGATGTCTTGGGCATTTACCCAATATATCTGTAAATGATGTTCATCGACTTGTCAATATTTTTTCCCCGCGCCTCAGGGCAAAAGAGAAAATGGATTCAAATGTTATATTTCTCAGCTGTCCCTCGTTTATCGCGGGTGTTATGTTCTAGAAATAACCAGCGATAGGTGAAATCAAGTAGCCAATTTTATTTTTTGACGGTGCAAAACGTTTCGTGGACATCGTGGACATACAGTACTGCACTTCAGAGTCACACTGCTAGCGATCGATGCAGCGATTCTGTACTGTACAGGAGAGACGTCACGGAGGAGATCGTCTGCAGCGATCAGGACGCAGGACACAATGTGACGTAAGAAAAACAAAAAAAACATGCAAACTTGCACTAAAAAATCTGCGAAACAGCGAGGTGAAAGGTGAACCGCGTTATAGCGAGGGACCACTGTAATTTTTAAGGTAAGTCACAACGTACGCTTCGTACATACTAATGTATAGAAACCGTTACCAGCAGTCATTAATTTTTTGTGTGGCTTTTTTTCACGGTTTGTTAACATGTTGTGTGGGTGTGTACTTGACTAGCTGATATCGACATAACAGGAAACATCTGGTTTGACTATTCTTCACCTGTAGTTTGAATGCTGAACATTTGCCTGTTTAAATCATAAGACCAGTCACTATACAGAGATGTGCTTCTGAATGTGGACGAGGTGTCTTCTGCATGCAGTAATGCAGTTCTGCTTGTGTTGAGTGATGTAAACAACTGATCGATCTAAACTCTTTAAACGTCAAAATTGATCATTAGATTTTTTATGACACAACAGTAGTGAGTGTTCCCACCGTTTTCGGTGGATCTTTCCGTTTTCGAGTTTTGGACATGATTTTGGAGTATATCTTCGCAGTAGCGATTGACCGCAAAGTAAAGCTACCGGAAATGTATAACCCCACATCCGGTCTCAAACCAGGAAGTTAGCATTTTCTCGTGCACAGGGTCAATTTGATGCAGAACATCTGATTGTTCTGTAAATAGTTTGAAATGTTTATTTAAAAAACGCCTTGGCTGCATTTTTAGGTACACAGCTGCAAAAAACTTTGTTTGAATTACTCAGTTACTTTTTTGATGAAGTAACTATATAATTAATTGCCCAGCATTGCTCATTATATACTGTATTTTGCAGACAGAGAGTTACAGGACTCTCTCCCAGACCACAGACTCATAATACAAGTCAGAGCTTTATTAAAAATTAAAAAAAATTGGAGTTCAAGTTATTTTTACTTCCAATAACAAGGTCATGAACAAGATTTTTTTTTTTTAATTTTCATAAGCAGTTAATTAAAAGTAGTCTAACATAAATGTAAATGCTGTAATTTTAATAAACCATGTAACTTGCACAGTGCACACGTCTAATTTTGCTCACAGTGGTCCAAGGGACCGCTGAGGGAGTTTGTGTGTTCTCTCAGACACATGAAAAATTAGAGGGAACATTGGTCTGCTCTTGCCCTTTCCTCCGAAACCACAGGGAGTGATTAACACAACATTGCAATGCTGAAATACAGTGCTGCTATTTATTTAGTTGCATGAGATTAAACGCAGGTTTGTTTTGGACATGCCATAGACGAGGAAAAAAGACATTTTGGTAACAACTAAAATCAAGAATCTGCTGGTACTTCAACTTTACTAAGAATAGTAAATCTGCAAGCATTTATGCTGTAAAATTCTATGTGTATTGCTATAGTTTAAAGCTGGACCTGTGTGCCAACAATACTTTGGGATAAAGTTTAGCAAATAGTCAATTCAAAATATTTATTATGTATATTTACACCTGCCCTTCTTCTACAGTGAAATGCTGGTATCATCTTTTAAAAAAAAGAAAAAAAGCTTCATACTGAGAAAGTGTTTATGACCAATTCAGCTTTAAAAAAGTTAAAATGTCTTATGGCGTGCTTTTTTCGGTACCCTCTTCACTTTCATTGCCTTCTGATGCTCTCTCCTCCTGAATGTTAGCAATAGTGAATCCTCCATGGGATGGTTGCTTGTCTTTGTCTTCTTCGGTCATTCCCTCTGCCCAGCTTTCCCAGTTTTGGCTGGTTCTGTGGTTTTGGACTTTGCATTCAGCCAGAGCCATTAGCTGGTGTGCCTGGCTGGCACTGCAGTTAGGTAGTGGTACCTTGTAGGTGGTGTGGAACCGACGCAGGTCCACTCTGAATGAGCCCTTCTCCAGCGTCATGCATGGTTCAAAGCGAGCGCCCCACTCAATCTCTGTTTCAATATAGGATGTTTTGGCTTGGCACATCATCCCTGTGTTTAAAATAATGACATGGAAGTGCCTGTTAGTTTTGAAGTGAAGTGAAATCACCGTCTTAAACTGAAGTACGCATCATTTGCCACAAGATGTCTCTGGTGTGTTTGAATCCATTCGAACTTACCAAAATAAGAAAGTAGGAACTTGTCATTAAAAGTATCAACTGGCCAAATTTAGATGAGTGATACTGATTTTTTTTTTTTTTTTTTTTGCAATAATTTTTTTTTAATTCTTGAGCTTTATTTTGACATTGACATTAACAATTTCCAACAGCAAAAGTATTGGGGGGAAAAGGAAGGTTTTGATTTTACTAGAAATATCTATGTACAAATTATTTAGTTTGTTTGTTGTTCCTAAAGAGTTTCACCATAAGAAATTATATTTTCTTTTAAACTGAGATTGGAAACACTTTAGCCGGAAGAACAGTTTCTATTTGAACTTGATGCTATCTTGTAAAGATAGCATCACTGAAAGGTTTGAATACCTACTGTACAGTCATGTGAAAAAGAAAGCACACTTTCTTTCAAGTCTAAGGTTTGACACATTATAATTAGAAAAATGGTCTATTCCTTCCAGAATAAAGGAAAATATGATGATTTATTGCAGTGTGTCATTATTTATGTGACAAAAAATGAGCCAAAATGCAGAAGTAGTGGGTGAAAAATATAGTACCAGCTGTCTGACAGCTAAAGCTTTACCCATATTAGGTAATGCAAGAAGATCAGGGTGTTAAGCCCAGCAGCCAAATCTGAAACAGAATAGAAAAAAAAAAACCCACAGTATTGCAGTGGCCCTTCACTATGCAACTTATTTTGTCTGGACCTTAACATGTTTGAAATGTTGTGCTTGAGCTCTGCAAGAGCTGTGTTTAAACACGTACCTGCAGTCCTAGCTTCAATTTTTCACACACTGCTTCTAGATTTTGCTTCAGTTTTTGTTAAATAAACAATGACACAGCATGATACCATGTGATATGTGTCTGTTGTTATTCGTCTTAATTGATTGATTTTTATTATGGACTAGTATATAAAAAGAGCGGGCACTTTATTTTTCACAGTTGCTGAAGAATGTATGAAACAAACCACAAGGTCATAATTTGCTGCAAGAAAACTATCTAGAATCTTTAGGAACCACGTCAAAAAAAAGCAGTATCAGAAGTTTGGGTTTTTGGTGTGTTATTTTTCACTTTTTTCCACAACGGAAAGTCTAAAATTAAGAAGAAAAAAAACCTTCTGCAAGGTTTGTTTTCCTGCTTTCCATACCAAAAAGATGCCAAATAAGCTGTTAAATACTTACATTCTGACTGCATTGTGGAAAGACAGTTTTCCCATCATTTACCCAGGAAACTGAATGACTTGTTGGCCTTCTCATAAATATAAATATTCCAAGATTTAGAACTTGGCAGACAGACTTGCTCTTGATAAACAATCATAGTTTTAGGGAATTGCACAGTTTACTCATCAGATGCTTCATCAAAGTCTGTTATCTTTTGTGACACTCAACCTCGGTGTGCTTTTACAGCTCAGAAGGCTGGAAATTAAATAAGGGAAAGCTTGTTGTTGCTGTTTCAGTGGAAATTGCTTTTTAAAAACCTTTTAACCTATAAATAAACCTTCTTAATACTTACTAACTCTTAACTATTTATACACAGCAAACCATGACCCAAATGAAGAGTTCTTTAAACATTATAACATTTATCTATTTGACCTGATTATCCACATTCAATAACAACTGTGCAGCCAGCACCAAGGACATTTTTGTGGAGAAACAGTAAACAAAGAATAAGAAACATCTGCAAGTGTTTAACTTCCAGAGGAGGAGGAAACGAACACTATCGCAAATAACCCTCACATGGGCCCCTGAAGTTTCTGCAGCAACATTCTAGGCTGTGTCTGCAAAATCGTAGGGGTATCCAAGGTTTCTGTGTGTCAAAGAGTGCACACAGTATGTGAATACACAGCAAAAGAGCAGGGTAAAACTGAACTGTAATGACTGCATGAGAACCATGGGGTTGGGTGTAGTCAATAGCTGTAAATAATGAGCATAAACCTTAGTTATAGCCAAGTTCAAGTATTACAGAATTTTACCAAGCCCTCTTCCAGAAAAAGTGGTGGGTGAGATTTTTTCAGGTGTGGTTTTTTTGGCAATCATTAAATGTCTGGTCCACAAAAAAAAATCCTTCTTCTGTAGCCCTACAGTGAAGGGAAAAAATCAATGACTGAGAGAATATTGCATCCCAGTTTCCTAATTCTTGAAAACTATTATTAATGAGGCTACTAACTGGCAGTGCAGGGGTAAATGGTTAGCACTGCAGCCTCAGATTGAGAGGGTTGCTCTGGATGGAGTTTTAATCATTTCTCTGTACTTGCACAGCTTTTATGTGGAAATCCCATGCTTCCTCTCACTGAACATGCTTTCTCTCACCTCCTATGACGTTCTTGCAAAAAAAAACCATCTTATTCTCAAAAACAAAGTCAAAGTAAAGTTTTTTGCAGTTGTTTTATATTAAAATGAGACTTTTGGAGGTACGAGTAGTTTCTTTTTGAATGTCAATTACTCACCTGTGGCCTCAACAATTCCTTCTAAAATAACGATGATCTCAAACTGCTGTCTTCTGAGTTGCTCTGGACCCAGCTCCCACAGCGGACTGTCGCAGTCAATATTGTGCCGAATGACTTGAGGCTCCACCAGGAAAAGTCGGTCTGAGCCAGTTTCATAACCAAGGTTAATCTCTGTCTGCTCGAGAGGCAAGAACTCTCCCTCTGCTGTTTGCCGGGACTTGATTAACTTTGCACGAACCTTTGCGTCCACCATGTGACTTTCTCTGAGGTCTCCCAGGCGGAACATCAAGCAGAGCTGGTCATCCCGGTTAGCAATGACACAAGTGCGACTAAAAAGAAGTGTCTCCGCTTGCTTCTTGGGTCGGGATATTTTAACAAACATGCAGCCTACCATGAGAGCATCTATCATGGACCCAACAATGCATTGCGTCATGACCAGCACCACACCCTCGTGGCAGCTGGGAGACACTGTGCTGGGAGACACCATTGATACATAACCAATGGTGCGCTGTGTCTCCACTGAGAAAAGAAGAGCAGATATAAAATCATCTACACCCAAATAGCAGGGTGCGTGGTCTATGAGGTTTTCTTCAGGGGTGGTGAGTGGCTTCTCCTTTTCTAGGTCACCTCTAAAGAAAGCATTCAAGAAGTAGAGCACAGCAAAGAAAAACCAGGTGACAATGTAGCACATCATGAAGACAAATAAGAACCATCTGTACTGGAGGTCCACAAAAGAAGTAAAGATATCAGACAGGAAACGGCCCCTTTCTGAAATATGACAAAGGTTGACTCGGCACTTTCCATCTTTGGCGACATAGCGAAGTTGTTCTCTTGTTTCTGGAGTGATGGTAGGAGTTTGGTTACTTTCACTCTCTAGAAGTTTACTCCTGGCCTTTGCAAGCTTCTCCATCTCTCTAGCAGGGCTGGATATGTTGCTTTTTGCCGGTGAGAGCGACGTGCTGTGGAGCGGACTGTGGGTAATGACATGAAGGGGACTAATGCAGCCGATTTCAGGCACGCTGAGGGCATGGCGAGGGTAGCGTGAAAGACTCTTGGTCTCCCCGAGTGAGCAACGACGCAAGAGGTCTTGTTCTCTATCTATAAGACAATGAGTATAAGAGGGAAGCAAAGAAATGTTGCTTTGGTGAGGAAAGTCTGTTGTGCTTTTGTGGCGTTGCCTTGCTGTTTTAAGGTCAGAAAAAGTCCCTAGCATGATATCTGGGAGAGGAAGCATCATGTCTGTATCTGGCTGGAAGGGGAAAGAAAAGTGCATTTTTAGTGTGCTTGCAAATTCATGAAAGTCATTTCAGTTCACTGGGATAGACTCCAGCTTCACTGAGGCTAAATTAGGTCATGGCTGAATGGTGGGAAAAACACAGGAGGAAAAGCAGCTACATGCTAAATCTTGGGGGAGCAAACATTTTTTTGAACTTGTTGACTTAGCTTTTAGTGACTTTTGTTGACTAAAAGCTTACATGACATTTTTTATTTCACCATTCATTAACCGCACAGAGAAGGCATTGTTTAAATATGTTAACGTTTTCTTTAAGCAAACAGTATTATTAAAGTTCTTCATGACTGGGCCAAGTGTCCTTTTTTTTGGAAATCAAAATATGAATCACCCTATTAAATCAGTACTTCGTAATACAGCCCACAAGTACAGGGATAATGTAAATATGGTCTCCTGAGAACTGAGAAAAAACTTTCAGTTTAACTAACTTTTGTGATTCCCTGCCTCACTGGGGCTAAAAGAGACCACCCAAACACATGAGACATCATTGGAAAGGCCACATCAGGACTTAGTCAAAATAAGAATACGGTTGATTGGTCAAAGACTATTTTGTTCTGGGAGTAAGTGCTCGGAAAAATGTCACATTCATAATATTATCACACAAGGGCAGACTGGAAAAGACTGTGTGTGACCAACTTGTAAGATTTTTTTTAATCACAAAACTTTCAGGTTTGACTTTACAAAGACATTTGGGGGGGAAAAAGTTTGGAAAACAAAACTCACTGTCTTAAATTTATTGAATAACTCTTGCACCTAACCTCGTCCCCCGAAGGTGTGGAATGAACAACCATGACAGATTTCCATTGACAGGGCATAGATGTTCGCCGTCCCCTCGTCTCATTCTGGGTGGTTGTGGGAGGTCCCATGGCTACCCTACTAATTTATGTTAACTTGGAGCCAGGACAGCATGTCCTCTTCAGATTATAGTCTTTTCTTCCAGTAGATCACATCAAAGAAATCCAAAAGCAAAAAACACTTGCAGCAGATAATTGTGATCGAGTGCAAAGTCTTCCCATTGATTGTAAATACTAGAACAAAAGACCAGATTTTCAACAGGGTTTGAACTTTTAAACATGCAATAATAGAGTTAACACTATTATTCTTGCTAGCACCATCGTGACTGGCAATAAAATTCCGAGGTATTTCTGGATGACTCACAGAGTAAATTAATCCAGTGCTTACTTCCAGAATGAGCTATTCTCTGAGTCACTCTGTGGTGGCCAGATTCAAAGCATTTCCCTTTAAAGCAATGTTTCTAAAGAAAAAAAAGGAACACTGACGAGCAAAACACACTCAAACAGAAAGCATTAGCTAGATAAGCTGGACTAAGCCTAATCATGCTGTCTCAGCCTTCTGCAGAGTAGGGTAGAGTGGACTCAGCTACTGTCTAGTTCAAATAATCCTAAAAAGGCTAAAAATCTAAAAATGACTAACGCGACAGAAAGTTTGGAAATGTGCCGGAGGTCACATAGGCCTATAGGCCTATGTGACCTCCTTTATATATAACTTAATATATATATATTAAGTTATATATATATTATATATATTAACCCTAGAACACTATCGCTGGGTGATTTACACCCGAGAAAATACATTTACATGATTTCTCTCTCCTGCAGCTGTTTGCGTGTCGAGGAGCCTGTGCCATCACCAGGGAAGTCTCAAATGTCCCAGGAATGGGTGGACCAAAGACCAGCTTTCCAGAGTCATTATTTTGTTTTAGGAGTTTTATTTTTCATTTTGTTAGACATGGCACAGTTGAAAGTAAAAGAAGACCACTCTAATTTGTCATGTGTTGTCATATTTTGATATATTTGATTACTTTTCATTGGTTATATTATATCGGGTAAAAATCACCCGGCATTAGTGATCCTGTTACTTTTATAGCAATAGTGTTCTAGGGTTAAGTTACCAGGGCGGCGGGGGATTCTGTGGCTGGCTGGAGCAGCATCTAATAACCAACTCAAAAAATAAAACAAAATAAAAACAAACCAACAAACACGAAAACACGAGACCTTATGAGACAGACTTATAATTTGCACCGATGTTTTTTCGAAATTCTATACGCGAAAAGTGAGCGCGAGAGCCCTCGGTGCCCCTGCGCGCTGCTGAAGTCAAAGTAAACTTTATTGTCATCTCCGCTACATACAGTCCAGTATATAGAGAGACGAGACGACGAGGCTCCAGTTACAGCAGTGCAAGTAAACAAACAACAAATATAAGAAGAGTAAGAAAATAAATACACACTTTAGGACTCGGGGTAAAGGGATCAATAACAATTTAAAATTTATAATTTACAGTTTGATGATCTCACACACAACCTGTCGACAGGGGAGGGAGGCCGGCTGCTTCCAGATAGAGCACATTTCATTCATAATGATGTAAATCCAAGCCCATTATGTATTCATGATCTGAATCCTGGCTTGTGTGAAATCCCAGAAATGCACCCTAGAGAAAGTGAATCTGTGAACTAGGTGTAGGTCTATTAGGTTATGTTGTGGTGATCCTCGAGTTGGGGGATTTGTGTTCATACTGGAGTGCAAAATTAAAATCAATGGAAGATGGACAAGAAAAGTTCAAAGCCAGGTGCTCAGTTTAGAAAAAAGAGAAAAGAAGAGGAGGAGAAACGAGCAAAAGATGCAGGTAAGCAGATGTGTCATTGGATAATGGCAGGTATCCTGAAAGAATCAGAATACTTCATTAATCCCTAAGGAAATAATGTGGGTTACAGTTGCTCCAAAGAGAAATGGTAAAAAACAGTAACAGTAACAGACTAAACTCCAAACAATACATTATGTTACAGATTTTAATATTAATTAGTCAGTGTCAATTGTTGATTTGTCCTGTTCTCATTGTATGACGAATTATGATGGGTGTTTGGTAGCCGTTTGCATACAATGCATACTCTCTTCATATGTGTGTTTGTGTCTCTGGTGAAATTCAGTATGGTTCTGACAACAGTTTTATGTTAATGTACAATCCTTAATATGTTTTGTGTGTGTGGGGGGGCGCCAGAGGGAGTGTTCGCCCGGGGCGCCAAACAGGCTAGGACCGCCACTGCTCACACAAGTGAGTTACATGTCACACCGTGACAAGTCACTTACCATTGCAACACACAAAGGTAGTCATTTGGCTGTCAGCAGTTGTGAAAGTCATCTGACCTTGTATAAAAAATTCCTTAAAATGTTTTTTTTTCTCTCCCCACTGACTCATCCCTGGCCAGGGTACTCCAGTCAGATTAGTACACCACCTGCTTTGTCTCACAAAGGGAGGAAGGGAGGCGCATCCGTGATATCGGTTCCAAAGCAAACACGCAGACAGGCGACCCCCTAAGAAAACAACTCCCCTACCTTTACTTTGCCTCAGTAAAGGGTAAGGGCATTTTAAACTCTACACCATGGCTATTCAACTACGAAGTTAGTTGGGCCAGATTTTCAAACCGAGGAATTTATCTGGGCCAGATTTTTTTTTTTTTTTTTTTTTTGAAGCCAGTAAGCAGCAGATCATGATCAATTTCAAACCCACACAACTGTATTGAAAAACAAGTATTTTTTTTTATTCCTTTTCCCCTGTAAATCTGGTGACCTCTCACAAATGCACACCAAAAGGTCCGTTGAAAAAAAGGGAGCTATAACTAAACTATTTTTTGCACATTTGAAATAATAATAATAATAATAACAAAAAACATTTTGATAATTCCTTTTCAAATTAAAATAAATATTTCGCTGACCACTCGCTTTTCCTGCCATGGATGGAGCCCCATCCGTCACAAGTATACAGACACGCTTCATATCCAGACCATTTTCCTCAAAAAGAGCTTAAATCTTCTCAAACATTATTTCGCCAGCTGTGTGTCCCTCTAAGCCGAGCAATTTCCCATCCAAAAAACGGACATATACGCACAACTGTGCATTATCAGTTCTGTCTGTGATCTCCTGCTATAGACATTACATCAGTTTTCTTCAGGTCATCTAACAGCATTTCAAACTCGTCTGACGCCAGAGCTTCAACTCTACGAATATTTGAACTGTCCTACAGGGGTACGTTTTTAATAGCAGATGTCACACTCACTTTTCACCGCATCCACCACGGCCAGCATGCAGTATTTCACTGTTTCAGAATCTGTGAAAGGCCTTTTCTTCTTCGCCCAGAAGCAAACACGAAGGGAAGATGCTGCAGCTCTCTCTTGGGCTGTACAGGACCCTCACCATGGTCGTACAACTCCGGTTGTAAGATTATTAAACTCGGTAAAATGAATAAGTATTTGTCAGTCCAGGCAGGGTTAAACCGACAGTTTTCATTGTCAATTTTGCGCTTTTGGAGTGAGAAAGACATGCTGTTGTTGCATCATATATTACGATGATTGTTTAATATGTTTACATCACGGTGCATTGTGGGTTAAATATTGCTAGGCTACTAGGAGTGTTGCATTCACAGTCTACACTACGCTGTAGGAATTTTTAATTTTTTAAAAATTAATTAATGAATTAATTTTTTGCGTTTTCTCTGTGTTTCTGCCAGGACCACGGGCAGGGCCACTCGCAGGTTGCTTCTGGGCCGCATTTGGCCCGCGGGTCGCCATTTGAATAGGCTTGCTCTACACCGTCACTTTATAGCCCAATAACGGAGTGAGTTTAAATATTTCGATTTCGCTCCGAAATAGTTTGTATGATTTGTCCCTTGCTTGCATATTAAACTGGTCTAACATTTGACCAGCTTTCATTAAAAGAACAAACAAACAAACAAAAGCATATCAGAACATTTGGGTCAGCGAGAAAGAAGAAACGATGACATGTACTACGGAACTCTAACCGCACTTATGTAGAAGAAGGGGTGGTGCTATGGGGCTGTTATAGAGACAGAATCTTTGCTCTAAAGCTCAGTTCAGTAACGATGAGTAACACTGGACACTCAGTAAAATGCCACGATCTAACAACCATCTGGGATAAGGCGCAACAAACATGCATCCCGTGTGCGAAAACCCCTATAAAGCCAGGTAGGTTAAATATTATATTATATTATATTATATTATATTATATTATATTATATTATATTATATTATTATTCATGTAGGTCATGAAATTACCCCCAACTGTGGGTTTGATGATGACGGAGGGCGACACGAGGCACCAACAAAACCGTGCAAGACAAACACTTTTAACAATGGCAGCAGCTTCCACTGCACACTTTGTAGCCTGTGTCCGTTTCAGACTGAGAGACCTTGCAACACAACAGCTGACACCGTTTGCGGCAAGGTGCCTGTTACGCAAAGGTAAGACAACAAGCACATCACTGTGAGAAACAGGTAAACAGCTGAGGGGATGTGATGGTCTCTCTGAACCGCAGGGGATTTTCATCAAAGTGTGTGTGTGTGTGTTTCACTATCTCTTTTACGGCTTAATAAGCAGGCACAATAAGAGCGCTTTCCTCTTAAAACTCTCGCTGTTTTATCTACAGACTTTCATTCCTCCCCACCCCTTTTCTGTTTTTCTGCAGAATCCCGACAACAGATTTCCCTGTCACAGTGAGTAGGCTTTTTGCATTTAGTGTAAATTGTAAATTTTACCAGTAATAAATAAATATATAGGGGTTGCCTGTCTGTGGCAGTAGTGGTACTAAAAATATGAAACACAACAGAAAGAAGCAACAGAAGATATTTGTGGAGAGCTGGTTAAGAAGGAGTTTCTTCCTCATCAGCAACAGCCAAAACATCCATTCTGTTTTCATTCCAGACTCTGGCATATCAAGGACCTAACTTGACACCAACCTCACCACCATCACGTTCTCACAATGTGTCAAGGGCAGCCTGTAAGTTACGCGTGCACTTCACTGTACACCTGAGACACCTTTCTTGACAGTTACATTTAAATGTAACCTTGACTTTTTCCTGTGTCTGCAGGGGCAGTACCATTAGCCATTTTAATTTCCATTGTGCTCGTTGCCTTGTCTGCTTATGTGTTTGGTCTTAAACGGAAAAGAGGTATGTATACCGAAACTAGACGATCGAAGATAAACAGATGTGCACACATCAAGGTCTTGGGAACTTAAGAAACGACATAAAAGCTGACCACTGGGTTTATAAAGAGAAGTTGCCATAAAATGTTACAGAATGTAATTTTACAACCAATATAGTAGGGTTATTTTAAAATAACTTTAAAATACCCTCTAGCTTCAAGCTGGTGAATATGATTCTGACACTCTCTCTCCTCTGCCTTATGTAAACAGCAAAGGCTTTTTGCAGGCAACCCTCATATATAAATGACGGATTCGCCCCCCTGACAGGTTCATCTAATGGCAGTGACGTAGAGGACATACTTTGTGAGTCGAACTTAATGTTATCTCAAAATATACAACGCCTATCCAAACCACGGTCTAGTGAGGGATAAAAGTGGGCGGAAACTGCCATTTTGTGTTCCTGTTGACGAATGAAAGTCTGTTTCATTAACCTACTGACATCATTCATTGATGCTCTTTTTCCCCTTTCAAAATGCAGGTGCAGACATCCTGTCTGCACCTCTACAGACCGTGCTGGACAACTTGGATGTTTTGGAAGAGCTGGTGATTTTGCTGGATCCAGAGAGCCATGTAAGAAAGAGCACAAAACATCTGGCGTCGCACTGCGCCTTCCCCTCCACCTGGATTACTTACACCTACTCTATGAAGGACAGCAAAAGCCCCCTAAAAGCTGTGCTGGAGGGGGTGACCTGCAAGAACCCCGACTGGACTGTAGGGGACCTGGCTAAACTGCTCAAACAAATGGAGCGTAATGACGCCATAGCTGCTCTTGCAAAACTTAAAACAAATAAGACTGAAGTGTAGCGACTGTTTAGCCCGACTCCCAAAAAGGCTGAGTAATGTTTTTTTTAAATGTTAATCTGTTTCCAATTGTTGTTGCCTTTATAATACTATTGACCTATGCAAATAAAATCATTCACTCAGTCATTTCATCAAACATCTTAACATCTTTATTAAGCAAATAACATTATAAATAAAAAAAGTGCATAGAAAAATTAAACAGGTTTAGAAATATGTATACAAATATTTACAAACTCAGGGTTTATTTGTACATGGTAACAAAGACGTAAATTTAAAGAGCACATATTTTCTCATTTTGATGTCTTTTACACTTACGTTAAAATAACCCTACTATATATATATTTATATGTATATTTATATATATGTGTATATAGAACATACAGCTTTCTTAACAGATTCTGGGCGAGATGGTCATGATAACTTCAGGTTTTGACTAGTGCCTTGCATCCTTCATGGCACGCACGCACGCACACATACATAGAAATGACAAACATTTCCAAATACACACACACACACACACACACACCTGGATATTAAAACCAAGCTATTTTTTTTAAATCATCATCCTCTCTTTTTGCATCAGTATTCCCAAACATCTGTCTAAACAGCTGAGGTAGAATCCTTGCAAGGAGTTGGGAGTGACTCTGCTCTTGTTATCAGCTAGGTGATTGACACAAGTTAACCTGGGCTCCATCCCAGTGATTGGACATGCAAGGTGGGGGGAGGGGTGGGTGGGTGATAAAAGACAAAACATGACATAATTTTGGAAAACATAATTATGGGCTTGAGTAGGCAAACAGTGCTCACTTTACTCCTGTGGCTGGTTCTAAGACCATCAGTAATCTACATAAAAAAAAAATAAAAGTAAAATAAAATAAAGATTCTTTAAAAATACCTGCTTTAGAACAATCTGTCATAAAGGCTTAATCGCACACCACAACTGCCCCAAAGAGAGAAAAAAAATTCAAGTAAGTTAGTGAAACAAAAGACATGATGTGTAAACAAAGCATACATATGGGAAAGGGGAAAGGGGAAGGGGGGGTTCACTAGACCGCCACCAATTTATACAAAGCACAACCTTTAACCATTTAAAATAGAAATCAAAACATGAATAAATATAACTACCAATTTGAACAGTGTGTGAATTCAATTAGCCTCACCAATGACACCACTGAACATCCACCTACAACAATCATTATTTTAAAGGCAGCAATACCTAGAAAAGTCACGCACCTACACTGTCTTCTCGACCATCGCGGTGCAGGAGCTCAATGTACATGCTCAGTAGCAATGCCTTACACCAGTGCCCTCCCTGATCAAGAGAAACTGCAGAAGATTTCACGAAGATGAAGATAATTTGGATGTTTGATGGGTAATTATGTGCAACTGCAGGGCAGCAAAGTCTTATTGCAATAGGTAACGATGAGCATCTGCCATGAGAGTATTAAAATATATATATTTTTAAAAAAAGAAAGAAAGAAAGAAAAAGGAAGGAAATCTTCAATTTTGGCTTGGGTAGTGTTTTGCTACATACACTTTACATGAAAAAAAAAAACAACCAAAGAAAGAAAGAAAAAAAAAATACCAAGAGGACGTTTCTATGACACTGTTTTTCTGCTCTGAAACCAGACACTAATTTTACACTCAAGACAGGAAGAAAGTGGGTGACGAATAGCAGGTTTTGAATGTGAGATTTTAAAGATAACAACAGGAGGACTTATAAGAGTGCATAAATTTAAGATCTCAGCAGGGTAAAGAAAGAGCTAAACAATTCCTGATTCGCAAGACATCTTAGTCCAACTAAAGACAAAGCTTTTAAAAAGCTTAGCACCATGTTTTTGTTTTGATTTTCTGTTATTCACAAAAAAGACAGAAAAAGGAAAAAAAAAGGGAAAGCGTTAACATAAGAAGTACTGAATCGTACAAATAAAGGTCTGGGTGATGTATGGCTTGAGAACTGACTTCACAACTACAGGGATGGAGCTGTAATGTAATGTGACAGATAAGGCTTGATCTGAGGTTATCTGCTCAAATCCAGAAACTCTCCACACTTTGAAATCTCCAGTTGTCACGAGCACCCAAAACTACTTCCTCTGATTTAATTACAGCTGCAATTACATTATTCGGGGAGCCATACCTTTTAGTACACTGTGAGGCAAGAAACTCTGCAAAGTTTGTTTTTTGTGCTGGTTCTCATCCTCTTCCGCTTGACCCCCCCCCCCCCAAAAAAACCAAAAAAACCAAAAAATGTCCTCACTTCTCACTAGCCATGTTTCTGGCCAGTCTCATAGTGGCTTAATCCCCCTGCTGGGCAGACTGACCGCAGCCTCCTCAAGCCCCAATCCAGTGTCACCACAATTTAAGGCTTACTAGTAAACAGGATCCTCCCCCTTTTTGTATCCAAGAGATTTCTTAGTTGAGGAAACGACGACATCTCCGGGCCCCACAGTTACAGTTGAGTTTGTTGCTGGCGTCTTCGATGGGGAACTTGTAGTCGTAGGTGAGCTCCTCCCCCCTGTAGATTTTCCTAAGAGCGAAGATGACGATGTGCTTCCGACCTTCCACGTTGATCACTCGAGAGTAGCAGTTAGGTTCACATGAGTGGTTGATAAACCTCGCCGCGTTGCCATGCATAGTCGCATCCACTACGTCGAAGTCATCGATGCGGAACATGTAACAACCGATACCCTACAGGGAGCAGAAATGAAACCTGTTGGTGTTTTTCATGAAATCTCTCAGCATGAACCGCCAGTTGCTATGAAATACCTGACCAAAACTAGAATGACAATGATGAAGATGCACAAACCTTCCCATCATAGTACTTCTCCCTTTTATCAGTGAGCACGGAGCGAATGACGATGCCCGCGTATTCGATAACCATCTCTCCTGCTTCAATGTTCCTCTTGCAGAAAAGACCACGGCCGTGGATAGCAGACCTACAGGAAGTGTTATCAAGATGAAAACTGATTGTAAAGCAATAGGAAGATATTTAAAAAAATCTATACAATAACACATTTGTATATTATATTGCTGATACAGGCCAAACTTTAATGTGTCCCCTTTTTTAGTTTACAATCTTTTACCTTTGCATGAATGTTGGCACACAAGCACTAACATGGTAAATACAGGAGCTAGGGCTATACCCAAAATATATACCCAAATTCAGCCACTTTGATGTTTTTTCATTTTATTGGGGTTTTTTTTTGTCTTATTTTAATATAAATGGTAAATGGACCAGCTCTTATATAGCTTTTGCTACTCAAGCACTCAAAGCACATTATGTGCCTCATTCACCAATTCACATACATTCTTACAAGCACTTTTCTCTATGCTTTGTCTACTTAAGTACTTTCTATCTAACATTCACACAAATTCAAACTCCAGTGGATGCACCGGAGGCAAGTTCCTGTTGCATGTGATGAACTCAGACATCTCATTGTTTCATCGTGTGTCTCTTTAAAACCAACACAGGATATGACTTGTCTCTCTTTGGAATCTTATCATTTCCACACTTCGTTTGATTCCCAAAAAAATCCCATATTTTTGGAAAATACGGTACACTTAAAATCAATCCTTTGATCTTTCTAAAAATCAACAGTGCCCCTTATAACCCTGTGTGCCTTATGTATGAATTCTGGTTGTGTTTACTGACCTCGAAACGATTTTATGTGCTACACGGCGCTCGAAAATCTATCAAATGTTTTAGTACGACTTTGCTGAGCTACGAATCCGCACCGCTTGATGGATTGTCGGAGCATTACGGCTATCATAGTCAGGAGCCTCGTGGAGTGATACGTACTGTGCTTTAACATAATATTACCGTATTGTGTGTGTATAACCTCTGTGGATATTATACATGGTTATGCTGAGGATATGTTATTGTTATCGCAAATTTTCTAATGTATATCGTGATAAATATTTTTGGTCATATCGCCCTGCTCTACCCTACATGCTCTTTGTCACTAGATTTTGACACTTTTCTCAGGATTGCCCCCACCCCCACCACTTCTCCTTTTGTGCTTCCTGGGTAGCAGTGACATTGCAGAGTGACAAAGCTGTATTGTGCAGTGAAAAAAAAGTTTTCTGTTTAACAAGACCTTCTTTCTTAGAAATTGAGTGAGGTCACAGTGCAGCCAATGTCTTGCAGAAGTACTTGCAAAACGTGTTAAATGTGGCCAAAGTATAAACAAAGAGTGGGAATGTTTTTGTAGTTTTTTAAAAAAGCTCTCGTTGAACAGGCTGTCTCCGTAATGTCTGGCCAAGGCACTGTTTCATTTCCCAACAGCTGCTTTTTCTTCAGCCTCACTAGGATTAACATGAAACAGATGTTTGAACAGCTGTTAGCAAAAGCAGAATTGTTGTGCATGTATGCTAGCTATGATTCATTGTGTGGAATAATGGTTTTGTGTGACTCTGTTGTCTGGCTAGCAATAATGACACATTACTGCCAAAGAGCTGTTACTTGCATTCAAATGACTATCTATGTATCACCCTTGTTTTATGAAAGCTAATGCCATTTAAGTCATGTGGTTCTCATCACCACAGGATGGTAAGAGCTTTATATTGTAAGGAAAAGACCCTACAATAATAGAGAGGAAACCCCACTTGGTGACAGGGGGAAAGAAAAACTCCTTTTTAATATACAGAAACCTCTGGTAGAGCTAAAGGCTAAAATGTTTTCTCCAACTTGTTTTTCCATTAACATGATCACAGATACAATTCTATACTACACTGTAAAAAATAGTCATACATATTAAACTTAGACAGGTAAACTGAACAGAAAATGTTTTAAAGAGTCATCCATACTGGAACAAAATAAAACAAACTGGACTTCAATGCTGAATATTCATTGAACATCACTGAAGGATGCTTTTTTCAGTTTTGAATCCTCCTGCTCACGCTGCTCTTGACAGGGAATGCTTTGGTTTTCTCTGTTAATCTTATAAATAGGCAATTCTTCGGAATCAAACCAAAGTGTGAAAATGATAAAAGATTCCAAAGAGAGACAAGTCATATCCTGTGTTGGTTTTAAAGAGATGGAAGATGACACAGTTAGA
Source organism: Aulonocara sp. 'chitande type north' Nkhata Bay (assembly GCF_057382095.1). NCBI lineage: Eukaryota > Metazoa > Chordata > Actinopteri > Cichliformes > Cichlidae > Aulonocara > Aulonocara sp. 'chitande type north' Nkhata Bay. The sequence goes on from NC_141354.1 coordinate 31,447,049, forward strand.
GCTCTGAGTTCATTACATGCAACAGGAACTTAAATGCCATGATGCTGGCATTAAGATTAAGAAGTGAAACCAATTCTGAGGTTTTTTTTAAATATTTGTGGCTTTTGCAGCCAAGGCTATGAACTTTAAAAGCCTTAAAACTATGATGTTGTCAACTGAGTATTTTAAGCATCGTATAGCAATGCATTTTACTATTTCATGTAGCAATGATGAATTGCAAATGTAACTCGCCTGTACACTCCTACTGCCTCCTTGGAAGTCTTTTTCAGATGTCTGAAGCGCATGGCCATGGGCAACTCCAAACTGGTGGCTCGTCTGATAAAGGGAGCAGAAATTAATTGACCCAAAACTTCAACACCACTGTTTTGCAACATACTAAAAAAAATGACAATAGTCAATATATTTATGAAAAAGTATATTTTAGTTTTGAAAAAAAAGTGGTGTGCAGTTACAATATGAAGCTGCACAACATATTTCAGAGAAAAGCGGTTTGAAAGTCCTAATATGGCATTACAATCCAGGAAATATAAACTAAAGCCTGACCTCGTGGACTTCAAAAGAACCTCGTCTTCCTCATCGTCGTAAGGCCCAATGTCAGGAAGCTGTCTGTGCTGAGAAGCCAGGAAGTTGAACATATCAAATGTAGACTTCCTGTTGGAGCAAATAAACTGCTGTTAGTTCTAGAAGAGTTATATCTTTCTGACTCACTCTCTCCAGGATGAATCCAACAACCCTTTTCCATTAGTACCTACTCTGGGTGGCTTTACATGAGGTGACAGTACCAGTACTGTCAATTGAAGTGACAGTACCAGTACCTGGTACTGTCACCCACCTAATTGATAGTACTGGTACCCTGAGTTTGGATTCTTCTTCCAAAAATCAAAACCGCCATTTTTGAAACCCGGCGATGAGGGAAATGGCACAGAAACAACACCATGGTGGTCTAATTAAAAGCCACAGGCTGAGCAGCAGGAATTGCATCGCCTTGACATCCATCTTTGTTGTAGCGTTTGTGTTGCATACAAATGACGCCACAGGAGGGCCGGGCGTGTTGCTATAACAACCCCACGCACATTGGTGCTGCTCAACTGTAATGGAAAATGAGTCAAGCCGAGTTGTACTGCCTCAAGTCACAAGCAGGTACTAACGGAAAAAAGGCTAAAGGGCAAACATACCTAAGGTAAAGCTCCGAACGGGCACAGCCACTGGGGTTGACGGGCAGATCATCCTCCTGGCTGAACTGTTTGAAGAAACGGAAACTATGGCGCTGGCAACGGTGAGCTCCTTCAAGCTGCTCCAGCAAGAACACTAATGCGTCATGGACCAGACCCAGCATACGGGGACCGCTGAGCCACTGAAACGTCAGTGGCCTCAACCTTGCAATTGCTCGAGCCTCCTGCACCCCATCTGTGACTGCTTTCCAAGCCACTGAAGGAAGAGTTGACAATTAGATGGGATTAGCACAAAGCAATGAGCATAAAAAACGAGAACATTACGATGCTAATTTTTTAAAATGTAACACTGGCCTTACCTTCAATGGTGTCTGCCTCTACACTAAAGCCGTCATCGCTGGTTATCTCGAATCGTAAGTGTGGCTGGTCTCTATTCGTTGGACATCCCTCATCATCAGATGGAGGTGGTTCGTCATCTGAGGCAGAAGCAGCGCCTAACAAAACACAATCCGTAGAGCTCCTTTTTCACATTGTTCTTAAACAATTCAACACATTTAAAGGACGCAGAAGCGAAAAGGTACCATTCATTAATCAGTGATATATTAAATGTGGCTGGTATTTTTAAACTCTTGAAATTACACAGTTTTAACTCAAGAATACCAGAATATTTCTTCCAGTCAGTCAGTGTGCTGTGTCCCACTGGTTCCCAGGCCTGCTGTTTGCCTTGTTCACTCACAGACATGAAACTCCAAGGCTCTGATCTGGGAAAAGCAAGTGGAAACAATTATTTTGTTTTTAAAAATGACTTCATATACATAAATATTTGTTTCTCAGGCTCTCTGACGCAAAATCATTGTTTTTCTATGAGAGAGAAGAACAATCATCAGACCTATTATCCACAAACTCCATGAAAGCCATAATTTGAGATAGTACAAGGCCTCATTAGTACTAACTGCGTGGGTAAATTGCACATCTACGAAGGCACCCTTTAAAGCTGAATAAAATACTGCATAAGGTATACAGGATTTGTAGGTTTTGTCTTTGGGCTGCTGAAATACGGTATCAAGCAAGATTGTGAAAACATTTCACTTTCAAAACTACAGCAATGTGGTCTCAGTTTCCAAACGCTACTTCAAAGAACAGGTGACGCGGCACAGTGATAAACTCACTGCTGTCCCAGATATTTCAAACATGCTGGTGGCAAAGAATTCAGAATGAGCCTGTGTAAAACAATGAACATTTCATGACTCCTTTGTACTTTTTTTCAGTTAAGCAATGGACTGAAATAATTTAAAAGTCACTGAAATGCTTTATTTACATTTTACACAACGTTCCAACTTCTTTGAAGTGGACTGTATTTAAAAATCGAAAAGACATCAATTCGTTGAGTAATGGAAACATATACCACCAATAGCCAATAGCCACCAATTGCTTGACTACGTGAATTTTTCTTTCTTTTGTCAGCCTAAATGATCACTGACACAATAACCAGCAGGGCAGCTAAAAAAATGAATTCAGATAGGTAAAAACTTACCCTGAGCTATCAGAATCACTTAGATGCTCCTCTTTTAACTCGTCCAAGTTCAGTACTCCTTTCACTGTGGGGGTCTTGATTCGGACTCCTGAGGCCCTGCTGGAGATGCTTGGAAAAGCTGGTTTGCGACGCTCCTCATCCTCGATGACGGGCTCTGGTTGCAGGAAGTCAACCTTAGATTTCTTTGTGACGATGCGGTCTGAAAGTGAAGACACTCTTTTCATGCGGACATGGGTGCGAGGGCGGGGTGGGGGAACTGGTTTAGGTTGTGGTGATGGAGAGCGGGGTGACTCTGGAGGATCTGGTTCAATTAACAGGCCGGGTGGCAAAACTAGTGAGGAAGGGCTCATTGTTCGAAGCCCACTCCACTTGGGGGTGTAGTTACTCGCCATTGCTTGATTAATAATTGCTTGGGCACTTTCAGCAGGACTCATGGGAGGATTCTCAGATGGCAGAGCAGGCTGCCCTGAGGCCGTGGAGGACTTAGATTTCTTTGACGCGCTGGAATCCTTCTTCTTCTTTGGTTTTCTTGAATCTGGAGCAGTTTCATCTTTTGGTGTTTTTGAAGTTTTTCTTGATTTCTTCACATTGGACATTACCATTGTGTCATTGTTTTTGTGTGTGAGCAGCTGTGTGACAGCAGATGGATTCTGAACTGCAGGCGTGACTAGTGGAGGAGGTACTGTCGTCACATTGGCCACAGATGGTGGTGCAGTCATATTACCAGCTGCAGCTAGTGTGGCTGACAGTGCGTTGCTCTGCAAAAGGCTAGCAATCTGAGTGACACAGTTGTAGGATGGGGAGTTGGGAGTAGGCAGCTGGAAAGTGTTGCTTTCAGGGTTTTTCACAAAGATCTGCCCAAGGCGGTTCACCAGTAGTACATGTGGTGTAGGGTCTACATTTGGACCTCCCACCTCCTTCACAGTAAGAATGGCATGACCCGGTAATGCCTGGGGTACCACTGGTTGCTGAGGTTCGATAGTTGGCCTGGGTGTAGCGAAATTGATGGAGATTGTATGGCCAGCTGTAGCTTCCTTCTGGACAGAAGAACTGTAACCATTTAGGATCATCGGAGCTGAGGTGGTTTGTACCTGTGTGGGAGCAGCTGAACAGTGTGTTGACAGTCCAGACAGAGGCGATATTGCTGCAGAGGAGGAAACAATGCTGACAGCTGTAGAGCCTAGTGGCTGTGTTTGTGTGGCATACACCGGTAGAGAAACAGTAGCTGATAAGCTTGGATCATTCTGAGGCACGACATTTAGTAGTGTCTGTGTCATATCTCCAACGGGACTAAGAGTTGTCAGTTTAGCAGGTTCCAGGGACGGTAAAGTTGTTGACTCTTGTACAGCGGTCACTGGTTGCAATGTAATACTTGTTAAGGGAGGCTGACTGAAAGTAGGCAAAGAATACATCTGGAGAGGGTCTACTAGTCCTTGAGAGGGGTTTGGTACATCTGTTGACATTAAAGGGGAAGGCTGAAGAAGACTCAACAGAGAGCATTGACTGTTATCAGCAGAACCTGCTACTGGGGCCTCTGTTGCAGTAGATGATATGTCATTCATCAACACACTAGCCCCCTCAGCTGGTGATATAAACCTGCTGCAGTCAGGTGATGAGTTCAGGGCTTTACAAGGTTCGGGGGTCTCAAGTGGTGTGTCTTGCAGCACGGGAAGCATTTCGGTGAACTGTGGGTTAGTGTCACATCTCTCAAGAAGAAGAGGTGTTTCAGAGGACAACCCTGAACTGGAACCTGGCAATAACCCCTCTGAATATGGGATTTCAGGCACATTTGTAGTTAGGTTAGGCAGAATGTTATCAACTGGAGAAGAAAGCATGGGCTCTTGGTTTACTAAAGGGGTTTCAGAGGTTTGACTGGTATCAAAAGATTTAGGTGCATCTTGGGTTGAACCATCAGCGGGATCTTTTGTGGCTTCTGAAATCGTGACTGGAGAAGAATCTGTTCGCTTATCATCAGATGATTCTTTGGAAGGTTGTGTGCTGCTAGCGGTTTCAAAGTCAGGAAGATTTTTATCATTTAGTTTTTTGGCTTGTATCTGAGTTTGACTGTTAACTTTTTGAGCATCATCACTGGTTGCTATACTTGCATCACTCTCTGTGCCGTCATCTACCCCATCCAGTTGAGCCATAGGTCGAGAGGAAGGCGAAGATGGAGACTTCGAGTGATCTTTTGATCCCGGGCAGCTGACTATTGTGCGAGAGAAGTCAAAATAGTGCTCCATATCTTCATCTGAGGATGTGTTACCCAGGTCATCCCTGGCTGAGGCTGCAGACCGTGGCAAACTGGCAACAAGGGTCTTCTTCTTCTGTACTTCTTGGGCTGCTCCCCAAAATTCCTCTTGATCATCACCTTCCACCACTATTTGCTCCCCACAATTCATTGCCACCCCCTCATTTAAGAGGGTTTCTTCAATTTCAAGTTCTGTCCGCATCTCTTGGCCCAGACTCAAGTTGGGGTCCTTGTGGAATGAACTGTAGGGAAACTCTTCTTCATCTTTCTGTTGGTCCAAGTCCTCCTGGGGTGATGTACCATTTGCTGGAGAGACATCCTCTGGCTCTGGTGAAGCTAAGAAGTTGTGTGGCACCTCGACTGAGTCCGACTGGCTTAGATCAAACGACAGTCGACTTCTGGGTAAATGTTGTACAGGTGAAGAGAAGGGTAGACTTTGAGAGGGAAAATTTCCAGCACCTTCCTGCCAGGGAGACTGGGGAAAGAATAACGAGTTACAGTGGGCTGTATTCCCAGAGGATCGTACAGAGGAAGAACCTCTACTTCCAACTGGGCGGGATGACGTAGAATTTATCAGGCTGTCTGTTGCACCAAGTGGGAACAAGGGGGAGGTAGGGAGGGAATTTTTTCCAGTGCGGAGAGTGACTGGTCCAGTTACAGGACCCAGAGGAGGGGGGGACCTGTGACTGCGCAGACCTGTTGTCTGTGAGTGTGGGCCGTGGCGACGAACTCCTCGAGTCTCTTCTAGATCACTAATGGTCAGTATGTGGTGGGGCTGGGCTACTCCTAAGAGGAAAACAGAAATAATCAGTTATATTTACATTCTGTGATGGCTTATTTATTATGTTTCTAAATAAGAACAGGTTACAATTTCTATCATACCTGGGGAAGGCAGAGGTCTTGACATTCCTCCAGCTGGTCTCCTGGGTTGGGGAATCTTTGGCCTTGCACCGTGATCTGACTTTGGGTGGATACCTGGAATCGAGGTTTCCTCCATTGTGGGGTGGCACTCTGATATATAAGTGTCTTGAGTTTTTGATACTGAAGAGTGATAGAAATGATTTATGAATACAGCGAATCACTTGTTAAGGCAATCTAGTTTTCAGAAGTAAAGAAAACCCCCAAAACAAACAAACAAATCAACACACCAGGTATTGGACGGGGGCTGTGAGCAATGGTGTGATTATCTCCCTGGTTCGGCATCTCCTCAACTGGCTTCTCTGGGACAATTGGCCGGACCTCTCGGACTGTACATGTGTATTTGCACCGCCGCAATGGGTTAACCGTACTCCAATACCACCGAGAACACCTTATTATGGAAGAGGGAAATTCATTCAATGTTGCAAATATAATTTCTTTATATAATCAAGTGTTATCAAGTATAATTAATGTTAAAAGCAGAATATACAACTCACTGAAAACCAACAGGAAACAATTTTCCTTTGTTCGCTGAAAGTTCTGTCAGCACACCTAGATTTTCAATCTGTAGGGAACCTGTGCCGTAACAATGTGGAGACCAATTCTGAGTTTAACAAAAGCATATTCTAATGAACACCTTTAAGGGCCCAAACAAGCAACCAACTAAAACAAAACAGCTTACCGATCATCACGTTGATAAGGTCTGGCTCCAACCCAGTCAAGAACTTTCTGCGGAGACTGATCCCCTCAAAATCAACATACACTCTGCGGTTTACTTCAAATTCCTGACCAGTTATCATCTGTAAAACAAAGGTACATAACTAAAATTAGGGTTTAAATAAAAATATTCTTTTTTCTTTTTTTTTAAATGTACTTCAAACTTGTTTAAATCCTGAAAGAGGCGAGGTGGGAGAGGAGAATTTACCCTGCCACTGATGAGATGTCGGTGTTTATAGCAGTAGACCTTTTTATCATCCTGGAAGACACACTGACGGGAGCGGGCGCACATGAAGTGGTAGTTGCTTTGACAAGATGTCAGACAGCAGCCCACAGTGGCACCCGACTGATTGCAACGTTCACATCGCTGAAGACGATTGGGGTTAATGACAGTGAAGAGTGAAGAATAAAGTTTGGGTTAACGTAATTACAATAAAAAGACTGATCTGGTTCAACTCTACAGATTTTAAGCAATTTTCAGTTTATCAGGGTGATAACAACTAACCATCAAACGTCCCCTTGTGACAGCGCTGTGTACATGCAGCAGAGAGCCATTGTCCTCTTCAAAAACTTCTGCAGACCACAGGCAGCAGTTGACATGAGCCCATTCATTCTGGCCCAAATACAGTAACCTGCCTGCTTCCTGAGAAAGGAAACAACACAATCCAACATGAAATTAATCAAAGAGAATGGAGAATTTACAAAAATAAGTGAATTGTGTTTGCATTCTTCTGTGAACCACTCAATTTTAATGTTTTGGGAATTATTTACATTCGATTTGAGGTCTCCATATTTTTGACACAAAGAGCACTGTCTCTCATCATCTTTAGACCATCCAGTGTCTAGATCAGCTTTTGAAAGCCGACCTCTTTTTCCTAAGTAAACACACAAAAGTAAATATTTAGTGGAAGAGAAAAAACAGAAAAAAAAGAACATTTTCTCATAAACTAAATCCGTCACCTTTGAATTTGAGTCTGCTGCTTTTAAAATGGTTCAGGCTTGAAGATTCCCTAGACATTGGAGAAAGAGCCTCTTCTTCCTTTATATCCAAGCTTTGTCCATTGTCTTCCTGCAGGAGTCCCAGTGGAGTTCTAGATGAAAGATCCTCTCTCTCCTGCCACTGAGCATAAACATGCTCTGTTGTAGGAGGATGAACAGCCTGGGACAACATCCCCCTGAAGAGAGAGTTCAGAAGTTCAAAAATTGAAGCAGCACAAAAACAGAATGGTGCTTTCCCTTTTCATTATACAGCATGCATCAGAAGTGAAGAAACCCACATAAATTTACCTACTTGATAAAAATATTTAACACTTAAAATATTTACAGTTCTATATAATGTCTTGTATCTCAATAACTGCAGGCTTAAACTAATAATAAAGCCTCAAAATTAGAAACTAAAGCAAATACTCTAGCGATGAAGTTAGAAAACCTATTGTCATTGAAACAAATTTAGCAGAGCTGTGATTTCCAGACAGTTATTAAATGAACACCAGACATTTCACAGGGTTGGACATACATGTAAAAGAACTGAAAGACTATGATCCAATCACTTGACATGAATCTAACAGAAGACGTTTGGATCATTTTATGAAGAAAGAAAGAAAAATGCACCATCTCTAGCCAAGAGCACCGCCCGAGTAGAGACATATTTTCTGACCAAAGACAGATTGTCTTTCTGCTGTGCAACACTAGCAGTGAAGATGCCGACAAAGTATGCCATCAAAGAAAGGTGGACATATTGATTAAAAAAAAAATCAAAGATTTCAGTTTTGGTTAAAAAAACCCCTCAGTGGTTGTAGGATATTCCTACATTCCTATTCACAATAGTTGAAATGTGCAATTCCCTGGTATTCCTATTCCTATTTATCCCTATTATATACTCTGTATTTATATAGGTCTCTGTATTTATATATGTGTATATATGGTATATTTCTGCTCATATTCTGCAACTTCTGTTGGTGCAGTGCTACCGGAAACTGAATTTCCCGGAGGAACCCATCCGAGGGATTAATAATATCTAATCAACAGTGAAGTCTGTACTTCTAATATAGTAAATCTAAACTGTTTGTTTTTTGTTTTGTATTTTACTGTAAGGAGACATGACTTTAGCTAATTTTATAGTTAGTTATAGTGATGCTTTACACAGATGTGCTCATTTCTGTTGTATCTATTGTGAAAAGGGGTGCTTGAGGGAAATGTGATTATGGACTCGTGTTTTTATATTTTCACTGTAGGTAGCGAAGATTAGAGAGCTACGTGTAAATTTAGGATTTTGTTTGTAGTGCTGAGGTGGGGAAGACCGGAGGCAGGACAGCTGAAGGGGACGGTACAATGGGCGGGACACCGAACCCATAAGATTGTGTTGATTTCCAGTTGTGAGCCAGACCTCGCTAGACGTAGCGGAAGTAGGCTAGGTCTCCGGATGCATCTGTATTTTATTGTAAAGCGCAAATAAAAAGATGTCTGATTTTGGAAGTAAGAGTCTCCGCCTGATCACTACCATTAAAATAATCAGTGAAATCGGTGTACTTCAACACTATCTAGGTACATAACTTTAATGGAGTATTTCTTAAACTTATAAAATGTTAAAAATGTAATACTCACACTGGCAAGTCTTTGGTACAAGGGTCCCACACCTTTGGGTCTTGGCTGTTGAACCAATTAAATACCTCCTCGAGCAGCTAAAAGAGAAAAATCACTCAATAATTATAAATGTTATAAAACTGAAAACAAACAAACAAAAAGATAAATCATGCTTAAAGCCAATCATGCATAACTTCAGGAGACTTTGTGTTTTCAGCCATACAGCACCTTTAAGTAGTAGGATCGTGCCAAGGCAGTAGGTCTCCGCTCCTCTGGAAGATCTTCTTCTTGCTCTAGCCTCTTTCGCACCACCTGGACCACATCCTCATGGAACATTTTCTATTAAAAAAAAGAAAGAAAAAATATTTTGGTGTCCTTGAGATGTTCAATCTTGTGCTGATAGGGCAGCTGCATTTCCAACAAAAGAATGTAACTACAGTAGTCCCTCGTTTATCGCGGTAGTTACGTTCTAAAAATAACCATAACCGATATGTGAAATCCACAAAGTAGTCAACTTTATGTTTTACAATTATTATAGATGTTTTATGGCTTTAAATGCCGTGACTACACACTTTATACACTTTTCTCTGACAGGCTTGAACATTTTACACTTATCTCTCTTGTTTAAACACCCTCAAAGTTCAATCCTTTGTAGAAAAAAAAGTCCAGTATTACAGAATAAAACCAAAGGCACCTGCGGTTTCCTTTGATGGTGCAAAACGTTTCATCGACATTACAGGATGACACAGGGCACGATATTGATTGACAATAGTCTACAGCCAATCAGAACGCAGAACACAATGCGCTGTAAAAAACAAACAAACACAAAAAAAAAGCATGCAAAATTGCACCAAAAAAATCTGCCAAACAGCGAGACCGAAAGGTGAACTGCGTTATAGTGAGGGACCACTGTACCATTCTATATCACATAATAGGGCTGTACATTCATTGAATTTGAATCTAGACGACAATTTTGGCATTACACAATTAAATTGAGCAATATTTAAAATGCATGTTTTGCTAATTAAAATGCAAAAGCAAATGAAGCGTTTCTTTTTTTTTTTTTTTGCCTGTCCCGTTTGGCTCTTTTGCCATCAGAATTATTGTCTAAAGGCGAAGAAAGATGCCCAACAGATTTACTTTACCAAATTGACCATCCCAGCCTTGCCGTAATGGTCTATTTGATTCACCTTTTATTGTTTATTTTATTTTATTTTTACTTGCTAAATACGGGACAGATTTGACTGGGGTAAAGAAAGGGGAGAAAGAAAGAGGGAAAGAAAAACAGCGGGGAAGAGGGACGGGGATAAAGGGCAAAAAACAAAAACCAACAAAATAAGCAGAAAAAAAATACATATATCAATCACCTGGATCACATGTTGAGAAAGAAAAAAGAAAACAAGCAGAAGAAAAAAAAAGAGCAACATAATAAACAACATCACGATGATATATGGGAATATAACAGTAAATACTAAATATTAAACATTATTGTACAGCACGCAAGATCGACAGCGCACAGCGTGTGTCGTTTGTGTGTGTGTGAGCACCCGTGTGTACAACTGTCAGCATGAATGCGCTTGTATTAAAAGGTTCCTTCATGTAATGATCTGCTAGAGGGTGTGGGGGAGCCACAGCCCCGTCCTCAAGGGCATGAAGCAGGGCATGAGATCAAAACTCCAGACATCCAGAGGCCCTCAAAACACAAGAGACCAAGGAAGACCAACAGAGGGGCAGCCGCGCCACTGTCCCAGAAAGAGCTGAGGAGAGCCCTGCGGAGCAGAAGCCAGGGGGGGTTGCAGTGACGCGCCCGTGAGCTCAGCCAGCTGTGCCAGAGTGACCGAGCCCCAGGCCGAGAGGCCGAGGGCACCCCACCCCTGAAGGGGCCCGAGCGAGCCCCAGGCTCCAGACCCCGACAAGCAGCCACCAAGGAGTGAGCCGGTGTGTACCTGGACGCCCACCCCCGGACACAAAGACCCACCAACGCACCGATGTCTGAGGGCGTCTGCCACTGGCAGGGAAAGTGGTGGTAGGGGGAGATAAGCCTCCATACCTTGGAGGGCCTGAGATGTCCCCAGAGAGGTGGCGTCTGATACCCAACCTGACATATAGACACAGACAAACAGGCACACACAGATACAAACATCCATTCCCACCCTCATGCTCTCGCATGCAATTACTCAACACTCACCCAACGTGGAGACAGACACAAAGAGACACTGTACACACGATCACACTTCCCAAGCGTACTCTATACCCCAGGTCAAGGTACCCTTGCCCCTGGAGGGGGAAACTGCACCCAGACCCAGGTGTTACCCTTTTCCCTGGGGTGGAGAGAAGCAGACCGCCCCGACTCGGCAGCAGCAGGGAGGCCCCACATTCCAGACCCCAGTCGGACGGCCAACTCCTCCTCCTAGCCCCCCCCCCCCGCTCCAGCAGGCTGCAGAGAACGGGCGTGTGTGAAGACTCCGAACCTCCCTCCGCCCGCTCATAATGTAGTGTTGATGGATGTGTGTTCTAAGGTGCATTTAAAACCCAGGAGGGCATGGAGCTACCTGCCAGAGAGCAGCAGGTAAGCACATAGCCCCTCCTGCTAGCCCTCAATGTCTACGTGTATTTAAAATTGAGAGGTGGGCAACGACGCCAGGGGTGAGGTGCACACCCTGATGGTAATTTGGATTCCGTGTATCGTGCCCACCCCCAAGATCCTATATGTATGTGTAATGGGTGTGAGTAATGTGAATGTCTAAGTTGTGAGATAAAATTGAGGCACAGGCAGCCAGAAGGGGACGGGGGATGGGGGTTGCAAGGCCCTGCACGTTTGGGTGATTGTGGTGGAGCGGGAAGAGGGAGGCAGCTGGAGATGGGGAGGCAAAGAAGGGAGGGGCAAATGACCCCGCTGACCCCAGTAGGCACCCCCATACTCTGCAACCTGCCAGGGAAAGGGGGCCCAGGCCCATTAGGACCGGGGCCCAGTTCGGCAGCGCCGCCTGGCCCCAAAGAGACCGGGACAGCCCACCCGACCCCACCACAGAGAAACCGGCACCCACCCCATCATCCACTCATCTTCCAGATTACACAAGACAATAGACACCCAGGCTGAGATCTTCCTCCACCTCTCCTGTATCTCCCTCTCCTGAGTTCCTGAAGAGAGGAGACCCCCTGCAAGATGTAACAGCCTCCCCGAACAGTTGAAGAGCCCCCCAGGTGGCTCGATGCACTGGCGGCACCCTGCGCCAGGGCTGGGCCCCCATACACCCACAACCCCGGCAACACACCAACCAGGACCCAAGCCCCCAAGGCCCAGCCAGGGGCCCAGCCCAGAGATGGAGCACCCCCAGAACCCCACGCCCGTCCCAGACCCACCCAGGGGCAGCCAGGCTACCAGGTCAGTAACCCACGTCCGTCAACGAAGGCTTCATGAAAATGGTCAACATATTAGACAAACACAGGTCGAGCTCGAGCAATTCTTTATCAAAAGTGGCAAAACTTGCACTGTTTTATTTGCATACATCATACAGGTATAAAGAAAGGAGTGAAAAACATAAGGAGAATAAGGAAGACCGATTTAACTTTCACTTATATTTTCGTACATATATGAAAATGTGAAAGCAATGTTCGGTTTACAATTTGCAATAAAAACTGAACGATCATGATCATCATTTTTACTATGATGGTACAGACCTAATGTTTAAATGGAAGCACAATGTTTTATACCAGTTAATCTACTTGAGCTGATTATGTGACATTAAATAAGGGGCCGTGTACTCACCAGTGTAGTATAAAGGCCTTTGTCAAACTTCTTTCCTACAGCTCGGAGGTCACAGGCTGGCTTTCCTTCTATGCCACTGTCAGGGTCGACCGATCTTTCACACTACAACAGAAGTCGAAGAAAATTAAACATCATGCAATTTGAGTGGTTTACTAAAATAAAATAATAATAATAATACAGTAAACGGAAATATTTTGTTAGCTATATTCAATGATATGTAGCATAAAAACCAACATTTGAGTCATAAAAATTAGAGATGAACCGACTGCAATATGTGACCAGCCTATACCGATTTTTCCTGGTTATGATTTTTTTTCTAAGAACTACAATTGACAGCATATACAAACAAGAATCATGTATTTTATGTTCATAATAAAAAAAAAACAACTTATTAAACTTCACAATTTATCCCAATATGCAGTAAGTTACAGGAACTTCTCTCACTTTAACAACTGAAAATAAAGTGCTCTACTGCTGTAAAGAGGAACACATACATGAAAACGTGTTTCTGTGCACCCACCTTTAACTGACATATTTCACCTTACCTTTAGCAAACAAAAGCAAGTGCAGCAGATTCATATAACAAAAAAAACAAACAAAAACGAGTCAGGGACTTGCATCATTTTCCAGTATGTGTAGAACTTCAACAGATAACAGGACATTGATTCTTTTTTCTTTTTCACTTGTCTCCATAAGTTTTCCTGTAACTGCTTTGATCTTTTGCTCATGCCAAGGCTTCTTTAAGCTTTAGTTATCTTTACCACTTTTCTTTTGTTAGCTTCTGTAAAAATGTCCATGTTCAGCTGGATAAGTTTGAGTTAAGCATCTGATTAAGTTTTCGGCAAAAGTTTTCGTAGTGCTTTCCCTTGCAGGTTACTTTACCAAACTTTACTCACAACATGTTAACATATGGCTGTGAGTGGGTGCATGAGTACTTGTGCATGTTGTGCATGCATGAAATGGACCAGCTCATAACGGCACATATATCAGGCTGGTCACCGGTTGGTGTTGAGAACACCGAAAATCATCCGATTCCAGTCCCTGGCAAGTCAATCATTGCATCACTAATAAAAATAGAAGCAAAGTCTCCTACCTGTGAGCAGGTAACAAGGTGCTGGGTGAGGGTGGATGAAAGCAAGCATGCTAGCACCTTCTCCACCCCAGCCCTGAGCTCAATGTAGAGAAGCTCTCTCCAGGCACTGGGTTGGGTCACACTACATGGTCGACATGAATACACTACACTCTCTGGCAGGCTGGACAGGATCTCATACAGCTCATCTGAAATTATTTTACAGGAGAGATATTTTGGATGGAGGCAGAGAAATCCACTCATAATCAAAATTCACAAATGCAATCTAAGAAAAATATTCATGCTCAGCTGACAGTAGCAGATAACATTTAAGTTTGATAATGCTGTTCCAGTATTAAGAAGCTTCAAAACTGTATACCATCAATGTTTACAGAGTCAATAATAAAAATCACCTGTTAGATCCTCACACTTGGCATGAACCCAATGGTTGCAGGTGCCACACTGCATCATTTGACTATCATAGTCATTGTCCTCATAACACTTGAAGCAGATTGGACAGTAGTTACCTAAAAAAAGAGACATTCAGACAAGTTAAAGAAGCTGAAAATTCACCAAATGATAAACTTATTGTTAAGGTTAAACTGTCGCCTCACCCTGGTCATAGAGTTTTGAACAATCTGGACATAGTCCTTTGTCATGGTTCCACTCAGTGTCCCAACTCTTCCCTGGTGTGACGCCACAACTTTTGCACCTAGTGCATGTCATACACACCTGCACAAAATATTACTATGAGAAATCGGCAGGTTGTAGTAAATATCCCTAAAATTGTGTTTTTTTTGAGTAACCTACCCAGGCTTTCCTCTTCTTGTTTTGTTTTGGGTAGTTTGGTCCCAAACAGGAGGCATGATAGCAGTTCTGGCATCGTTCACACTCTAATAAAGGCTGAGGAAGACATGGAAGCAAACAGATTAAGTACATACCAATAAGAAAGCTAAACAAGACAAATAAAATGTTTTAACCTTTGAGAGCCTGTTTTTCCTTCCGCACACATGGCAAAACTTGCAGCGTCTGCAGCACCAGTTTTCTTTGTTCTCCTCTGAGGGGCGCTCCGCTGGCTCAAGGCAAAATTTGTGGAAAGGTTCACAGCACACTTGGCAATACAGCATCTGTAAAATGAGGGTCAGAGGAAAAAAAAAAGAACATGTAAATAACAAAAAAGGACACTTTGATATCTGAATCATGTAGTGTTTAATGTTTATCTAAACTTGTTGAAAATACAAGGTGGTAAGCAGGAGACTGAATATTTAAATTAAAATTGAGTAGAAATTATCAGTTACCTCATGTTGCCCTTTACTGGCACAAAGGAAGCAGACATAGGGTGGCATGGGAGGCGCAGAGGTCAGTATACTTAATCCACTCATATTCCAGACATTCTCCAAAGCACAGTCCTCCTGAAAATGAGACAAAAATTGAAAAAGATAAATAAATTTTAAAAAATTAAAGATTTTCACAGTAGTTACCATTACCCTACTCTTTCCATTAATCAATGCCCATATAGATATTTACACTATGTTGTTGATTGAACTGTGGATTAACTTTGTGTATTAAATTTAATGCAAGTTGTAATTTGCATTTTCACACATGTAAAACTTTCATTCATAGATTAAAAAAATAATTCGACAGATCAGAAGGAACAAAACTCTAATGAATGATGTATGGAACGCTGCACATGTGGGAACTTAGATTAACACCGACCCCTGCTGGGCAAAACATTATACTAACGTGAAAACATGAAATGCATTTTAAATTATTACAGGTGTTAGCTGTGTGTACATCTTCTGTGGAGTAAATAATATTTGAGGAAGGCAAATAAGAAACCAAGTATGTCTCCAAATACATAACTCTAGTTATTACTTTCCGACAGGGAATACAACTCTGGAATTTAGGAATATATGAAACAAAGACAAAACAAACAAAAAAACCCTACCTTAAAATCAACCCTGATTTTGTGAGTAGGTTTAGAAGATTCGACAGTTCGCTGCTCAAATCCATGGGCCAATGCAGCCAGGACACTGGGAGGAGTCTGCTCCAAAGGACCCTGAGACTGGAGACCCTGAGAGACCACCGCAACCTACAGACATGCATAATAGTTAATTAAACTGCTGATTGCTAAAATTCACTGCATTAAATTAGCAAAAGAAAGGGAATGTAAGAAAATCCTGAGACAGTTTGTGCAGAAACGTCTGGTTTGTTTGATCAGTAACAGTAACGAGTGTGATGTTAAGCACAGCGTGCCAGAGCTGGACATTTTTTTGTCCTTGTTGGCCAAACATCAATATACTTCTATACAATTGCCACAAATTTCCATTATATAAGTTAAGTACAGTTTAAGCACCAATTAAATCCAGAATTACCCACCTTCTCAGGTTTACGTCGAGCTGACGGCACACGGTGAGAACTGGACTTTCGATGCCTGACCTCATCATCTGATATGTCTCCCAAGAATCCTTCCAGCGACACAAAGTCTTGAGAACATCATGGAAAAAACAATTTACTTTATTACAGGCTTTGTAATCATAATAGTACACAATATCCAAACTTAAATGACTACACAGCTACTTGCTATTCTTAAAAAACAAAACAAGCAACTAGACTGTGTCAAGCAGTCGCTGAGTATTAATTTACCTTGACTGAAACGGGGTCCGACACCTCTTCTCCTTGCTGGTGAGGCAGAGCTCGAGAGAGCTTTATCATCTAGATCTGAGTCGTAATCCACCAGGTCAAAATAGACACGGGGTTTAACAACACGCTTCGGCTGCTTTCTCAATGATGGACTGTGGCCGTCACTCTGGAGACCAGACGGTGAGTCATTCCCTTCGTCGTTACTTGAATGACCCCCACTGAGAGAGGATCGCCTTCGCTTAGAGGAACCTAAAAGAAAACAGTGGTGACACTGATATGTAAGAACTACTACAACATGAAGTGTGCACAGAAGGGGAAAAATTACCTTTAGGTGCCGTTCTCCCACTTAATCTGCGTGCTTTCCTCTCCTCAATTTGGTCACATCTCTTATACCTTGTAATTAAAATAAAATAAATACAAATTTTTAGAATAAATCAGAATTCACCACATTGTCCTATGTGCCACAAAAACTACCAAACATAACTTACACACAACACTGCCGCTTGGTATTGGGACCACCAAACTTGGGTTTGTCCAGGCAGTTAATGCACTTGCCACAATCATCTTCGTGGTTGCAGCCTTTGCATACGCCACACCTTCTAGATCGGTACCCAAACGGTCCAAGTCCTTTCCGCTTTACAAAATTTGATGGTTTCTTGACCTTGGTGACCTTTGGATCTGACAGCCCAGGACTGTCAGATTCAGATGGAGAACCAACATCTGCAAGAACAAAAATGCAATAAGAATGGGAAAATAATGCACGATTATCTGAACAGCAGCTCTTGTTCTCTTTCCCAAATGCATTCTCAGCTACATCAAACAGCAGCGGTATAGATAAAAATAGTAAAGATGCAATGATGAGGCACTAAATATATAAATGATCAAGGAAAGTCTGGTTACAGTGAATATCAAATAAAAACTAATCAGTTGTACAACTGATTGCTGGAAGTTAGATAGCGTTACTTATGTTTGAGTTAGGAAACAAATTTGTTTATAGGAACTGTTCAGACAAGCAGTGTAATGTCATTGGTCATATCTACCTTTAGTGACCGCTGATGGGGAAATGCCAGATCTTTCATGCAGTGGCAAGGCACTAAGTCTGGGAATATCATCTGGTACCATGGCACGTGGCTGCCCGAGGACCACGGATGCAGCACGGCACACGTGCTTGATACGTGGACCTCCTGCTCTACGGAACTCCTGGCACAGTGGGGAGATGACTTGCGGCTGAGGAAGGAAATAAAAGTGTCATGAGGCTTTAGTTTACACGGGATGAGCTTCCCTGTTTATATTATTGTTCAATTTCAGCTCAACAAAAGGGTTTTTTTTATCCGCTTGGTACAACCACAGACAGAAACAAGATTTTTAGTGAGATCAATGCTCGCTCCCCTCGAGCCTATTGATTTCTTACTTGTACTTGAGGCGGTTCTGTCTTGACTGGAACGTCAGAATGAAGCTGCACCCTCTGCTTCCTCCTTTGTCTTTTAGAGGTCATATCTTGAGACCTGGCTCCAACCGGGCCAGATAACAGCTGCAAGGTTAATTTGAAAAGATAAAAAAAAAAAAAAACACTGATCCATAATGTATCACTCAAAACAACTGTGTTTATATGATGTGTTCTTCCTCTATGACATGTTATTAAGCCAGGTTAAGCTACTAACAAACAGTCAATGTATACAATGAATTGAAAACACGCTTGTGGTGACGGTGACCTTACCCCAGACGACTTAAGCTGTTTCTGCTGGTCAATTTTAATAAGCTGAACCTTGGCTTTCCTGAGGAGATTGAACATTCTTTTATTTGCACCAGTGAGTCGTGCTCTTTGTGGTACTCCCTTCTCCACAGACCCAAGAGAAATGCCCCCACATCTGCCTGAGTTCTGTACTGACTGCAACTCTCCTGTGGAAGCAATACAAGCCATTTTCAGGTCTATGGTATAGTCTTGTTTGCACGATTGTGTAAGTGATGAATCGAAAGTTGCTTAACATTAGTATGGTGTTACCTGAGTGAGGCTGGGCAGTGTCTTTTGCAGCTATATCTTCCACTTGGCCATGTTGCAATGTGAGTGACTTTGGGTTAGTAGTCCTAACACAGACAGAAACTTTTCTCACTACTCCAGGCGTATCTAGGTCTTCGATCTTAAGCTTGGACTTGTCTTTCTCTAAGCTTGTATCCCGTTGCCTAAGACTAATGCTCATGGCTTCATCATCAAGTCCTTCTGCTAAATCAACAGGAGGCTGGAGTGGTTTGCTCGCACCATCGGGCTCTGTTGGGTTTTTGCTTTTAAGTCCCAGTTGTGGCTTCTTCAGCCTCTGATATATCTTGAGGTGAGTCGTTTGCTTAGTGAACTTAGGGCAGCTTTTCTTTTTCTGAACATCAAGGAGGTCAGTAGATAGTTCTGTAGGCTTATCAACTGGTGTCAGTGAAAACAGATCCTCGCCTTTGTTTTCTGGAGTTTTGTCCAGTGTATTCACTTCCTTGCCTGCCTTTTCTGGAAGATGACACTTAAAACTTGAGTTCTTTAGAAGAGACCTGTTCTTATCATTTTTGACACTTTTTCTCTCAGAAAACAGGCTATCGGCGAGATCAATACTTTCATCGAGGTCCTGAGCTGAAAACAGATCGACATCCAGTTGAGCTTCACTCAATATGTCCTCCTCGTCAATAGGCAGGATTGGAGATATTGCTCTGTCTGCCCCATCATCTCGCCTCTTTCCTGGACGTATTTGCAAGCCCAGTTGTAAACCCTTTTTTGGGGAGTTTCTCCGAGGCAGTACAGACATTCCTGCATCATCCATAAACCTCTGCGGGGTCTTGATCACCCGAGAGGATCTGGCACTTACCACAGGCATTATGAAATGCTTAATGTTTTTTATGAACTTTGACTTACTGCGCTGAGCCTCTGCAACATCTGCCTGCCCCCCATCAACTAATGTGTCTGTTTCCTCCTGCTTCAAACTATCTTTGTCAAGTCCTGTATCTATCAGCTTGGAAATGACTTTAGGTTTTGGTCTCTTAGAGCCAATAAACTGAAGACTTGACTGCTTCTTTTTGTACTTTTTATGTACCCCAATAAGTTTGAAGCTTGGGGATGGTGCGTTAGCTGCCAGTGGGGTAGAACTGTCACCATCTCCCTCTTCAGTTTGTTCACTTTCAGGTAATTTGAGTGGGGCAAATTTTCCATCTTTGCTCCTGTGTCTGTGTTTCTGGCGCTGACCAATCAAGTTTTTACGTTTCTTTTTTCCTTTTTTCTGAGATGCCATTGATGCATTTAGATCACTCGTTTGACATTCCAGTGACAAAGATTGCTGACTTTCAATTGACTGAATGTCCATTTCTTCCTTTACTGATGGCTGTATCTGCTCTTCCTCCACTGACACAGGGTCCTGTTTGGTCTCTGGCGGAGGGCAATCTTTTGTTTCCGGCTGGCTTACCTCTGTTACTAAAGGCTGAGTGTCTTCCTCTTGAACAGGCTCCGTGTTAGTAGTGTCAACTGTAACAGGCTCTGTGTTGACAGCAGTTTCAGTGGAAACGACAGCCTTCTTCCTGGGAAGAGACTTCTTTTTCCCTAGTTTGTTATTCCTACATCTTCTAGGCTTGGAAGGCACAGGCAATGGTTTGGCCTCACTAAACTGTGGTTCGGCCTCATTAATCTGTGGTTCTACCTCATTCTCCACCTTTGGTGGGGAAGCATCACCTGGCAACTGTGAGGGGTCTTCAGCAATATTTGAGGTATCCTTGTCAACAATTTCAGAGGAGTTTACAAAGGTCGTTTGCGATGGCTCCTCAGTCAAATCAAGACAAGGGTTTTCGGGAAGAACTTGTGAACTGGAATCTTCAGTTGAAACCTGAGAAGAATCTTCAACATGAACCTGTGGGGCATCTTCATCCTGTACACTTGCTCTAAGCTTTCGTTTTGGAGTGTTCACCGGCTTCTGACTGACAGACTTTGTTGGTGACGAATCAAGGCTTGATGTTCTCCTCCTAAGCCTTCTTGTTGGTGTGACATCAACATCCAGACATGCTGATTTATCCTCATTAGTTTCATTCTGATCTATTAAAACATCCTCTTTCTCCTCTCTTTCCAACATCTTTTCAGCCACAGGGCTGACCTGCTGAATTAAAAAAGAAGGCTTTGAACTTTTATGTTTGCCAGGAGAGGAGACCTTTTTAATTTGAAGAGGGGGGACAACTTTCCCACAGTCCGTTTTAGTGATTTCTTGTGGAGATGCTTCAGCCGTGTGTTCCACTGCAACTTCAACTTGTAAAGAGGTCTTTTCCTCCAACGGCTCCTCGGCGTTGTTTTGGGAATCTTTCTGATTACTCTCATTTTTCTCAGTGTTTTCACTCTCCTGTGGAACTGTGTCATCAAGTTTGGATTCATCATCAATTCCCTTTAAATTTTCACTGACACTGGTATCACAAAGAGCGGGCTGATCAACCTCACTTACAGCATTAGGTGTTACTGTGAAAGTGTTTTCAGCGCATGGCGTCTGACTTCCTCCCTTTACTAACGTCAAAGTCCAGATAAATTTTCTTCGTTTTTTCTTTCGAGACGTATTCTTCCCCGCGGACTGCGCATTGTATTTAGGGTTTCTGATCTTTATTAACTTTAAGCTTGGGACCCTCGTGTCCTCATTTTTCAAAGGCAAACTGTCACTGGGTTGCACAGCTGAGTTATCAGTCTCTGACAATGACAGACCTTGGTTTTCTGGCACTGTATCGTTTTTATTCAGCCTCCTGCTTTGCCTTCGTCTGTTACTTCCCGCTAATGGTTTGGCCTCTGCTGTCCGCGAAGCTTCTGACTTGGACGCTGCTACAACAGCATCACTTGTACTCAAACTTTCCGCTGCAGGTGCACTCACCGTGGCTCTTTTAGAGAGTGGGTTTGTGACTCTATTGCTCCTACGAGTCACTAGTTGATTAACTTCAGGACCCTGGCCAGCAGCAGTTTCCTTATGCTTTAATTTCTTTGCATGTGATTTTGGCTCTACAGTCCCGCTCTCTTTTACAGAATCAGGTTGATCAACAGATTCTTTCTCCTTTGATTTTTGGTCACTAACCACAACTTTGGCGCTAGTCTGGCATACAGGCTCTGTTGTTTTTAAAGCAGATCTCCCACGCCTTCTCACAGGTACCGTCCCCCCTCCTTTATCTTCTGTGCCATGCTCATCCTCTTGTGGTTCAGCTTTTAATTTGACATGAGCACTTAAAATCTGGTCACCCTCAATGTCCTTGGTTTTAGGCTCATCCTGATCTCCTTTCATCTTCAACTTCTTTGCAGATTTTTTCTGAGGCTCCTTTACAGTTTTGATTTTCTTTTTGGCCACCAACTTTATAGTAATCCTCGGTGCTGCTGATGAAGCTCTGCTCTTGGCGGGCTGTCGATCCAGGGTGCTTTTTCCTTTCGAACCTTTCTTGCAATCTTTTGCTGGTTTTGCTTCGAGGGACACGTCGTGCATTTGCTCCGAAGACTTTACATCTTTTATCGGGTCAGGTGGTGCAGCTGCCTTCACTGCTGGCGTTTTAAGCGGTAGCTTCTCACTTTGACGTTTCGATTTTGTGTTGGCAGCATCACCTGCAAAACAAAGGTATTAAATGAACACAAAATCATCTGACAAAACTATATAGAAAAAATATATTATATTGCATTTCGTGCTTAATTCATTTCCTAACTTGTGGGTTATTTACAAATAACACCAAATATTTCATGAGATTAAATAACAGCTTGGTCTTTACCTTTGGAAGAATTTTGTTGAGACAATATGGGTCCCTTGGAACCTTTTGTCTCACCTTCAAATCCTTTGAAATCATCCCCCTTGAAAAATAAAACCGCAATTAACACTTGAAGCCACTTTGCACTTTGCTGGAAACTGTTAAACCATCAGGATAAACAATAACTAAAGTTTTAGGTCCGAGTGCAGAAAAAAAAATCCTTTGCATGCACATGCTTTTAACACGTAACACATGCTATGTGGATCATAGCATATCTGAACAAGGGCTTTTCTAACAATATAGCAAACAAGTCTGACTTTTTAAAATGAAACTCATCAATAGTACATGACTGTTTTGCTCTTTCTAAGTAAAGGTTGAAACCAACTACTGTCATTCATCATGGGTTGTTATACAGATATCATAAATGCGTTGTGCATTAGTAACAGCAACAACAAAAAAGAAAAAAAAAACATGTGGCTGAGTAGGAAAACTTCCTATAATGTTATTACATAATATAGACCGTTTACTACCTAATGCAACACGATTTAACAACAGGTTTAATATGAATGTCAAATGAGCAGCTACGAAAAAAAAACTGCTGGTAAATCTTGCTATAATTACTATTCTCTTTGTACTGTACATCCCCATACCCACAACTGGGATCTTAACTCATAAAACAGCGCCACTCTTACGAGCTGGCATTTTACTTAAACTCTATGAGGTGAGTTTGAACGCTTTCGATTCCAACAAGGTTGCATTTGACTTTGGCATACTTCTGCACCACCATTTAAACCTGACGTGTTTGGTGACATTAGCTAGCGGTTAGCAAACCCAGCCCTCCATAAAGCATTCAACCTAATTTGTGAAAGTTATCTATGTGGTACAAATAAGCTCCGACGTATGTGCGGTTTTATTTAAAGTAACTACTCTGCCCGAGTCTATGCAGCGTGTTAGCAGTTAGCCACTGTGCGGGGTACGAAGGCGCTATCCTTCCCCTTCTTTGTGTTCACTATTAGCTAGCTAGCTGCTACTCTGGCCCTATAACGAGTGGGCCATACATGAAATAACTGAGACTCCTGATCACAAACTCGCGTTCCCGCATAATGTGTTTTTTAACAATTAAAACTCTTGCAGTTATGCATGCTATGACCCTTTAAATGTTTAAAATTTCTAGGAGCAAATTAAGCAACAGTGCTGCGGTGACTTGAACAGCTTTGCTGCTTTTGCTGAAGTGCTTATTTTGTGTTACGACTGTTCATTAAATGTAATGGAGAGCTCCACTGTGCTAACACTTAGCATACAGTTTTAGCTTAGCAAGCTTGAAGCTGAAGCTAAAGTTAACGCTAGCCTGAAGGATGTTGACATTTCTCCATGGTACTAAGCAGTCACACTGTTGTGCCTTGCTCTCTTTCTGGTGCATTAACGATCACACAAAATGTGAGAAGATGAAATAAAGATACTAACTCCTGGGTGGGTGTGGGACCTCACCTCTTCACTCCCACTAGAGCTGTATCCAGCCTGGCCAAGGATCTTGTGGCTTTCCTGTATTCCAAGCAAGCGCAAGTGAGACTGGTCTTCGTTTAACGATAGAACCAGGTTTGCGGGCCTTGGCCCTCCGTTAGTCACATCATCAGCTTCTAAGCCCGATCGCCCGAGTTGCCAACGCTTCTCAGAGCGCAAACGACTGCGTGATGACCAAGGCCGACCGGGAAAACGACCTCTGGCCGTAGCGGTTCCACCTTGGCCTCCTACGGCAGCCGCGGTTGCTGATCCGCATCCCGCTGCCGCCATCATTGCTTCAACAACAACACACACCGACGGCTAGCAGCTCGAGGAGAGACAAGAGGGAAGGCGCGAGATGGGAGGGGGGAGCCGCAGTGCTGCACGGGAAATTGAGTTCATTTTCCCACTTAGCGAGGGGAAAGTGACGTGTACATGTGCGGTTGTACGTCAAATTGTTATTTGACACAACTGGCTATGGTTTAAAATTTAAAGGTTGCTTAGCTGTATATACTATTAAAACATAAAAAATAATTAAATCTCAAAAAATGGTCAAATGTTGTGTCTTTTTGCGTTTGAAGACAATTGGGATAATTAAATGGAACCTAACAGCGTTCAAGATCATCTTCAAAGCAGAGATGGCAACTTAGCACAATATTGTGAGTTTCGTGTTCATTTATTAGAGCAGTGACCGTCTTTTTTTAATCGCTCCATTTAACAGTATTGACAGAGGTAGCACTGAAATGAAATTTAATTGAAGGAGAACTGCTTTAAGGCTGCATAACTGAATGAATGTTTTGATAATTAAATGCGTTACATCTACCAGCATTCTTGACTATACACATAGTCAAACACTAGGTGGCAGTATGAATCCTTATTGCGATAATGAAAGGCTAACGATGAAGGTGTTTAAACCTTCATTCACTTAGTTTATTTATTGTTAATTAGGGATTAATTAACGGAGTTGCAGATCATGCCATATATAAGAGGACCTGGTTGATCAGGGTAAGAAATATAATATAATAATATAATAATATATATTATGCAAATATTCAGGTAACATCAGCGTTTTAAAAAAAGGGTAAAAGTTGGTTAGTTCCGTTATCAGGGCTATATTTTTTTGTTTTTTATTTTGTATTACTATTTCCAAAAGTAGGTATTTTACATCCAACCCATGCACAAACAGTGCAATCACAATCACACCACCACACAGTACTGACCCACACATATGGTTCTTACACACACACTGGACTTTCTGGACTTTGTTTTTGCACAACACTGGTCACTATATTCTTCATTTCCGGTTAATACTTGTACAGCTGCTGTTATTGTGTATATATTTATTTAGATTTAGATTTCTTCATACATTCTTATATAGTTCTATATTGTGTATTTTGTTGTACAATTATTTTATTTTCAACTTAATTTATATATTTTATCTTATTCTTCCCAGTTAAATTTACCCTTCATTCTAATTTGTGTTGTACAGTTATTTCATTTTTAACCTTAATTTATATTTTATTCCTTCCTAGTTAAATTTACCCTTTTTAATTTTTCATATTTATTTCCTATCTTATTCATAGCCTTTCCTTTTTTGTTTTCTTTAGGTCACGAGCAGTTGTCCAAGCATTTCACTACATATCGTACTGTGTATGACTGTGTACGTGACAAATAAAATTTGAATTTGAATTTTTGAACAGAGCTGAATGAAATTAAACTCTTAAGTAAGTTGTTAAAACTTGCAAATGATAAGAAGGCTGTAAAATGAATTGCATTAATTGATCATTTTTGACTTATTTTGACATCAGCCCAATTTTGTTTCTACGATAAATTTGTATTTGAGTATCTATTTTCTCTTCTTAATATCTTATACTTTCTCTCTTTTTCTATTTCAATTTTATACTTATATTTTGAAGAAAAGGATTGTCAGTGTTATTTTTCTGAAATGGCAGACACTGGGGCTAAACTAGTCACTTAAACAGGACAGTGTAGAGGTGGCACTTTTTAAAATGGGAGCAAAAGCACCAACAGTGCTCAGAATAAAGAAAACATAATGCAGGGCAAATTGGAAAATGTCAAGAAAAGGATACACTGGAACAGATACTCTGAATTGAGCGCCTGTTCATTTCTCAGTTTACTGCAAGGGGTACTAATAGTGGCACTGCAGTACTCTGAGTTGTTGATTTTTTTTAAAGGGACACGGGACTAGTAAATAAAATGTAGAGAAATGATAATAATAATAATAATAATAATAATAATAATAATAATAACTACCAGTGACCGTCTACAGGTTCTTTGTGGGATGGGAGCAGTCTCAAATTCTGTGATTGCAGAATCTGCAATCTGATGCACAGCCTAGTAGGTGGCGCTGAAACACCTCAGTCTTGGCGTTAGCCTTCGAAGAAGAAGAAGCTAGCGCTTGTGAAGAAGGAGGAGGAAGTGTTGATTGTTTTGTTTTTCTTTAACTTTTGGCTGTGAAACGATAAGGTAAGATATTACATTATTACCTTAATGTACGATATTCATAATTTTGGATACTCTATAACGACATTTACCCAATCTGGAGAGTTAGTCTGGAAACTTACAGCAAGCGATTTTGTAACGCCTTTTTGTTACGTTGCTAAGCTAATGATTGCTAACTTTAGCCTGAGGTGAATTTTTCAGTCATCTGAGGAACTAGCTCAGCGGTCAAGCAGTAAAAAGCGGATTTATTATCGTCTCAGAATCAGCGGAAGAGCGTGTTTTAAATGTCTGTATAACAAGCATTCCTTTATTTGTAAAAAAAAAAATATATATATATATATATTCTTTTTGGATGCTGGACAGAGCTAGTCCAGCACTGTAATCTGTTTTGTTTTCTTTCTGTGCAGGAACGTACAATATCACTATGAACCTGGAGCGACTGCCCAATGAGGAGAAGCTCAGCCTTTGCCGAAAATATTATCTAGGTGAGAGTATTAATATTAATCCTCATGTTCCTTTTTTATACAGTTGTACTTCCTATTCCTGTTTTGTATATTCTAGGTTAGTTACACTGGCTGTGAGTCTTTTTTTTTTAAGTTAAGGCGAAATTTTGAACTAATGCGCCTAAAAATATTTCAGTGGTTAGTAAATGATTAGTTCTGTCAAATATTTTTTATTTATTTCTCCAGGTGGCTTTGCGTTTCTCCCCTTCCTGTGGCTTGTCAATGTTGTTTGGTTTTTTCGGGAGGCCTTCTTAAAGCCAGCCTACACTGAACAGCTACAGATAAAAGCATGTGAGTTTCAGAACCTTTTAAAAATGTATTTAGTATTCAGTTTTGCACTCTGTATTCAGTCTTGTAGTTTTTTGTCAGTAGCTGTTCTTTGGATGTCACTCTTGTAGGATTTGTTTCCTCAATAAACATTCAGTCATGACATATGATATTGACAAAGGTTGTCAGTGTGAATTCCATGTTCATTTTACATGCTTGCACATTACCAAGTGTGTCTTCATCCTATTTAAAGAGTTTTGGGTAATACTGCACTTTTCATAAGCTTGAGAAAATGAAATAGTTTGTTTTTGTAGGAAAAGTTGACCAAGTAACTTTTTAGATCTGGTTGTTTTTTTTGTTTTTTTACAGAAGTTGTATTCATCAATATACATGATCTCTTACCTAAAAGGGGAAAAAAGGATTTTAAAAATAAATTAGTTTTTAATAATATAGTAAGTACTTTTGCTATATTTATACAAATATAATTCTTATGATAATGTGGCCTTGTATAGAATAATTTGGGCTTAAATTCTAATTTTCTGATAAGAACTTGAGAAAGGTTTTACCCACTTTTTAAAAAAAAACCAAAACACTGCCCTATAACCATGTACGTATTGTTTGTTTTTAAAGCAATGCTTTAAGCAGCCAACTTGATACTGTACTGTGTTGTTTTGACCACTGTTGGACAGTAACTAATTTTATTGCTTGTTTTTCTGTCTGTCTGTCTAGATGTGAAGCGTTCGGCACTAGGGTTACTGTTATGGGTAGCAGTGCTCACCACGTGGATCACCATATACCAGCACTTCAGAGCAGAGTGGGGGGAGGTGGGAGATTACCTCTCCTTTACCATTCCCCTAGGTATCCCTTGAGGTTGTTTTTTTTCCCCCCTCTCATTTCAACTGATTAGTCTTCTCAGTAAAACTAATGATCCACTGTAATGGGCCAAAAATTTTTTCTCCCTGAACAACAGTGAATGATTTTTGGCAGTTGTTTTCCTGGTTTTTGGTCAACTAAATCCAACTAAATGGAAGAGTAAATGTTACCTATCTTCAAGAGATAAACAATGTAGGACCCAAAACCATTTCTGTGCTCACCAAGACATTTGAGTAAGTTATTTGGCTTTAGAGAAGGGTAATTCATCTTTTGAAATAGGCAATGTTTCTGATCATGGAAATTTTGTAATGATAAGATAATGAACAACTCACTAATGTTTTTGTTTTTTTTGTCTTTGAACTGTTTATTGTGGTATGGTATGATTGTGCACTATTTTTACTTCTGTGTGAATAAATAAAAAGTATCCACAATGCTGCCAAGTTACAATCTTACTCAGTTGAATTTGGAAGTTGTTAGAATATTGTTATACCACTGAATGCACAAACCTGTATAGTTGTGTTTTGTTTTTTTGTCATATGTGATCAGTGAACTGTTTTGTCTCCTTATAGAATGTATATACCTCTCATTGTCACATATGCCAAATCTCCCAAAGCCCAGACGACCACTGGCGCCTGTTGTGAAATCCAATAAGTTAAGCCCTCCAAATGTCTCCACTTCCCTGTCATCCTTTATGAGTCATAACATTGAGAGCCAATTTTAGTCACAGTCCAAGCTTAAATGACACTGCTAACAGGGGGAAACGCGGCAACCATATATGACAGTTGGCTTCACTGAACTAAAAACAAAAAGCATTAACACAGAGGGTAGACTAAGTAAAGCAGGCAGTCCATTTATAAAACTGACTCATTAAATCTGATGTATTAGGACTGAAGTGGTTGAAAAGAACTAGTAAGTAGGTAAAATGTATTTATTCAGCACTTTTCACAGGTAAAAATTGTTTCACATTAAAAAACCAGAAATAAAAATAAAATAATAATATAAAACAATAAAATAAAAACATAAAGCAACAAGTTCATTAAAAGATTGTCTGTATAGAAACGTCTTCAGCTGCTTTTTAAAAGAGTCAGTGGAGTCTGTACAGATGGTGGAAGAGAATCCCACAACCTCTGTGCCACTGCCTGCA
This sequence comes from Aulonocara sp. 'chitande type north' Nkhata Bay, assembly GCF_057382095.1. Lineage (NCBI taxonomy): Eukaryota > Metazoa > Chordata > Actinopteri > Cichliformes > Cichlidae > Aulonocara > Aulonocara sp. 'chitande type north' Nkhata Bay. Next base: position 31,476,167 of record NC_141354.1, read on the forward strand.
AAGCCCGATCACCACGAATTTTGAAACTAGTACATGTGACCTACAGCAACCTCTGACCTGAAGACCTAAGTGTTTGGGAAGAAGAACGAGCTTTCAACAGGTCAGAGATATACCGGGGAACTGACTATGTAGAGCTAAAAGTTAAGTTAAAACGAAAAATTTAAAGTGAAATCTAAAATTTTACTGGCAGTCAATAAAAATAAGCCAAAACTCGAGTAATATGCAATCTAAATGTATTTTATGATGTCTACATTATATTGCTAAAGGTCTAAAAAACCTCATAACTATGGGGAAGGACAGTGGTTTACTGGTAGTACACGTGCTGTAGCATGTGTTTAGCACGCCCCTGCTGTCACTGTCCGTCTGGTGTCAACCAACAAGGGTTAACGTCGTCTTTTGAATTTATTTTTGGACAAACCTTCCTTGACAACCAACCTTAGGCATACAGCTCTTAACAGCTTTGATAATTACACATGAATAGTCCGCATTGGTGCCACTGACCGTGTAAAAAGGCTGCATGCTGTAACTTTGATAATGGCCAATAACAACGTTAATTAACAATAAGCCTGCAACAGCTGTGTCACTCTCAAAATAATAGGCCTACACGTTTATCTGTGACCATGCCGGAACACCCAAGGGTACGCAGTCCAGAACATAACAGAAGCAAGGTGTCCCAGGATGAATTCCCAACTTATTATGCAACTCCACTATAAAACACGCGGCACGCAACAAGTCAGTCTCATCCAGGAGCCGAGAGAGGAGAGAAGCACAGAGAACACAAGCGCTGTAACTAGAGCTCTTCTTTCCACTCCAGAGAATTTAAGCAAAGGTAACTGCTCAGTGCTTTATGTCTTGTAGCCTCGGGTGCTGTAGGCTTAACTGCTGTTTAGTCAGCTCTTGATTTTTCAAACTTTGTGCCTACTAGAAATGGACTTCATCCTGCCACCCACTATGCCAGCTGGTGGTATCCCCTGGGAGAAGGTTTTACCACCTCTTATTCCACGGCTCAACGGGACTTATGGACAATATAATTGGTCCCCAAAATTAATTATTCCAGAGACTGATAATGCCAGCTCTGCAGAGGTAGGTCACTTAATTTATTTACATTTTATACTAACATATGTTAGTATAAATTGTCCATGGTTCTCATTTTAACTCATTTTACACTGTGAACCACATACCCACTTAAGGTCAGGCTGTGGTGTAAAACCTTTGAAACTCCCCTTTCTGTCAATGTAAAGAGGTTTAACCAGCAGATATCCCTGATTTATCTTAGTATAAGAAAAAAAAAGAATTTAAACAATACATCTGATAAAGAAATCCTGCTGTAGTAAATGTAAGACATCTGTCATCAAGGCTCTTAAATTGTAAAAATTTAATGTGTAAAATTACAGAAAGAGTCCTGGTTGCTCATTGCACAGACTGTCCTGTAATAGTAACACTTTTTGCTTATTCATAGATTTATCTATTTTTAATACTTTAGTGGAGAAATAATGGCCACGGGGGAGGTATTTATCAGGAGTAAAAGCTGTTAAACCACCAAAAATACAGGTAAAAGTACACAAAAAAAGTGTCCCCTCCACATTTTCAAAAGAAGTTCAGTGGATCAGACTGGAGTCTTTGTCAGGCCAATTCTGGCCCCTGGACATGTTTGACAACCCCTGGCTTAAAGTAAAAGGGAAAAAAAGGAGTCCTTTACATTTTTCTGAGCTTTCAGTCAGATCCACGTCTTATTGAAAAGCTGTTTTCAGTTTCCCCACACTGAAATATGGTTAAGGATATCTACTGAGTGCAGGCTGCTGTAAGGAACTTTATGTCTTGTTTAATCATGCAGAAGTGTTGACTCCTGTTGTTAGGTAACCTGTGATGACAGCGGATTTACAGTTCAAGTTGATGTGAAACATTTCAACCCAGAGGACCTGATCGTCAAAGTCATAGGAGACTTTGTAGAAGTGCAAGGAAAGCATGAAGAGAGAAAGGTTGGTATGCTGAGGTACATGGATATTTTTTCTCCATTTTTGTGCTACACATCTCACTTCTCATCTCTTTTGTGTTAGAAGGACGGTCCTGGATTTACAACACGGCAGTTTAACCGTCGCTACCGCATTCCAAAGGGAGTGGACACCATGGCTTTGGAGTCAGCGGTCTCTCCAGATGGGATCCTTATCATATCTGCACCTATGCTGCACACTCAGAGCTACACACCTCTTACTTAAATTGCATTAACAGACGACACTAAAACCTCTGCCATCCTTACCGTACACAAAAATAAATCAGCGGAAGCCTTTATGGTCACACTGACAAAAATGGCAATAACTTCAAGCTCCTGCACTCGCAGCAGAACTTGGTATGTGCCAAAGCACACATCTGCTCTGTTCCTGGCACAGTTCTAATGTTCCCTGCACTCCAAGGTTTGTATATACTGCTCTGCTAATACTCAATGTTACATAATGTTTCAAGTAACCACTCTACTTTGTAAATATTCTCTGTTAGCATTTCCAACTCCTGCTTTTTGTGTGCAACTTTTGTACATGCACAGTGTTGTGAATAATAATCCACCGAGACACATCTCCAACCTTTATTGTAGAAAAATGTCCTCAAAAATATAAATTAACTTTATTTCTTTATAAAATAAAAAATAAATAAATGTGACTACACAAACTGTCTCTTGATGTTCTTCAAGTAACTTGTTGCTCTTCCACAAATTCATTTAAGATGGAGTCCACCTCACTAACAAAAAACAAACAAACAAAACAACAACAACAACAACATAAAAAAAAAAATCATTCTTTTTCTGGCAATCGACTCTATTTACATGACTGTCAATTGATTCCAATAGATTATAAGAAAAAATTAATGCTAGAAATATAAACAGGAAAGGATTCTAATCATTACAGTAATGGTGATAATCTAATTCAGTTTTACCTGATCTGCTCCTTCACCCATTTTCTCTGTTTGCGAAGAACTTGTAACAGAGGATCATCTCCAAACTCTTTTTCATCTGAATCTAAAACAAAAAGTTTAATCTGAGTGAGAGGACAGATACTACAATATTATAAGCTTATCCTTAAAAAAGGAATGAGATAACAGGTTTTTTTCTATGTTAATTCCCATAACACACACAAAAAAAAAACAACACCAACAAAAAAAACTGTTGTAGGGTTTTTGAACTAAAAAGTTAAAATATGGGAAAAAGCATCTATTTATGTAATCACCGCAGCTGTTTACGGGCTAAAGATTGGTGCCTTTTGTCACCATAAGCTTACCTTCGGCCTCTTGCAGCAGCTGTGAAATGACCTCCATAGAGTTCAGGGCATTGCTTGGAGGAATTGGCGGTGGTGAAGGTGCAGAGACGGTGCAGGAAGGAGAATCAGATGAAACAGGAATCTTTTTTGGAGAAGAGGAATCCACCGTAGGAAACAGTACCTCTGAAACTACCTGTTAAGGTCAAATGAAAACACCCCAGTTAATGCATATTAATTACCTTGATCACATTGAACCTTATGACTAGTGTGGCATCTAAAAAAGATGTGCGGACATGCATAGTGAAGGTAGACCTGTAATTATATTCAATAAAAACTTGTGTGTATTTTATTTAAATACTTCATATACAGTCTTCTAAAGACCAGATCTGTCAGTGGCCTTTACAAATGATTAATTAAGATTTGTAAACAATCATAAATTGCCAAAGTCTGAGAACAAACAGACAGCTTTCTTTCACTTTATCAAATATACTGCAGAGATGTCACAAATGTGGGAGAAGAGAAAAACCAGAAAAGACCAAATATGCACACAGCCTCTGTGGCTTCAAATAAAGAAATAACACTGAACATTTGCATGTTTACCTGTCCTAATGCATTGCGGATAGGAGATGCTGGTGGTTCATGATCACCAGCACAGCTTTCACTGGGAAGCTCCTGTCTTCTCTCTGGTTGCTGCTGCTCTTTACATGACGTGACCTTTTTGGGAAGCTTTTGATGTAATGAATTCCTGTTTGTGAAGAATAAATCCCACAAAATGTTAACGGTATCAAACACATATTTTTTTTATCACTAAGACTTTTAAACAGTGCCCATATTTCAATAATTCACCTTGCTGATTTCTTTTGCTGTCTAGCGAGTGCTGCTTCCTCCTTCCCATTTACCTCTGATTGCTTCATCCCCATTTTCTTTTTCTTGTTCTTCTCAGACATTTTTTGGTGATCAGGCCACTCTCTCTCAGATGGCGCAGGTAGAGTGAGTGACACGCGTTCACAAAGAGTTAATTCTCCAAGGCTTTCGGGGACTTGGGTCTTTTTGTGAAGAACTTTGGTTTGTGACTCGTCTAACCTTTGTGAAATGCTCTGGTGCACTTTGGCATGAGATGACTGGATGGGACATGGCAAGACGTCACAGAGAAAATGCATGTGGGAAGGAACATGGGCAATGCTCTGCAGCTGAGGGACTGAACCAGAAACATTGATGGTGGGGAATAGCGAAGGGCCTGGAGCTGGGGGACAGAACCTCTGGGCCTCAGTGGTTTCTGGCTGGGCATCAGTGATGTGTGAATGAGTATCTCTTTGTGAGAATTGAGGGGGTTGGGTACCCTGCTGTTCCTGAAGAGCAAATTAATGTTATTCTGTAAATTTGTGCAAAGAATATGGATAATGTAACAAACAGTTTGATTCCAACCTTGTAAGCTTGTTCACTGATGGAGGGATAGCTTAACCTCATGGACTGCCAACCAAATGCATGAGGACTGGAGGCTTGCACAGACAGGGGCCTCTCTCTGGCTTGTTCCATTTTCCTCCTTAAACGCCACTGGAACAATATGTCTTCCTCTGGACGGGTAGGAGGCACCAAAGAAGGCATGACAGATTTTTGGAAGGACACACCATGAGCTGAGTCTGAGCTGGCCTTTGCTGTAAATGTTAACACACAGTTTAAAACACAGCAGCACGCAAAATAGAATCTGTCTATAAATAACAAAAGGTATTCTAGTCCACACTCTTCCCCTACCAGTAGTATTTTTGAATAAACTGGGAATCAAAGGTTGCTTCACTGGCTCATCTATACTGATGGGAGAGGAGAAATCTGAGCATCCCAGCCCCTCTGAGCTGACAGGGACAGATCCATCACTCACAGAACATTCACTGTTAGAAAAAAAAAAAAGTTACTACAACTGAAGCCATTTATCTTTAATATTGCTCAACAGTTTTTATACCCCCTCAGAAGAAGTCTGCTGGCCTTTTCTTGAAGGTGCAGGATCTCCCTGTCATCAAATTCACCCTGTGATGTGTCGGACAAAAGCTGGGAAACAAAAAACATGTTTTTTCATATAAAGACTTGCAATACCGTGTAAATAAATCCTCCCAAATAAATAAACACGTTTGCAGGATTTTAATTAAAAGGGTAATGCATTTGTTCTTAGCAGGCTGAACAACGTGTCAAATCTGGTTGCATAAACGGCGACTTCCCAGGCATTTAATAAACACATAGACTTCCAAATGGAGTGTGGTGCTGAAATGGAAATGTTTATATGCAAACTTAGTCGAAATAAAGTGTTGCTTCTGCAGACAATCAGAATCCCAGGCACTTTGGACATGTGTGGTGTAAATCAAGGGACAATGTAAACCCTATAATCCACTGTGACAGCATACACAAACAATAAAAACTGAATAATTGGTGGTGCCTTTCCCCCCATCTTATGGATCTGTTTTTTTTTTTCCAAGAAACAGAAGCAGATTTGCTACAAAAATTGATACATTATGGCTTATTTCTTCTTAGCTTATAAATACAACTCACACTATTGGATCCTCTGTAGGGAGAAGGGGATCTGTTATGGTCACGCCGTGCAGATGGATCATAAAGAGCAGCATCCTGGTCCTCTTTCAGAAGTTGGATAACATCTTTTCAGAGAAATACAGTACACAGAAGGATTCGATAGAATTAAGCAGCTGGTAACGGGGAATAAAATACACCAATGACTGTAAATATAGTGCACCTTCGTCTGTTGTTTTAGTTGGTGTTGAACTGCTGAGAGATGAATGTGACATCCACCAAAAAGGTGCCTGCTCTTCTCCACTGGCAGAGGCCACCTGATGGCGCTCCTCTCGACTCTGTGGCTGACCATGGCGAAAACGCTCTACATATCTGACAAAGCAAAGGTCAGATTTAGTTAAAAGAAGTCACATGCAAAATGAAATAAAAATAATCTGGGTCACTATGACATTGTCATCTAATCATGAAAAATTGTCACTGTGAAACTATTTTTTAGTTCTGTTTAAGAAAATTACAGAAGGCATTAAAACATACTTTGCCAGCAAAGAATCCTCCTGGCATCCTTGAACTTGGGAAACACTGGAATTCCCCCTTTTTCCAGATTTTTTGGGTTCGTCCATGTCAGATAAGGCAGTATTTCTATCAGGAGAGAATTCAAAGACAGTGGAGGCCTGGGACTCTTTAAGAACAGGTTGTCCATCAATGGAGGAAAAACGGTCATGCTTCTTAGACAGCTGCTGGCTCTCTTGGTTTAGATTATGTAACTTTGTTCTGGATTGCTGGTTTAAACGTACAGGACTTAGTGTCTGCAAGAAGAACAAAAAGGATAGATAGATAGATAGATAGATAGATAGATAGATAGATAGATAGATAGATAGATAGATAGATATCACAATGAGAATCTGTTTTTCTTGCAGTATATTAACTGTTTTTGAAAATAAAACATACAGTTTTTTTCTCTTTCTTTGAAAGGGGTTGGTTGCTGGATGGGTGGTAGTGTGCCGTCCTCACTTTCGGTGCTGGTGGGAAGGGATTCTGCTTTGTGAGCACAGGTCCACTGTAAGAAGAACACATATTACCAACTATAACTTCTTCTGTTTAGGGTGCTACAAAATGTGTCATTAGATCCTCACCTGGAATTCATAGCAACCTTTGGAGGTGACCGATGAGACATCAACGACCACAAGAAAGCACACACAGTTTCAACGTGGGCTTGGTTTACCTCGGGCACCCCAAATCATATCTGGACTGAGGTGTTAATCTGAGTGGGTTACTTAGCTAACAAAAAGACGATGCCCCCATTACTGAACTCTTCCGAGTTTACTTGTCTACACACAAAGTTACTTCAAATGCCAGAAATTCCCTTTAAGAATATAAATTACGCTTCTCCGTTAGGCTCTATGAACATCTATTTATCATTCAAATTTCACGTTCTGACTAAAAACATAGTAACTTCGCGTTTATTTTACAAACCCACCACATTCTCGATGAAAGTGGAAGAGAGCTTTTGTTGTGTATCCCGAACGTTATTTACTACACGACATACAGCCAATAGGGAACGAATTAAAAATGATTGATATAACATTTGACCAATCATATAGGCGGCCCGGTTTGCACAGGCACCAATCAGCTAATAGGAAATTGGCAGCGCGCGGAAGAGGAAAGTCTAGTAAGGGTATGCGTTTGTCAAAAATAAGCTAAGTTAGCAACAGTAGTTTGGCCATTACTCCACAAACCTTGGTATAAATCATAAACGACTATTGTGCTGTATCTTTCTATTAACTATATGGAAGTCGATAGGGATAACCGTTATTTGCTTAATGGTTTTAATAGCTAAACGTAAATAACGTTCTATAGCTTAACTGTTAACCAGTGGTTACGGCTAATGCAGCTAACTGTTTGTAAACGGTACTACACAGCTAGCTTGGCTAACGGCGCCGTTAGCAAGGAATCAAACATAATTTATTGTAAATCGAAATAATCGAAACAGCAAAAGTGTGGTTTTAAAAGTCCGTCAGTTCCCACGGGGTGTTTATAGAAAGGCGGACACAATGCAACACGTCAAGATCAAGACGGAAAGGCCAGGTACCAGCAGCTGTCAATATTTCCTTTCCTTTTCCGTTTCAGATTTTCCAAATTTTTGTGTGGTATAAATTCTTGTGATTGTTTTGGAGTACATTCGCTTGTAAGCTTGAGTGGTTCGGATTATACAGGATTCTTAAAAGCTAAGTAATACAGGTGGCGAGTGTCACCTAAAGTGAGTATTGTTGTTGTCATTAATTATTTCATTATTACTTTTGCAGACTTAGACGGGGCTGGTGCACGCAGCAAATTAGAAGCGGTCTTAAAGGGACTGGTAGAGAAGAGTGAAAATGAAAGGTTAGCAAAATTAATTGTTTAGCATATAATTATTACAGAATCAATTTATTCTTAATAACAAAACTAATATAAAGATGTTTTCAGCAGAGAACAAAATGAAGGTGACCCAGGAAAATTGTCAGCAGACTCTTTGAACAAGTATGGACCAGTGATTTTGGTTTTATTTAGTTTTTAATGATCTGCTAATATAATATTTTACAATTGGGTGTGCTGATTCAATGATTTTATTTAAACATTTATTTTTTAATTGCAATTTATGCATATTCCACCTGTTGTCTCTAGGGATTTATCGCCAACATCGGCTGGAAAAAGGCAAGTGTTTATGTTTTAATTAAACTCGACTTGTCAGTAACTATTTTCTATTTAGTAAGTAAAATTTTATTTATATAGCACCTTCCAAAACAAAGATCACAAAGTGCTTCACAAAGAAATACCAGGGCATTCAAAACAGGGTATATTTAGACTTTTTTTTTATCTGTCTGTCTGGAAATGAAAATATAATTTTACGTAAATTGTATGAGAAATTACTTTGAATCTCTTTTAAGCTCCAAAAATATATTTCTTAAAAAAACATTTCTTTTGCAGACCGTCGGCTCGATTTCCACAGCACCGGAGAAAGAAGCGAAAAGAGATGGATGAGAGCATTCCAGAAAGCAATCAGCATAAGCAAAGTAAATGAATGAAAAATGATTGGAATTTTTCTTTGATGTACCTTGGTTACTGTGTAACCATCTTGTCTGTTGCACTTGTGACCATTTTCTTACCTTTAATTAATTTCTCTCTTGTTCTGCCTTTACTAGATGCTTACGTTATTAAGTTGTTTGACCGCAGTGTAGATCTGGCTCAGTTCAACACCGCCACCCCACTGTATCCTATCTGCCGTGCATGGATGAGGAATAATCCTTCTGTTCGAGAACCAGCTGCTTCCCCCAGCTCCCCACAGGGCATGGTAGAGGAAGAGGTGGGGTCATAAATGGACAAGATGCTGGAGGTTTTATTCAAATGTGCAACCAACAAATGCACAAAAAAACACAGGGGCACATTGATTTAAATTTAAACTTATCTCTTACATCTATGGTAACTTAAAATGAGGTCTTTTAAATTTTGCTAATGTGGAACTTTGCAGGGTAGAGTGTAAGGGCCCTTTCTCATAGGATGTGGCACGCGCAGCTCTGCGCTCTTAACCCCATTCATTTCTATTGCTTGCGCCACACATTAACGTTGTACCGCTGTGCCAACCAAAGCTCTGAGCAAAGCACAGCCCAAGCGTGCCAGCGAGGGGTACTCATGCATGCAGCGATCAAAGTTCAAACAAGTTGGACTTTGACCACTGCGTGTTGTGACTTACCTTCACGTGACCAATAGAAACGATGGCTACAGCTGCTCTAAGTTTAACCAAATAATGAAGGGAAACATTCTGTGCGTATCTGAGTTCTGTGAATTTTTTGGCACAGGTTTATGTGCATATATAGTGATCTATAGAGCCTTTGAGTAAGTAATTAATTTCAACGACTCTGGGAGCCTAAGAGGAAAGCAGTGTTGAGGAAACGACACACTCTTCACTAGTAGGAGAGTTACAAAGCTTGTTCTGACGATATGTCAGAGACAAGTCAGAGACATACATGTTTTGAAATGAAAAGGAGCAGACGCATCTAGTGTATGTAGAGCGGCCACAAAAGATGACACACAATCAGGGCGCAGTAACCAGTGCAACACAAATTTGGGGTCCTTCGCTCTAGTTAGCGGTTAGCACAGGTCATGCCACATCTACTATTAAAGGGTCTTATCTCTTTTGCAGTCTCATAATTTGATTATTATTAATATTTCACAAGGTCTAATGTAATTAAATTAATTGTTTTCAAAGTAACTGCAGTACGCTGTGTGCCAAACTATTGTCTCCTTTTGTTTTCCCTAGTGCAAATGTAACTGACTTGTTACACATGTTTTAATCAACGTTATCTGAATAAGACATAATGAAACTGTTTTTAATGGATGATCCCTACAGTGACAATATTTTTGAGTGAGGTTGTTTGTGAGACGAAATGGTGCATAAAATGTATTTGAAACCTGATTGAATCTGATTGTGTACTCGTACTTTTGTTTTAGTCAATGCCTCCCCAAAAACAAAATGGCATGTTATGGCATCAATAAGTATTGTTATTGGAAATAAGGGTTTAGCAGTAATCTTTTTTTTTTTTGCCCTAGGTTACAGACACAATCAACGGTAAAGGTCAGAATGTGTACCGACTTCCTCCTCCGACCGCCTGTCCAGTCAACTCCTCTGGTGAACCCATCAATCTCAGGATCCCGCCTACTGAAAAACCAACTGTTACCAAGGTTCTTGTATAATATGCCTTTCACCAAAGTTATTATTGCATTGTGATTTGTTTAATTTTACAGATCTGTTCATACATGAAGGTCTTCAGGTAGTAAGACAAAACCATGAATTTTAACTACCTCTCTTTTCACAGTTGACAGATGTTGCTGTGTCAGGTTCTCTCATATGTGACCACATGGAACGTTGGAAAAAGATAAGGCAAAAGTATGTTTTTCTTGAAAAGTCATTTATGACAAAAAATAATATGTTCTTGGTTTGAAATGATTTAGTCACACACTGTAAACAACTAACTTTGTTCAAGGCTTCACCTCTGGACGTACTTATTCAGATGTTATTAATTTCACCAACTCTTTAGGGAGAAAGGGGTGTAACACTAATGACCAGGTACAAATGAGTGAAGGCAAACGTCAAATCTTTTAATGGATAATGAAAAGTTTTTACAGTGTGATTTACCACAAGAGGACAGCAACAGGCTGAATAGAGCTAACAAAGAAATGAATAAATGAGGCTCTGAGCTGTTTTGACTAACTGTGGAAATCCAAATTATAAGATTAATAGATTATGTAATACATGTTTAAAATAATAAATTAATATTTAATCGTCTAAACATAAACATAAATAGCATTTTTTTTTAAACAAAAAACTATTTTTTCCTTGTTATGTCAAGGTGTCAGCTCAGCATAGAGCTGTGTGTGGTACTGTGGTACAACCAATGTGCCTGTGAAGTAAAACTGCCTCACAAAAACAACATTTGTCAATAACAGACAGTGTAGTTATTCTATGCATTTTTTTAATATAAAGGATTTGAAGTATTCCTGAAAGACACCTATATGTTATCTGATCATATTTGGGCTCGAACAGGTGGATTTGTGAAGTTAGTCATTGCACCTTTCACAGTTTGATTTCACAGCTTGTGCAAAGCCAGCCAGTCAGCATGTTCAGTGACTCTAGAAAGTCAAAAGAAAGAAAGAAAAGATAAAACAAGGGCACAGGTTTTACAATAGACTGAGCCATGGATATTGAAATGTAAAAATATGACCTTCAATAATGCTCAGACTTAAAGTTCATCTGCCAGTGTTTACTCTGTTCAGTGTCTTTGGTGATTGACGAGCTGTCGTCTTGTGGGTATGAAGTAGTCTTTGTCATGGGACCCAAAATATAGCTTTGCAAAGTTTGATCCTCCATGAGTGCCACCTCCTGTTTAATAACTTTATTGAATTAAGAAGGGAGACTAAACAGTAAAATTTTGTATGTGCCTGTTTCATTTGGAAACAGCTGGACAAAAGGAGCGATCACAGTTGAGCAGTTGTATTAAAATTACTTCAAAAGGCTGGCTCATAAAAATTGAACATTTAGCCCACCTCTGAACTACCATTCCTCCTCCTTCTAATATTGTTATTGCTGGATGAAAACTGTGTATGTATGAATTTTCAGTTAGAAATGTTCAAAATCAGATTTTGTTATGTAGCAAGCATCATGTATGAAAGTTTTTATGAATCTTTTAAGAAGGAAAATAATATAATTTCAGTTTATTTCAAGGAAAAGGTAAAAGGTGCACAATTGAACTATTTCTTTTTTCTTTTCTTTTTTTCCATAGATGGAAGGAGTGCTCCAACAAGAATCAATTAAGATACAGTGAGAGCATAAAGGTCCTTAAGGAAATGAAGGAGCTCTATGATCACTGACTGGCTACTCTGTAGCTCTCCAGTACAGAGAGGACTTTGTTGGAAAGAAGCAGTCAGTGCTTGAATACACCTGTTTCTACACAGTCTGACTCATAGAAAAGCGTGTACATTTTTTTTTTTATTAATTTGTAAAAATCTAGTGTATACATCTAACTGTTTCATCAGTAGTACTTTCCAGACACAATGACTTGTAAAATCTCAAGATTAATGAAATGTGTATTAAAGTGCTTTAATATAAATCTCTTCCACTTTTAGTTTTACTTCTTTAATCTTGGCATGTGTTAACGCGCATCCTGCAGGTAATGAGGTATATATCATGACTCATTCTTTCATTTGTATTCACGTCACACTTATAATAGTCATTGATGAAGTACCAAAACCTGCTTATGTCTTAAAATTTGCATGTCATTTTGTATAGAGTAAAATACACAAGTGTGCAAAATTCTTGAGCCACTTTTCATAAACTTTATATTTCGGACTCTCTTAGGCAAGCTTTCTTGTCATTTCTTTAAGTAGTCTCCAGGTGTAGTTCTCCAGGCTTCTTGAAGAACATTCAAATCTCTACTTGGGATGTTAGTTGTCTTTTTCATCTGTTCACTGTCAAGATGATCCCACATTGCTTCAATATTGCTGAGATCTGAGTTCTGGTGAGGCCAGTTCCAATGCCAACAGTTTTTTTTCTATCCAGGTATGCTTTTACTGATACTTTTATCATGCTGAAAAATAACGCTATGAGAATTGCATGCTTTCCAGGTGATATTGCAAGGCGGATCAAAATTTCATGGCACATTTCTGCGTTCATGTTTCAGTTTTGACAAGATCGTCACGGCTACTGGTGGTAATGCAGCACCAAGCCATGGCGGGGCCTCCACTGTGTTTTCTATGCTGAGTGGCTAGAAACACTGTTGTGAGACTCTAGGCCCCCGTCCATGAATATTGACGACCATTTGAACATAAAATGTTCAAATTTGGATTCTTTACTTCGTAAGACCTGTTGTCACTGTTGTTGCTTTTCAGTCTAGTTCTTGTCTAATTTGGCATACCTCTGCCTTTTATCCCTACTTCCCTTCCTTAAGGACGGCTTCTGACAGCTACCCTTACACTGAGACCATTTCTGATGAAGTTTCAGTGAACAGTAGATGGATCAACTGAAGGGTCCAATACATCTCTCAGGTCCTGTGTCAGGTGTCCTGTGTCCTGCTCGATGTTTTCCACCAGTTTTTTAAAGACATGACTGTTCATCTTCTGCAAATAGCCTATTTACACCGGCCAATTCATTATTTTTTATTTTTACTTTTAAGGACAAATAATATCACATCTATAGTTCAGAATATCTTAGTTCAGAATATCTTGCCAGCTACAGTTCTTTTGCAAGACTTTGGCACTCACAAGCACAATTACAGGGACACCTGAGAGGGGTGAATGGGAAGAATAGCGTGTTTGTTCTGAATCAGTGTGGTGCTTTATTATTATGTGTTAAGCAGGTTAACCAGTTAACCAGGTTCAAGCACAAGGTTGCTTATAAGTGTGCTTGGTGTCAGTGCCCCTTTAGGCCAAAGGTCAATGATTGACTTTATAGTTCTGTCATCTGAGGCCTTGTCTTGTGGATACTTGGGTAATGTGACTAGCAATGGTGAACTGGATTACATGATGGTGAAGGCTGTCTGGGCAGACCTGGAAAACCTAAATGGGAAAATTTAGGAGTGTCTGGCAGATGCCCCAGTCCATAGGGTTTTTCACTCCATGTTTAAGACCTCTATTGCAGAGCCAGCAAGCAGAGGTTGTATTTATAAAGTTATTGGTGCCTGTTGTGGTGGCAACCTAAGGATGAGATGTACTGCTAGGTACTAGTGGTTTACACTGGTCAGGGTAAAGGAGGATTTCTAGGCCTGGTTGACCCTTGGATCTTCTGAAGCAGCAGATGGGTAGTGAAGGGCCAAAAGGGCTGTGGTTTCTGAATTAACAGAAGTAAAAACTTGTGTGAGTAGGTCAGGAGGACTTTCAGCTTACCTCTCAAGGAGATTCTGACAAACTGTTGGGTTAATACCACAAGAAAAAAAAGGGCTTTATTCAGGTCATGTATGGTCAGTAAGGACAGTTGCTGACAAAGACTGTGGAAAGATAACTTTAAGGAACTCCAATTCCCAATCAAGATATCCTCTATGAAGAGGGCCGAGGTTGCTGAGAAGCTCCCCAGTGGCAAGGTGCAAGGTTTGGATTGAGATTCCTCTCGGGATGTTAAAGGCTCTGTGCATTGTCGGTTCTTGAGATCACTTGTGACTTTGGTCACAAGGTGGCAGCATTGTGAAATACAGTAGTTAGAATGTGCACATTGGTCTATTCGGGGCTGGGGCATTTTTGGTCTAGGCAGCCCATCATGATTGTATTTTGTAACTTTGTAATATAGTGTGTTATTTAATTTACTTTAGTTACTGTTCTTACTGACTTGGAGCAACTGTGACCAGTGATTCCTCTGGGATTAATAAAGTACTCTGATTCTGATAGATTAAAATGAAAATTTTCCAATTTCAATTAGATTGATGAAAAGACAGTGAGGGCTTCTAGTACTACTGTTGTTGGTGCATCCCGAACAGCTAACTTCGCATAATCGGACACATTTTTCTTCATCTACTTTTAATTTTGTTTTCTTGTTTGCATTTTTACTGATACCTTTTCACTTTAAAATTTTTTTTCCATCTTTATCAACTACTTCTTCCACGCTAAGTTCTGTTCTACCAGGTGTTCTACACGGATTATATATTTATTCATATTTGTGTGTGGACTGGATCATGTGCTTGGGAGTCTTCAAAAGTTACACACACATCACTGCACACATTTGTCAAGCTTAGTTTATCTTGTGGATTATATTGTACACATTCTTCTCCTTTCTTAAAGGATGGTCCAGTGTATCCCATGCTAAAGGAAGCAATCAAGAGAGCGATGAAGTTCATCCCACAGTAAAAATACATGCAATTAGTAGGGTTATGTTAATTGGTGGCTCTAAATTGCCCATAGGTGTGAATGTGAGTGCAAATGGTTTGTGTTAGCCCTGTGAAAGACTGGCCATATACCAACGGTGTACCCTGCCTCTGTGTGTTACAGTTCAGTATTGATTCTCTTGTTAGGCAAATGCTCTTTAAAACTCTTTTTTTTTAGCAAAAACATTTCAATGTTTTTTATCTTTTAGTCTTAGAGTGGTAATGAAACTGACGAGTATCTTTTTATTTACAGTGTTAAAAAAGTGCAATAAGTGTTAATAAATCTATTATTACAGTTTAATGGAAAGTGTTGGGAAGTAACAGAATACATGTACCAATGTTACATATTTAAATATAAAAATATGAGTAACTGTATTCTGCTACAGTTACCGTTTAAAAAGATTATAAGATTATAATTAGAATACAGTTACTTTGTTGAAATAAATTGATTACACAGCGGGCTTTTCTTGTTTCATATGTTAGCCTATCCCCTCTTTAATTTTGGTAATTCCACGCTTTGTTAGAAACCCAAACAAACACGCAATAAGATGCTCTAATGTAAGCGTCCTGTTAATGTTGCCGGAGTCCGTAACACAATTGACCCGGAGCCAGCACAACAAAGCCAGCAGTGCACGGGCAGGAATGCATTCTCTACTTGGAAATTCCGACACAATGTCACATTTAAGGAAGAAAGGGATGGGCGAAATCTGACTGTTCAATGCAAACTGTGTTTGCCAGCAACCAAGCTGCTCTCAGGGTCAAAAGACTCCAACTTAAAGACACATCTGGAAGCAAGTTCTTTAAAAAAACAAAAACAACATTAGTTTACTGCAACTACCTTGTTTTAGTTGTGGTAGCCACCTGGTTATGAGCCACCTCAGTATCTTCGATGTAGTATTGCTGTGTGATTTATTACTATTACTGAAGGCTACTCGGCACTGAGCTAACATTATTAGTTGGCTTTAGCTGAGGTTAGTTCATAATAGACTGCAGACTGTTAGACTTGATGGATAACTTTAACAACCTGGTAGCTGCAAATAAGCACGTGCAGTTCTGAAAGCAGACAAAAAGAAAACATATTACTGATACAGAAATAGTTTTCTACGCCCACCCTACTGTTGCTCATTTTATATTAATTAATTATATAAATTAATCTGTTACTCATATTATATTATATTATTTAAAAATCTAGTTGGTATTGGTATGACGAGTA
Source organism: Aulonocara sp. 'chitande type north' Nkhata Bay (assembly GCF_057382095.1). NCBI lineage: Eukaryota > Metazoa > Chordata > Actinopteri > Cichliformes > Cichlidae > Aulonocara > Aulonocara sp. 'chitande type north' Nkhata Bay. Next base: position 31,492,519 of record NC_141354.1, read on the forward strand.
GCCTTCAGTAATATTAATAAATCACACATCAATAGTACATTCATGTAGTTGTAAAAAGCATGATAATGTATTAAACAATACAAAATATTCAGGATGCGTTATACTCTCATTGAGTAACTTAACAGAATACGTTACAAATTACATTCTGGGGCATGTATTCTGTAATCAATAGTTTAATAAATTTTTAAAAGTAACCTTCCCAACACTGGAAATGGATGCTGATACTAATAAACATGGCCTAATAAGCTCAAACATGAAAAAGTTATGTACACAAATAGAAAACTTATTAAATGTAATCTTGAAAGTCTAAAAAAATTCACATAAAAGTCACATCGGTTTTTTAATCAATAAATTAATAATTACAACCCAAAGCTGCAGCACTTTCACATAGTTTTTCTGGTACTAAGATTGATCAGAGAAGTAGTAACTTTTCTTTCTTACACTTGAAGAGAGTACAGTGAGAGTACTCCCTGCAATAGTAAGAGCAGTTAAAAGTAAATCTGTGCTTTAACATGAAGTAACGTATTAACACAGTTCTGTGCATGAGTGCACGATTTAACTCAGTTTGATATGAAATAATGTATTTCAGTTTACATTGGCTGATGTTGAAATCTTATTCAGTGTTCGGTGTCTCCTCTGTGATCACTTTGCTTTCTGTGAAGGATTTCAAATCAGCCGTGTCCGTCCTATTTGAAGTTGCTGCAGCGTCTGACTTTTGGAAAGTCTTTAACAAAGTTAATGACATGGAGTGAGTGGACATAAATGATATGTGGTCCTCTGCCAGAGCACTCTCAAGTACAAAACATATGGACTGCGGAAGCTTCTTCATGAATTCTTCACACATGAAAACATAGAGGATGGGGTTCAGGCAGCTGTTCAGAAAAGCCAGACTCACAGTCAGAGGACCTATGATTCTAACAATGTTCCTGAGATCTGGGTTAGTTGAAGCTGGTTCTATGAAGTTGAAAACGTGGAAGGGTAACCAGCAGATGAAGAATGTAAAAATGATGGCGAAAATGATTCGACAGGATCTCTGTCGCCTTATTCTCGGAATGCGCATTGCACGGATGCCTATGGCTACATAAGTCACAAGTATTACCAGGAATGGAATCACAAAGCCCATAAGAAAGCGAAAAGTATATAGACTCCATGTTGATTCCTTGCTTGTAAAATTATAGTGACAATAATGACTCCCATTGCTTTCTGAAACAGTGCGAAAAGTGGCATAAGGAGTGCTGCAGACCGCAGCAATCACCCAGATACCAACACATATGAGCTGAGCTTTGCAGACTGTGCGCTTGTTGTGGGCCCACACCACCATCCAGATGGACAAATAACGATCCAAACTCATCACCATCAGAGTAAAGATACTGGCAAACATGTTGACTACACTCACAAAGGTGTTGAGCTTGCACATGAATTGTCCAAAAGGCCATCGGTGACTCTGAGAGAGAGAAATGATCGAGAAAATCAGGAAGGCTGTGAAGAGAAAGTCAGCTATGGCCAGGTTGAGAAACCAAACTGTCTCCACTGTTTTCTGCATTTTGAAGCCTGTCACGTAGATAACCAAACCATTGCCCAGAGTGCCAACTATAAATATCACACAGTAGATGACAATAGAGGCTGTTTGTATGTGTCTGGAAGCTGCCTCCAGCCCAGAGGATTGATATGCAGCTGAACTGATGTTACCTAAAAACAAAACAAAAAAGTTCGTGAAATCATATCACCTTTCACCTGATGACATTTAAAAGAAATGCTAATATGTGTTTAAACGATCTCACCATTCCCCATGTTCCTTTTAGCTGAGAGAGTCTGTGTTTATTCAATGTTGAACTTGATCTTTTGCTGCTTTTATTTGCTCTTGTTACTCCTCCCCCTCAGATTATGCACCAGAGAACAGAAACACCTTTATGTTTCTCCACCACACCTCTACCCATTTTTCTAATTACACTAAAAAGGTTGGACAAACCTTAAAAGAGTAGCATTTATTGCAGTGCATTGTGTCTATGTTACATTTTCATTTAGTAACTCTTTGAGGATTTCAACACAAGATATCAAAACAGATAGAAGCATCAGGTGAAATATCAATGCTCTGTGGAAGGTGTGAAACTTGTAATCATGTGTTTTTGTCTTTTATAGGATCCCTATTAGCTGTGCTCTAAAGTAGAGTAATCCTTCTTGCATGCATTTGCTGCAGATTTTACATGTGTTTGCACATTAGTGATAAGCAATAGTTTCGTTTATCCAGTTTTGCAGGTAGGACTCACTTATGGATCAGCATGGATTGGCTTGCTGGGACTGTGATGAAGAAAAATTCTAGTTTATTCTAACATTCGGATTTAGGTGGTTTGAAATTCACCATAGAGTTTTGCATAGCCTTTATTTGAAGGTCAATATGACATGGTGTAGCATGCTCAACTATGTTATCTGCTGACTATATGAAAATTCCCAGGGAGGCCAGCGCCAGGTGCTTCTTAGAGAAAGATACTGGGAGTGGCTCTCTGCCCAGCAGCAACGCGGGTGGGAAAGAAACTCTAAGGTACAGGAGTTGTGTGTGTGAAGGTATAAAAGACGAGCTGCAATGTCCCAAAGACAGAGCTGTCGTGACTGTAGAACTGTGATGTTTGATTTGTGTCAGCTCTCCTGCATGCAATAATTCAAAAAGCTGGGCCACAGCTGATCATGTTGCAGACTTTATTAACAGAAAATTCCATCACAGGACCAAGAATGAAGTGGGAAGAGTCTGATGGCATATTATGTTTTTTTTACATTTATTTATTTTATTATGATTATTTTTAGCATTTCATTTGTGTAAGCAAATCTGTGCAAATGTTCATGTAAATGTACCTGCAGTTTAGTCTAGCCTCATCCACTGATGAGGAAATACCAGAGAAAATACTGATAGACGACAGCAGGCAAACAAGTGACACACAGTCATGGCCTGAATAAAGATGTGGTAATAAACCGTACATAAAATACTCCCATTCTGCAATAAAGAAGATGGACAGGTAGCTGGTGGGTAGTAAATACATTCAGACAAGGGCTCGCATTTTCAGAGAGCTTTAATTCGTCTGGTGTTGTTGCTAAACCTGAAAATATACTTTATCTGAATTGACTCTTCATTGTAGGGGTGATCATATTCTTCCAGGATCCCAAAGTGGACTGAAGAAAACAAAGAAGGTGTATTGTTATGGGACACTATAAGTGACTTACAATAGTCTGTATCAACTGCCATCCTGCAATAAAGAAGATGCATAAGCATCCAGAGGGCAAACACATAATTTTATAGTTTAATTTCTGAGTAATGTGAAAGATTTATTCTGTTTGCTTTAAGGTTGGCAGTGAATTGATTGTTGTGAGGTACATTTCCAGAGTGCTGTAGGGGTTCACCTGAAATTATGGACTTTGACCAGAAGGTGGCAAAATTGTAAAAGGCAGTGATTACTCCACGAAGATGTTGACAGGTATTGTTTTAGTTTTACCTTTGTTGTAGGTTGGGTTTGTGCTTGCTTTGTGTTTGCTTTGTGTCAAACTAGAGATTAATGGAGAATGAGGATGGTTGCTGTGTAGTAGTTACTAAATGTGTATGTAATTTGCTGAAATTTGCTCATGTACACAATTTAAAGTTACCATTCCATATTATAACAAGATGATGCATGTCTTGATTACTCTTCTCTTTGAGCTGTTGATGTTAATAGCCTATATTTGATGTGTGGGCTAGAGGCTGCCATCAGACACACTGCTCACCATCAGGCGAGGCAGGCAAATGCTTGGGGCACCAGACCACTGACAGGTCCTTGAGGGCTGACAAACTTTAAAGCACAGCAATGACAGTCCCCCAGGACCTGACAGCTGTCTGTAGCCCCAGGCAGATCCTCAAGGGCAGCATTTTACTGCCTTGCCTGATGGCAGGTACTTCAGAGCTAACAAACTTTAAAGTACAGCATTACCAGAATGCATGTTGTTCTGAAGAATGCGTTCTTCAGATGAACACATTTGACAAAAGTAACCCAAAGGTAATTGTGCATTTTTGTTTCAATGTTAGGATCCCCGTTAACTGTGATGTAGTACAGATGCTACAGATTCGTTTGCACATTAGTTGTAAGCCACAGGAGCTGTATTTCCCTTGGGCAACAGGCTTTGGTATGAGTTCCAATTGCAAATTGGTCCCAGCAGTGACCATACTAAAATGATGAAATGGAAAATTGGAGTTGTGTAACGTCACTTGAAATGGGAAACCCGGACCCCCCCTTGAGGCAGCCCTAGGATAGAAACTCAAAGACAATTATAATTTTTTTTAGGGCTAGGCAAAATTACCTGGTGACCTACCAATTGCTGGGAAAAGCATCAGGCTCAGCTGCATGGGAGGGGTCTTGCAGTGAGCCCAAGGGGCACTTAATCAGCATGTTTTATTCACAGGTTAAAATCTGTATAAAGGCAGTGTAGTGGATTCCAGTACTAATAAACATGGTTTAAAAAGCTTGAGGATGAAAAGTTACATTTGCAAATAAAAAAAATTATCAGCTAAAAACCTAAAAGTTTTTTTTTTTTAAAATCACATTATTTGTCACATTGATTGTTGTAGTCAAGAAATCAATAATTATAACCCAAAGCTTCAGCACAGTGTGGTACACTTTGCCCACTTTCAAAAATCCTCACAGACACTGGATATGAAAAACAACAAACCAAGACAGCTGTTTATAGTGTTTTTAGTGTGCTGTTTATCATACATATAACATACATTGAGAGATGGTAAATATGTAACCACGTGTTTTTGTTAGGCTCCTCCTTAGCTGTGCCATAAAGCACAGTATTCCTTCTTGCATGCATGTGTTGGAGATTTTGTATTTGTTTGCACATTGCACGTTATAAGCAATAGTGTGGTTAATCCAGTGTTGCAGGTAGGACACACTGATGATGGATCAGGACTGAGCAGGGGTGCATCAGTTTGTTTTACATAGCGAGGGCTTGCTAGGACGCACAATTAATGAGTCTAATGGAAAATGATGCCCCCCCTCCCATTTTTCTCTGGGAGATATTCTGGTTATGTAGAAGTGTTGGTTTTTTTGGTTTTGGGGTTGTTTTTTTTTTACATTTGTGTAGGCAAAACTGTGCAAATATTTATGCAAATTTAACTTTGGAAATAAAGTCACAGGTTTGTTCAGTCCAGCTCCAGCCAGTGACCACACATTTGGTTCAGTGGATGCTGCTGTTGGATAAGAGTAGACAAACAGATGAAGCACAGTATACCTGTGCTGAGGAGGACAGCTTTAGAAGTATGATGACACTGTTACACTTCTGGGAGTTGCAGTAGGGATCAAAGATGGCCTGAATGGGAGTTGGGGATAAACCACACATAAACCAGTCCTGTACTCTGATACATAAATGTATATAATTTGTGGTAATGACATTACTGATAAACAGAGCTTTGTGTTGTATTGTTGTTTACCCTGAAAATGTACTTGATCTGAACTGAATTTGATGTTTTAATGTACATTTCAAGTGTACTGTAGAAGTTCACCTGAAGTTTTAGACTTTGCTCACAAGGTGGCAGCACTGTAAAAGAGAGTGGGTACTCTGCCAAGATTTTGACATGTGCACACCACTCTATGTTAACTTCATGTTTGCTATAAGAGCTTGTGTTTGCTTTGGGTAAAGCTGCAGATGGTGGTGAAGTAAGATTGCTGTGTAAAGTAACTGGTAAATATGAATATAACTTTATGAATATAAATTTTATACATATCTCTGTACAATTTTATTTAGGCATAAGAACTTTGGTTGCTTATGTTTATAGGACCACTTTATGTCTATATTCCTCTTGCTATAAGAGCTGTGTAACACCCAAATTTCTCATTCATGGGATAATAAAGGTTTATTCTATTCTAATCTATTCTATAGTTTCCTGATATCCTAGTTTCCTGAAAAGTGCATAATTTATCAAGATTTTTCTTTAGCTCCTGGTGCTAATACACTGCATTTGACACTTGTACTAGAGGCCTGCCATGTCCTTACATGTGTATCACTATGATATAAGTGATTGTAAAACAAACTAGTGTCCTTTTCGACACTACAGCAAGAAATCCAGTCATTATGCCCTGTTTTTAACAATAGATACTAAATATTAAATGTTATTGTGCACCACGCAAGATAGAGAGCGCACAATGTGCTTTGCCAAGAAAGGTGTAGTTTGTGTCTGTGAACACCTGTGTGTACACCTGTGTGGATCAGCACGCTTGTATTCAAAAGGTTTCTCCATGTAACGATCTGCTAGGGAGTGTGGGGAGCCATAGCCCCGTCCCCCAGGGCATGAAGCAGGTATGGAGGAGATCAAAACTCCAGACATCCAGAGGACCCAGAGTATGAGGACCCAAGGAGGACCACCAAAGGGGCAACTGTGCCACCCTCCTGGGAAGAGCTGAGGAAAGCCCCAGACGAGGGGTCACCCAGCAGCCACAGAGCAGAGGCCAGAAGGGGTTGCAGTGACATGTCCGTGGGCTCTGCTGGCAGCCAGTGTGGAAACACACAAAAAACTGGAAACTGGAAAACTGGAAATGTGTTTGGTAAAAAAAAAACAGTGTTTAGGCATTTGAAATACAAATGGGGGAAAAAAGAAGCAAGCATGGCAGCCTGGCAGCCAGCTGTGCCAGAGAGGACCGAGCCCCAGGCCCAGAGGCCTGAGGGTGCCCCACCCCCAGAAGGGGCCCAGCCGGGCCACAGGCACCAGGCCCCGCCAAGCCGCCAACAGGAGTGAGCCGGTACATACATGAGCTCCCAGCCCCAGACACCAAGAACCACCGACGTCTGAGGGCATCAGCCACCGGCAGGGAGTGTGGTGAGGGGAGATAGGTCTCCATACCTCGAAGAGCTGGAGATGTTCCCAGAGAGGTGGAGTCTGAGACCCGACCTGACATATAGACACAGACAAACAGGCACACACAGGCACAAACGTGCATTCCCACCCCCTACACATAAGCAAACATTCAGCACTCACCCGACGTGGAGACAGACAGAAACAGACACTGTACACACAATCACACTCCCCAAACATACTCTATATCCCAGGTCCAGGAGTTATTGTAGTTTTTGTCTTTAGTAACATCACATTGAATGTGAGACTAAATTGGGCTACCTGAACCGGGACCTGCCAAATCTGTGCCGCGTGCATGCCATCATTCTGTCAGTATGTAATCCACTGAAATTGGCTTACAGCCACCAAGATCTTCAACGTCAGTTTAATGATTTATTGGTTAAAAACTGACCAAAAAAAGTGCTTTAACTTAGAAACTATGACTCTTACAAGTGTGGTGTACATTGTCTATATATGCAGAAACAAAACATTTACGCTGCCTGTCTGCACTCTACATGGACATCTTCGCCATTCTGCACTTATTCCTGGCTGAATACTTGTAAAATATTATGACTTCTATAGTTAAATAAACATCAACTATATTACCAAAAATTATTTAGTATTAGCTGAAACTGACAATGGGATGGATACATTTTTCAAACTATTCCTCAAAAAAACAACAACAAAAACCCAACCAAAAAACAAGAAGCAGTAATAACTGTTGTACTGGAAAACTGTGCATAAAATATCAAAAGTAAAAAATACTTTATATTGTGATTGACATCAAGCATACTTTATAAATCATATGCTTGTAGTGGCCTTTCTGTTTAAGGTCACTTACCTCTGGAAAAAAAGGTTAATGAGCTCATAAACACAGACCTACATCATGATTTTTCAAAAAGCATATTAAAAATGATTTTAACAAAACGATAAAAGGCTCAACAGGCTAATCTGAAACTTCTGCTGAGTCTTCTCTGTGTCTGTTTTAACAGACTGAACATGCTCCAAGCTGTCGATCCCTCTTCTTCATCATCACCCCTTTCCTTGTTAATGTAGTAGAAGCTTTAGAAACTTTTTCACGCTCCATCTTCTCTACATCTAAAATGTTGGCAATCGTGGTTAGCAAGAGAAAACTCATCTGTTAAATGGTACATGAATTACATTTTTTTTAACTTATTAATGCTAACTGTATTTCCACACGAAGCACAATTTCCAGCTGGTCTCAGAGCAGTGAAAGCAGAGCCAGCTTGCCTGTCAGTTACCATCAAGGGTCAGCTGTTTATCCACAATGTGCATGCACAAACTACCAGAAGCTGCTGTCCTCTCCGATCACCCAGCTCCAGCCATTGTGGCACGGCCTTAAAAAAAAGAGCTGCAGATTGAAAGTGCAGCTGTCAGCCACAAGATGGCAGTAATGTAAAGGCTACATGCACATAACTGACAAGCAGGGAGCTTTGTGACAGTACTGTCTGAGATGAAATGAAAATCTATCAATATATCACATGACATTTGATCCTTGACCTCTACCTTAAGATCAGTAGATTGATCTGAAGGCAAATATGATGATAATGTTATTTAGAGCTATTTAAACCCATGTTTCTTACTGCATATGAAGCAAGAAGCAAGATAACTAGAACCAGCTGAGGGACTCATTTCCTGCTCTCCATACTTTAATAACCTACAAATAATGCTAAGGAGTTAATGTGGTGAGGGACATTTTTCAAGGAGTTATTTTCCTTTTTGCTTTTAATTTCAAAGTGATGTGATGTAGTCAGATTTACATAGTGTGTTCCATTGTGCAAATGGAACAAGTCTATAGTATATAGCGTTGTGATATTCTGTTGGATCAACAGGGTGTAAGTCAGGTGTGTAATGCAGACGGACAAATGTGGCATGTTTTTATTCACAGCTTTAAAAATGCATAAAGATCAATAAATGTTCAGTCTTCGGCTGTGAAATGGATGCTGGGAATAATAAACATGTTATACACTACCAGTCAAAAGTTTGGACACACCTTCTCATTTACTTGCTTTTCTTTATTCTCACAACTGATGGTCCCGACTGCATTAAGAAGGCGAAAGATTCCACAAATGAAACCTGACAAGATACACCTGTGAAGTGAAAACCATTTCAGGTGACTACATCATGAAGCTCATTGAGAGAAAGTCAAGGGTTTGCAGCGCTGTCAACAAAGCAAAGGGAGGCTGCTTTGAGGAATCTAAAATATAAAACATATTTAGAGCTCTTTATCTGTTTTTTCTTTGCTACATAATTTCATATATCTTGCCTCATATATTTGAAGCCTTCAGTATGTATTTACAATGTAGAAAGTAGTAAAAATAAAGAATATTATTTGTGTTTATCGGGGGCAATTTTAGCCCATTTTTGGGGGTGCTTCAGCTTCAGCACCCCCAAAGATTTCTTACTTTTTTTGACAATATTTGCTGTTTGTGTGACACACTACTAAAAATATAAAAAGCATACAGTACTTAATTGAGATGGAACATTTTAACAACAAAAGTATAGTTTTAAGCCAGGCACTTATGCCTGGCTTAAAACAGGACATATTAGCTGCATTTAACCTTCAGTTACTCTTTATATACTTAGGTAGGAGTCAGACCATGTTTGTTTTTAGCTGAAAAACATTACACCAGGTAACCTGCTGTGTTGAAAACGTGTTTCCCGACTATGTTTGCTACCCTACAATCCATCCTACTCTGTAGTAAATTCAGTGATATTTGACCGTCCTTTTGGTAAATGGCCTGTATTTATATAGCGCTTTACTAGTCCCTAAGGACCCCAAAGCGCTTTACATATCCAGTCATCCACCCATTCACATTCACACACTAGTGATGGCAAGCTACATTGTAGCCCTGGGGCGCACTGACAGAGGCGAGGCTGCCGGACACTGGCGCCACCGGGCCCTCTGACCACCACCAGTAGGCAACAGGTGAAGTGTCTTGCCCAAGGACACAACGACTGAGACTGTCCGAGCCGGGGCTCGAACCGGCAACCTTCCGATTACAAGGCGAACTCCCAACTCTTGAGCCACGATCGCCCCATTGAAATGTATACAGCCTATTTAAAATCTAAAACTTAACATTATCCGTAGCCTGCTGCTGTTACCACTGTCTTGTTTGAAATATAATGAGAGAAACTGGTTATTTTATCATATGTGCCGATATTGAACCCAAGGTACTAACTAGCTAACTGACTGGATGCGCATTAACCTTATAACTCCTGTTGTGTGTGTGTGTGTGTGTGTGTGTGTGTGTGTGTGTGTGTACAGAGAGACAGCCAGGTTCATATTGGATATGAGGGAGTTTTTTCAAAAACAGAAGCAACATTCAGGTAAAAGTGTAAGATCAAATGATCCGTCAATAAAGGATAATGTTGGATCAGTGTTTCAATATTTATATCCTTTATTAGTTGTACATGTGCTTTGGTTATTTGCCTTTTGGTTGAAAGTACAGTGAGAGAGGACTTTTTTATTAGTGATCTTGATATTTTTTTTAAAATCTAATTGAATACAATCTGTAGTGGCTATCTTTGTTTCTTCTTGGAGTTCTCTATTTCTCTTATATCTAAAATAAGAGTCTGGATGGACAAGAGGCTGTTTTACGCGTCGGTTTGTGGAACAACGACGGTAAAACCATCGTGTCGCTCCGCCATTCGCTTACTTTATTTCTCACAAAACTTTCACAACAAAAGCACCATATCCTTTTCAGGCTTTTCAAAATAAAACATGTAATAACTATAAATGGCGCTAACATTCCGGCCCCTAATTGTTACTGCTAAGGCATAACAATTACATATTAACACAATAAAGCGTCATTTAATATCAACACTCATAATCTAACTGGCTTAACCAAACATTATATGAAACATAAGTCATATGTGTTGAACATATATCTGTTACACATGAGGCTGATATTCAAACTGTTGCCTCCATTTCAAGCAAATAACTTGTCGATAGGCCTCTCCAAAACGCTAGTTTTGGTTTTGACAAACACACGTCTGACAAGTCCATGTGAGTCTGGAACTGTTCTCTCAACCTTTCCCATTAACCAGGAACTTCTTGGTGCACTGTCATCAACTATGAGAACAACATCTCCTGGTCTCAGATTTCTCCTAGTCACTAACCACTTCTGTCTTTCTTGTAGAAGTGGCAAATACTCTTTAGTCCAACGCTTCCAAAAAATGTCTGACAGGTACTGCACCTGTCTCCACCTTTTTTTTTGCATACAAGTCCTCTCTTTGAAACAATCCAGGTGGCAGTACTGGCTGCCCTTTAAGAAGAAGTAGATGATTAGGTGTAAGTGCATCTAAATCATTGGGGTCATTAGACGCTCTTGTTATTGGCCTGCCGTTGACAATTGCTTCAACTTCACATAGCAATGTCCGCAAGCATTCATCATCCAGAGGTTGCTGCTTTAGGATCTGGTTAAGAATTCTTCTAACTGAGCGAATTTGTCTCTCCCAGATTCCTCCAAAATGTGACCCTGCTGGGGGGTTAAATATCCAGGTGATGCCCTTTTGCATGAGCATTTCTGAGATTTTTGAATGATTCCATCCCTTGATTGCTTCACGCATTTCCCTTTCTGCACCCACAAGGTTAGTGCCATTGTCTGATCTCATGACAGACACTTGACCTCGTCTTGCAATAAACCTCCTGAATGCATTTATGCAAGAATCAGTCTCAAGTGAGTGGGCAACTTCTATGTGTATTGCTCTAACAGCAAGACATGTAAACAATACACCATATCGCTTAACTCTGCTGCGCCCATGCTTGACCTCAAAAGGTCCAAAATAGTCTACGCCCACATTTGTGAATGGAGGTTTGTCAGGAATCAGGCGATCTTGTGGCAAGTTTGCCATTCTTTGTTCACCAGGTTTCGCAGATGTCCTTCTACATGTTACACACTTTGACAGGATCTTTCTTATTGCTGAATCTGCCTGTGGAATCCAGAATCTTTCTCTCAGCCTGGATAATATGTAATTCCTTCCTCCATGGCCTGTTTCTTGGTGAATGTGTCTCAGAATCAAAGTAGAAACATGATGACTTTTAGGGAGAATCACTTGATGCTTAACATCGCCCGGTAGTGCAGACTCATGCAACCTACCGCCAACCCTTAAAACTCCATCCTGGACAAAAGGATCCAGCTTCACAATGTGACTGCTCCTTTTAAGCTTGTCACCCTTTTGAAGACTTGCAATTTCTTCTGCGAAGCTTTGATTTTGACAAAACTTAACAATCTCAGTTTCTCCCTTTGCAACATCTGCAGTGGTAAGTGAAGATCCCTTAATACATGTTTTGAACTGCTGCATTTGACCTGCAACCCTTTCAGATTTCCTTTTACTGCTGTCACAGCCACTTGCTTGTGACGTGAGAAGCTTCCGATGCGCACTTAACCTGCCAAGCAGCTGCTTGAACGTAAGTATCCAGGAAACTGCCTTTTTTAGACGGTACCAGTCTGAATAGTGAGAGATCAGTTTGTTCACTGGATTTTCATGTAATTTTGTAACATCCACACTCATCACCTCTTTGACTTCGACATCATTTTTTGGTATTTCTTTAATGTCCGGTGGAATTGGCCAGTTTTTCTTATCTTTTGTCAAAAACTCTGGCCCAGCAATCCAGTTTGAACACTTCATGAATGTCTCTGTGTTCATTCCTCTTGAAGCGTGGTCAGCAGGGTTTAATTCAGAGTTTACATACATCCACTGACTTGGTTTTGTGTTGTCTCTAATAAGTGACACTCTATTTGCTACAAATGTCTTAAATCTGATGTTCTCGCTGGAAATGTACTTCAAAACAGTGCTACTGTCAGACCAAAACACAGATTCTTCTTGTGGCATTTGCAGCTCCTTTCTCATGAGCTTGTCCATTTTTACAGCAACTGCAGCTGCTGTCAACTCCAGACGTGGAATTGTTATCTGCTTCAGAGGAGACACTCTGGACTTGCCCATAATGAATGAGCAGTGAGTTTCTCTTTTCTGGTTTGTGATACGGAGGTAAGTAACGACTCCGTAACCTCTCTCACTGGCATCAGCGAAGTGGTGCAATTGTGTAGATATGACCACTCCAAATCCAGCAGGTTTCAAACACCTGTTGACGGTAAAGCCATGAAGTTTTGAAAGCTCTGAATGCCAAACTTGTGACCTTTGAGCCAGTTCAGCTGGGATTTCCTCATCCCATGAAATCTTCCTGCCACATAGCTCTCGCAGGATGATTTTTGCTGTCAGAATGACAGGAGACAAAAAGCCCAATGGGTCATATATTGCACTTACAAATGAGAGGATGCCTCGCCTAGTCTTTGGCACAGATTTTTCAGTTATCCTGATCTTGAATACATCTGTCTCTGTGCACCAGTTCACTCCTAGGACTCTTTCATCTGGTAGTGCATTATGTCTCAAATCCAAATCTTTCATCTCTTTTGCTCTTTCCTTTTCAGGAATGGAAGCAAGGACAACTCTGCTGTTGCTCATCCACTTTGTTAAGTGAAATCCTCCACTCTCACACAATGCAGTCAGGTCCCTGACCATAGTACATGCCTCTGTTTCATCTGAAACTGACAGAAGACAATCATCTACATAAAAATTGTTCAGAACAGCATTAACTGCTGCTAGTGGCATTTTTTCTTTAGCATCTTCTGCTGCCTTTTTTAGTGCATAGTTTGCACAGCTTGGGGAGGATGTTGCCCCAAACAAGTGCACCATCATTTTGTATTCTTGCAGAGGTTCATTCAAGTTCCCATTTGGCCACCAGAGAAAACGCAAAAGATCACTGTCCTCTGGAGGTACTCGCACCTGGTGATACATAGCTTCTATGTCTGACATCAAGGCAATGTGATCCCACCTAAACCTTGTTAGTACCCCAATCAGTGTGTTCGTTAGGTCTGGCCCTTGCAAGAGTTCTTCGTTCAGTGATTTCCCTTGAAAGGATGCTGCACAGTCAAAAACTACACGGAGTTTTCTTTTCTGAGGGTGGTACACCCCATGGTGTGGTATGTACCAAACTCTCTCATTTTCAGGGGTAGTCTTTGTGTTTGGTACCTGAACTGCGTAGCCTTTATTCAGCAAGTCAGACATGAAGCTCTGATACTCCTTGTGAAACTCTGTGTTTCTGATTAATTTTCTTTTCAGATTCTCTGCCCTCTGCATTACTGCACTGCGGTTGTTTGGCATTTTGACAGCTTTGTTTCTCAAAGGAAGACCTATGCTATAATGACCATTAATCCTTTCAGCTGTGCCATTGACAGAATCCATAAACATGATGTCTTCTCGTGACATTTCCTGTTTTTCCTCAGAAGCTTTCTCTGGAAAATCATAGTTGAGCTGTTGCATCAAAAGATTCTCAACATTAGTGACAGAGATGCGATTTACTGAAACACTCAGCTCTCTGTCAGAAGGAGTAGAGCAAGAATCTCTCTTGAGAGGGCCATTGATAACCCAACCCAGGACTGTTCGAACAGCATATGGACCGTTATCGTTACTATGAATAATCTCCCATGGTTCCATAGCCTTGTGCACATCACATCCTATCAAAAGTCCAATGTCTGCGTCTGAATGTGGGAACTTGATTTGCCGAAGATGTGGCCACCTTTTTAAGTCATCCTGTGTAGGGATGTTCTCTCTAGACACTGGAATGTCTGCATGAGTGTAAATGTCAGGAAGATCTATATAGGTGTTCTCATTTAAACCACACACTTCTAATCCTGACAGGTGGTAACTTGTCACCATCTTTTCTTGTCCCATTGTGCGAAGCATGAATTTTGTCTTCTTACCTTCTACACCCAGTTGTCTCATCAGTTTTTCTGAACAAAACGTGGCTTGGCTCCCATTGTCCATGAATGCATAAGTCTCAATCAACTTATTGCCTTTCTTCAACTTAACCCACACAGGAACGATCGATAACACATGAATGCCTTTTCCGGCCCCCGTGGCTCCACAAATTCTGCCTGAAGTGTGTGTTTCATCACTTGTTGTGGGAATGTCTGAGACATTTCTCTGGATGCAATCGTCTGCCTTACTGTCCTCCTCCTTTGTCCAATGAAGCATACTTGGATGTCTCTTAGAGCAGTACTCACACAATGATCTTTTCTTACAGTCCTTACTCAGATGACCTTGTGTCAGACATGCAAAGCACAGACCCTTTGCTTTAAGGAACTCTAGTCTTTCTTTGTAAGGCTGGTTTCTGACCTTTTGACATTCTGCCAGTGTATGGAGTTTTTCACAGTATATGCATGGTTTCTGGAAGGCATTGCTAGTGTGACAAGAAGCACTTTTATTAATTTCAGGTGACCTTTCATTTGCAGCTTGTGTTACACTTGTAGCAAATGTGCTTCCCCTTTGCCTGGATGATCTAGTCATTCTCACATTTGCAGATGACTTTGCTTTGTCTTCAGCATCCTTAATGTCACCATACAAAGGATCTGCAGCTATTTTTGCTTGTCTGTTTATGAATCTAACCAGATCTGAGAACTTTGCTCTCCTTCCACTTGTTTCTTGAATGTCAAAAGCAGAGACTCTCCACATTTCTCTCATTTTGTATGGCAGTTTAGAGACAATAACTCTGAGGTTCGTGGGGATCTCCATCTCTTGCAGTTGACTGATGTCTTGCATTGCATTGTTACAACCAGTGAGAAACAGTGAATAGCTATGAAGAGCCTTTGCATCATCTGTTTTGATTTGTGGCCAATTGAATGCTCTGTTCATGTAGGCAGTTGCAATTCTCAGTTCATTACCATAATGACAAAACAGCAACTTCCTTGCCTCACTGTAGCCTTGTTGAGGATTCATGTGCTGACAACTTCTTACCAAATCTCTGGGCTCACCTCTGGTGAACTGTTCAAGGTAATATAACCTGTCACTGTCACTGTCAGTTTTGTCATGAATTGTATGGTCAAAGGCTCTTGTAAATGGTATGAACTCAAGTGGATCACCACTAAAAATGGGAATGTCTCTTTGAGGCAAATGTGACAGTCTATGTTGTTTGACTAACATCTCAGTGATATCATTTTGTTTCAACATGACTTCACATAGATTCATTGGAATAACACTGGCATCAGTTTGGTGCAAGTCATCTTCTTGTTTTACACTGTGACTGTTTACCTTTGAATGCCCATCATGTTCACCTTGTACCTTTGGCTCTTGGAAGCTGAAGTGCTTAACAGCCGATTCACACTGTTCCACATCATTTTTACAGCTGTCATATTCACAGTCCTCTAACACTTTTATTTTGGCTGTAGAAGCAGCAATAGCTGTCTCGATCTCAAGCTGTTCTCTTCTTGCTTTTAACTTACATTCTTCAATGTCCAAGGCTTGTCTCTGTTTCAAGGATGCGGCTCGTGCGAGCAGAGCAGCGCGCTCTGCTTCTTCTTTCTGCCGTACAGATGATACCGAAGAAGCTCTGGACGATCTTGATGAGCGGCTACTGACTGAGCTTCTTCCAACGCTGGTACCTGATTTCTTTGCAATTAGTCTAGCAGTCACTGACACGCTGTCATCTGGGCTCACGTCGTCTTGATGCTGATGTCTTGTTACGATGATCCATTTCTCAACTTCAGTCATAAACGCACTGAACTGCTCCTTTTTTGGATTGAACCAGAGCATCTGGTCCACATTCCTTTCATCTTCTGGCAACAGTGACAGTACATCATCATTTGCCCGTAAGAATTCTTCATGCAGCTTTGAAAAGTTACTTAAATGTTCATCAACAATGTCAAGGCTTTCATTCTCTTTCATCAGTCCACTAATTTTATTCATTTTTGAAGTTAATTGTGACAGCTCGGACCTTCTTGCGTTTATGTGCCTGCCGAGCTGTTCTTCCAAACCTCTTTCGGTGTACTTTTGCGCCCTCTTGTGGCCAGTCCCGCTACTGCAGCTCTGTGCCCTGGGCCTGCAACCTTGCGGGTCTTTATCTGCCATCTCTGCCCCTTTTACACAACTTCTTATTCAACAAGTGTTCATGAAACAAAATGGTCTATGACACAAAGCTGAGGCTTTCGTAGTTAGTGTCATCTTCTTAAGACCAAAAACACTGTCACTGACTTATTTGTAAGAAGTTGAGAATCGCAATTGTTCAGTTTTTACACGACTTGTAGCTTAGCAGCATATCATAGTCCAAAACTTTATCCATGAAAGCTTATTTCTTCTTTTCTTAGATTCTTCATGCATACAGCTCTGTGCACTTAACTGACTTGCTGTATCAAACTTTGCACGATCTCATAGCGATGCAGTCGTCTTGCTCGGGAGCATGATGGTTTTACTTAATGTAGTGGCTATCTTTGTTTCTTCTTGGAGTTCTCTATTTCTCTTATATCTAAAATAAGAGTCTGGATGGACAAGAGGCTGTTTTACGCGTCGGTTTGTGCAACAACGACGGTAAAACCATCGTGTCGCTCCGCCATTCGCTTACTTTATTTCTCACAAAACTTTCACAACAAAAGCACCATATCCTTTTCAGGCTTTTCAAAATAAAACATGTAATAACTATAAATGGCGCTAACGCAATCTATTTGTGTATGATTGTCAGTCCAAAGAGGGAGAGAGGAAAGAGGAGAACATGAGGAGAAAGTACAAGATCAGGAAGAACAAGGTAAGAAAACAGACAGGGAGTACTAACAGGTGTGGAGATACAGAAATTATTTTACTGCAACAATATAACCTGCATTATTAACATTGCATTAATAATATACCTTACAGCATTGATATTGCATTAAAACCTTTCTGTCATCGTTGTATTTTTACTCAGTTGTATATAGTATTTGTATTTGTATTCTATTTTTATCTTATTGTATATTTATTTTATTTTATTCTACTGTATATAGTATTTTATTTTATTCTATTCTGTACAGTTGTGTACTGTATTTATTCTTATTGTATTCTAATTTTTGCCTCATAACTTTTGCACTGTCCACTTCCTGCTGTGACAAAACAAATTTCCCACGTGTGGGACTAATAAAGGTTATCTTATCTTATCTTAAAGATGTTTATGAAACTTACTGCTATTAACCTTTTTCTTACAGGTGCAGCCCTAGTCAGTTTATACACACATTGCATGTCTGTGCTTTATTCAGAGTTGATGCTCAGTCTCAGTCTATTGAAGGTTTCAAGCTTCGATAAGCGCGATGTCTCAGTCGATATATTGTGGGTGACTTGGAGCATAGAAGGATAGACACATACACGCTTACAAACACATATAATCCAAAAACCTGCCAGGCCAAAGGCCTGAAACTCATTTAGCTTCTGACTGCATTTTAGTCTACTTGGTAACAGATGACAGAAGACCCGTCAAGAAGAGGACAAGCCCTCAGGGACCATGTAGGCTTGAAATTTATTGCCATGTATGGAAGGTGTTATAGAAAAGGGAACTTTGGTGTCTGTTTTTAGCCATTTAAGATGTACCATTTACTGCAAATTGATGTATCTGATCTGTAATCGAAGCGAGAAGGGGCGTGAACCCTGATGTTATAAAACACTTCCACGTGTATTCTTAGCAGGAGACGTTTTGCTGGTGTGGTGCTGTATACTTCTCCTCCTGCGTGTGTTTAATAAACTCCTTGTCTGATTGCACTCTCCTGGGCCTCTGTTGGTTTGTTCTGTTGCTCAACATTTTCGAATTCAGGACACAGGCAAAACAGAAACTGTTAAACTAATTTTACTCGTACAATCTGGAAGTTGTGTTCTCCCTATATTAAAGCTGCTGTACAGAATCTGCAAAACAAACTGGGTTGTCAGCCCTGGCACTGCATTACCATATTGAGCTTTAGTCAGAGGAAGTCACGGTTGCCAAAAACTTTTTGAAGCTCAAGAATGAGGCTGGTGCCATCCCAGATATGTTAACATTGTACAATCTTCTGGATAATCAGATCGTCCCCACACTGAAAACTGTTATTCAGGTTGCCCTAACAAACCCAGCTAGCAGCTGTAGCTGTGAAAGGTCTTTTAGTGTCTTGAGTCAGCTCCATACCTGGCTGAGAAGGACCATGGGTCAAAGCAAACTCCAGCACCTGGCTGTGATGTCAGTTGAGAAATGCTTGAGAAACTTGACCACCAAAATGTGATAGACAGATTTACCAACCTCAAGGTGAGGCGACATAGGATAAAAGAAAAGAACAAATCTGCAGAGCCATAGTAGTATCTGCAGTAAAGATCTTTTCATACATTGTATACATTGTACCAGAGGCCAAGGTGTCTCAATTTTTCTAATTTTGTAATAATATTTTGTACATTTCAAGGACTCTTCTATTTTTGGAGTGTATTTTTATGTATCTGTATTATATTATACATACACTTTAAAAGTGAATCTCTGTCCAAAAAATGCACTGAAGTTTACTTTTTACTCACTGTGAGCATCATTCATTATTTTCCCGCAGTAATTAATGTTAGGATGTGTATTTTTTAAAATTCAAATCCATTCTTCTTTGGCAGCATTTAAATAACCTTTATCAGATTTGATGGTTTTGTTACAAACTTTTCAAAAAAGTGTTTTGCTTTTCTTTCACAAATGTGGGGATTCAATTGTGTTAAAATGTACAAAACAGTGATGTCATGTTTTGTGACGAGGACCCAGGCACAGAGAGACTTGATGAATTTAAGAATCTCATGATTTAACAAAGAAATTTGCAGACTTGCACAGAGAGGGTACAATTATGATGACTGATAATGGAGATGAAGACAACAGACGATGAGGACAGGGAGGAACAGGGGTTTAAATACACCAAGGAGACAGTCAGAGGGAACTCGGGACAACTGGAGACATTTAAGGATGCAGGGACTGACAGAGACGGGGAAGAAGTCTCATTATGACGACTAAAGTTTACCTTGCCTGGCTGGGCAGCTCTCTGGGTGCTCAGCACCCCCAAAACTCTGATCCTAGAATCACCCCTCATGTCTATGTACATTTTCTTTTCCTGGAAAGTGCCCACTTCCACACCTTCTCAGAGACTCTTTGTCAGTCTCTGACTTAGAAGATATACATGAAAAACAACAAATCAACACTAATTGCTTACCAGTTAACTTTCTTTAGAGGCTTCGTCAGCAGCACACGGTGAGGCTGCTACAATGAAATGTCAATACAAACAGAAACATCTGATAAATATCAATGCTGTATGGAAGTACTCATGGATGAAGAGGTGGGAAATATATAATCATGTTTTTTTCTTTGTTAGGAGCAAACAATGAACAGAGGGAGACTCAGACAATACATAGTCACAAGATAATGAGGGGAAAAGAAACACCTGGGGAACAGAGGCAAAGCTCGATGACTAAAACAAGGGACAGAATACAAACAACTTAAACTAGTACATAACCCAGAATCACTGAAACTAGGAATACTATTTTAAGTTTATAAACACTAAACATGGAGTGAAAAATGAGGATATCAAGAACAAAGGGATAACCACAGAGAAATTACAACTAACTTGATACAAAGGGATATTATATACAACACAAAAATGGCAACAGACCAGACACGGGAACATAAGGGAGACAAGAATTCATAGGGACAATACAGGATGGATAGGAAACCGAAATCTGGGAATATAAATATAAAGAAACAAACGAGGAAATGATGAAATCAGACGAAGCTCAAAACACTGGACCCAAAGACCATAATAAAAACCAGCTTAGTAATTTGTATCATTGTTACATCTGCCATTTTGTGCAAGCTAAGGCTCATGGTTAACTTAAGGCTTAAGATGGCTTAAGCAAACAAAAACATATGTTTATGGTTTTAAAAAAAATTACACTGATGGTGTATATAAGTGTCAAAAATGCATTAAGTTGAAGGTAGCGCGGGCTTGCTGAGAACATAAAAGAAAAGAGATCAAGCCTAGCAGCCCCTGATCTGAATTGGTTCTGAATTGTAGGGCCGATCATATCAAGACAGGAGAGTTACTAAAATGACATAGAGATCAATGATTTGCAGCCTTGTTACATTCTGATTAGGAAAGTTCTCATTGAAAAATGTTACCAGTTTTAATGGTACCTTCAGAAATAACCATCTCCCTCTGGGTCGTGCAGATTTTTTATTATTTTGTAAAACCGGGTAACCTATTTTCTGTTGCATGTAATCAGAGGACTACCTGTTAGTGATGTGTTGATTGCGAACAAAACGGCTGTTAGAGCCGACTCTTTGAAGTGAACGACATGTTTTTTCTTTCTCTCACCCTCTCTCGTGCACTTTTTTCCCGCTTCACTCCGCATGCGAGCCTTGTGCTTGCTATGGGCAGAGGGGGGAGGGGCGGTAGTTACACTCGCAGTAGCACAGGAAGAGAGCGGGAGGGAAAGACAAAGAATGAGAGCTGGGGACAACAACGTCACATTAGAAAGGTACGGAAGAGGATTAGGGCCACTGGAAAAAAAAAAAAAAGAATTCTGACTTTAATCTCAGAATTCTGACTTTATTCTCAGAATTCTGACTTTTTTCTCAGAATTCTGACTTTTTTCTCAGAATTCTGACTTTAATCTCAGAATTCTGACTTTTTTCTCAGAATTCTGACTTTTTTCTCAGAATTCTGACTTTATTCTCAGAATTCTGAGATTAAAGTCAGAATTCTGACTTTAATCTCAGAATTTTGAGGTGGGCACCTGCAGGCTTCCAGCTTCGGTGACAGCGATGTGTCCAGTTTGGCAGGTGGAGAACTAATTCACTAAATATGGTGGATATAAGTGACTTTTTGCGTGGCCGAGGGGTCCCCGAAGATGCTATTTTATTAATGGAAGAGCAGAAGGTGAGTAACAAAAAAGAGAAATAGTTTGGTGTCTCCTATTTTTACAGGAAAACAGTTACGGTACAGTTACGGTTAGCTGTTAGCATGCTTGTTAGCTTATAATGTTATATAGGAATGAACGTGTTTCACGATGTTACAGTATACTAGGTGAATTGACGTTTTAACTGTTGTTGATCGCAGGATCATCCCAGATGGGTTCGTTGCATTTTATTTTATTGTTCTACTATTTCAGAGTTTTTCAAGGCAGTTAAGCGGAGCTGTGTTACAGATGCTAGCCGCCTGCCAATATCACTGATATATTTGATGTGTACAAGTAAGTTACACTTAGTACAGCGGAGGAGAGAAGCTGTAATGAATGTTTATGCGGATATTTCACTCAGAAAAATGGGTGGCGTTCATACACAGCCACCG
Organism: Aulonocara sp. 'chitande type north' Nkhata Bay; assembly: GCF_057382095.1. Classification (NCBI taxonomy): domain Eukaryota; kingdom Metazoa; phylum Chordata; class Actinopteri; order Cichliformes; family Cichlidae; genus Aulonocara; species Aulonocara sp. 'chitande type north' Nkhata Bay. The sequence continues at coordinate 31,514,515 of NC_141354.1, forward strand.
ACACAGCCCCGGTTGTTGTTCTGACGGTGGCCGACTGACGATCCCCTCACAACAGGTTAGCTAACACAAACTAATGTAGTGCATGTAACTGTGTATACGTTAGTGGTACAGTGTCGGAAGAAATGAGCAAACTGTTTATAATGTCAGAATGACATCATCTTTCTCCTATATATAAAAGTGCTGGCTGAGGAGCGCTGCCGGGTTGAACTTTGACCTCGGAGTGACGTGACGTTTGTTCGCACAACCAATAGAAGTGCAGAAAGTCGCAAATCAGGCATATTGTTCGCATAAACACAAAAATAAATAACGAAATAATCCCGATATTGTGCCAAAGACTGATTTACAATGTTACTTTGTGTTCTATGTGTAATACCTTTGCTTAAATGACTAAATGGACTGTGTATTTATGACTCTGCGTTATAGTCTTACATACATAAGTAACATTCATATGTACAGATAAAAATGTTCAGAGCTATGTACACAAGCGTGTACACAAAAGTCTACTGCTGATCGAGCTGCTCAGTGGTCGTACAGTCTCATGCAGAGAGCGTGGAGGTGTTGTCCATGGTGGATGTTAGCTTAGACAACATCCTCTCCTCCCCAGTCTGCTCAGTGGACTTTAGCAGACCGCTAAAGCTGGCCCTCCCGACCAGTTTGTTAAGTTTCCCCCTGTCCCTCTCTGCCATTCCACCACTCCAGCAGACCACAACATAAAAGACAGCAGACGCCACCACAGTGTCGTAGAACATCCTTAGAAGACGTACTACCTACATCATAACCAATCAAGTCCCGCTTTTTTTTAAATACAGAAGAGGATTTATTATTTACTGAAAGGCTATGCCTTAGTTTGCTTCTTTCATTATTGTGTTTCGCCCTGCATAAAATAGATAGCTTTTCTGATAACTACAGTCAATACTCTCCTACTGGCATTAGCGGTGACCTAAGAGGCTTAACTTTAATATTGCTTTGCAGTGTAAATGTTGCAGAAAATGACTGTCTTTTCTTTCTTCCTGTGTGCAGATTGACTGTGACGTCATAGCGCTGATGGATGACGCAACTTTGGCAAACTACATTCCCTCGTACGGAGACCGAATTGCCGTCTTCAATTTCTGCAAAAGCAAGCAACCACTGTCAAAAAGAAAACTAGGACTTCTGCAAAAAGTTCACCTCTCAAAGTGAGAGAAACAGTGGCTGACATGTCAGATTTGGATGACTTAATAAGACTGTATTTCAGACTTTCTTTCAGTAACAAAGAAATACTTTCAATTTTAGCACATAGTCATCAGACAATTATAAGTGTTCGAACTCTAAAGAGAATTTGTAAAAGACTTGGGCTTTTTAGAAGGAAGAATCAATCAAACTTGGAGGAAGTGCTAGCCTTTGTCCAACAAGAGATCATGACAAATGGACAGATGCAAGGTTATCGTTGGCTACATCTACGTGCAATTCAACATGGATTTGTGGTGTCACAAGATACTGTAAGATGCATAATCAAATTGCTTGACCCTCAAGGTGTGGAACTGAGACGAGCTCGACGGTTGAGAAGACGACAGTACAGCTGCAGAGGGCCAAATGCTCTCTGGCACATGGATGGCTATGACAAGTTGAAACCATATGGTATTGCTATCAGTGGCTGCATAGATGGTTTTAGCCGCTATGTTTTATGGATGGAGGCTTATACTACAAACAGTGACCCTAAATTGATTGCAAGTTATTTTCTGAAAACAGTTTCATGCATCAGCGGATGTCCAGAAAGGTTACGTGCTGACCGAGGTACCGAAAATGGTTGTGTCGAACAAATGCAGATGTTTTTACGGAGAAACCACACAGACAGTTTTGCAGGTGAGAAAAGTTTCCTTTACGGAAGAAGTACGGCCAACCAACGTATAGAAGGATGGTGGGCTACCCTACGCAAACAGAGTGCACAATTTTGGATGAACTTATTTCAAACTTTTCAGGATGATGGCCACTTCACAGGGGATTTTTTTGGACAAAAGTCTTATCCAATTCTGCTTTCTCAATCTTATTCAGGTAAAAGCATGTGCTCATGCTATGTAATGTCTTAGCTGCATAAATAGAAAATATAAATATGGTTAGAACATTTTTTTTCTTTAAATTAAATATGAATTTTATTTCCATTTTAATATGTCTTGATGCATGCTCAATCAGCCAGGTAAGGAATGTTTTTTGACAGAACATTTCTCACACTGAAAACGCTACATCCAGATGAACAGAATCAACTTTTTGGGATTCCATTTTAATACTTTGATGGAATTGTATTCATGTTATCAGTGGAAGTAACTGCACCTTTCTCAGCACAGGTGCATGGAGCATTTTTTTTTATTTATTGCCACATGGTTTAAATTACTATGGAGTCTGTTACCTAGTGGTCCTTTGGGCACGGTTTCAGAAAGCAATCCTATCATTTGGTTAATTCTCTATTGAAAATTTATTGTAGAATCATTGCACACTGAGTATAAAGTGTTGGGCTATCTATTCAACAGCAGAATCATGCAGCACCATTCTGTGTCCATGTGCTGTTTAGTGAAAGTGCTCTTTTGTTGTTGCTGCTTGGTTTTACATTAATTAGAGGTCAGTTTCTATGTCTGTTGATTAATGAGTTAATAAGCCTCAACTTTGGCTAAATCTACTGGTACATGGTCTGTTTCATATACCGGTACTTATATTGTGTTGTTTTTCATGTAGGATGAACTTGATGAAGTTGTGAACACATGGAACTCGCACAAAATCCGGCCAAGTGGTAGTGCAGCATCGGGTCGACCAGTAGTAATGTACTCATTTCCAGAGCTGCACAGTGCTGAGGATAGACTGAAGCCTATTTCTATGGAGGATATCACTTTGTGTATGGAAGAGTGTAGCCCAAAAGGTCAACACCCCTGTGATGAAACAGTCTTTGAACTGTGTTGTCTGCTTATGGTAGAAAATGAATGGGATGCCCCAGGAGATCCACTTGGTGCTGCGGATCTGTACATTAGGTTAAGAGAAGAAATACTGCAAAGTATTTAAGGAACTTCAGTGTGTAAATGTACAAATAAATACAAAATATTTCTCTTTATCTTGATAACGTGATTTGATAGTAGGTGCCATGTCTTACAGGTACCTTTTATGCAGGTATTTCTGCACTGCATTAAATGAAAAATGTTTTTCTACATTCACACTACCATTAAACAGAAATGTTTATATATTACTTGAAAAAGCTGAATATTGTGATATTATCAATCAGTTATGAAACACATGTCAATCCTTTTAAAAGGCCATACATTAAACTGCATTTACAAATGTTATATTTTTGATTGAATCATAAGTGGTGTAAACCTGCCTACCAGTAAATTGCAATATAAATTTCTGTGTTTTGTTGCCAGACATGTGCATAGTATATAAAATATAAACTGACCAGCTCCCTGCTCATTGTTTTCTGTATCAACCTTTACTCTTAATATTCATGGCTGGAAACCCAGGCACCAGCATATGATATGCTAAGTGCCCGGGTTATCTGTGGTATGTTTCAGCAAACCATAGTAGCATTAACAATTCTAGGTCTTGACAACAGCATGTTTCTATAAACGTATCATTGTTAATATTTAAAGTCGTTATGCCTTTTGGGGAGCTTTTAGTGCAATTATATTAAAGCAAAGCTATTATAATCATTTACCCATATGAAGATCCATCACTTAATTATTAATGTATTTCACTTCTGTTAGTTGTAAGATATTTTAGCTGGTTTTTCATGTAAAATGACCACGAATCATTGCTATACTGATTCAGTGTTAGCTGTTGTATACAAGGCTCCTTCATGATATGAATCCTAAAATTATAAGAAACATACCAAAAATATTTTGACTTTTATTTGTAGTATCCCAGCAACAATGCAACAAAACAGTTCCTGCAAGTGGAACCAAGTTATTGTCCCATTAAGTGCAACATGTTTTACATTTATATTTGTGTATCTTTATGAAATATTAGAAATTAAAAATAAATGGTATTCTTCCATGTTACTGAGCTCATGTGTGGCAGTCTCTTGAATTCTGGCATGTTCAAATAGATATGGAGTTTGATGAACATATTCAAAACAACAATACAAATGTACTGTGTACAGTAACATTTTATTGGAAAAAGTTTACAAGAAACCTGTTCATTCCAATGCCAATAACATGGCTAAAACTCATAACCGTATAAGCTGCCCTGTAACAAGAATGACTCAACTTTTAAAACAAACTTATAGATCTCATATAGTCTTGTTATGCATCAGTATACATCAGTGACTTACTGTAAAGACCATGAACACTGGCTATTGTGGTATCACATATTCCTTCAGTGTCATCTATGGTATAGAAATAAAAACAAGTGTGAATGACTGAGAACATACATGCATACAAATAAAAATGCATAATTTCTGGCAGTAACAAGACATTTTTTCAGGTGTTAAGATTAATACTATATCTGAGAACATGACAATTTGGCATTACAAAAGGATGCCTGAATAATCACAGTACTTGACCACTGCACTGAAGTGTACAGTGTTTATTTATGATCTCAGTAATCAATAACCATCTTCAAAACAGACTGAATCCTTTAAGCAGCTTGAATCAATTTGATGGATGAATAACAGGTATGCTTAGAAACAATATGACATTAAGAAAATACTGGAATTTAAAAAAATATTTTCACCAACTTTATATGGAACCTTTGTAATCAACAACAAATGCCAAACTTTGATACCTTAACCTACCTTAACTAAAAATTGCATATACTGTAAAGCAAAATGTTTTCAGACATGACAAATGCTAAAGTATAAAATTGTACTTATTCCTTTTACAATACAGTGTTGCATAACAGCATTACTTTTACGTTATAACTATGTTCAGTTTTAGCCCTGACCTAATAAGAAAATACCATCTGAATGAATTAGTCTTTCTACTAATTACTTACAAAAGTATTTGACTGTGCTGAGCTCTCACACCACACATGGTGCATTAAAGAATGTTTAAGAGCAGTTTAATTATAGTTTATAGATCTTAAGTAATCTTTCTTCATGCTTTTGCTGAAGGTTTCTGTCTTACAGCTGGAAAGCTTGGATTTGGTGAAGACAGCTCTGGATATGGTAGTAAACAGTGTACCTGTTCGTTTTGTTTTGTGACTGTATTATGTAAAACTCAAAATGATAAAAGAAAATGAAATATTAGCCAAAACTAGACTTCTAACAGAGATGAGAAACTTCTCTCTAATTAAAAAAAGTATACTGTATAAGTTCAAAATACATAAAAATACATATTCCTAACATCTCTTTACAGTTATGCTCTAGTGTGCATGAGCAGTTCAAATGTAGCGCATTGCTGTGAGAGTCTAAACAATGTCCATCACCCAGACATTACTTTCAAGAACTGCATTAAATTCAGAACGAAAATCTGGGAAGTTTTCATAGCTGTTAGCTAGCTGCAGAACATTCCCACACATGCGTCCGACTGGTCTTCTTGTAAACTCTGTCATATCTTGAAATTCCACATAAATACTGTTTGTTACTATAAGGTCAGATCCGGTGCAGAAACGCATAAATTTCTGAAGTTTAATGTTATCCAGCTCTCTGATGAATCTTTTGAGATGATTTTTCACTTCTTTTTGTTGTGGAGTCAAATCCACAGCAAATTTCAGCAGCTGGCACACTTTTTTTGAAGTTGGTTGCAGTTCAGAGAATAACTTGGTCAGTCCCTCCGGACTGAGGGAGATATGGGGGTCGATGATCTCCCGCCAGCAGTCAATAACAAACATTGGTTTTTGGACAAGCTCTTTGTGTGCTATTTCATCAAGGATTGTAGGAAGAGTCTCAGCAGTGATTCTTTTTCTACAGCCATAACTGTCAAGAATTTCCACAAGATCATCCAAGTCAACTGCAGAGAAATCTTTTACTGCTTCCATCAAAACATCACATTCTTGGCTGCTGACAAACTGTAGAAAGTGTGCTTTAAGATCACTGTAAACACCACTGAAAAGCACTTGTTCCATAAAAGGGATTGCAAGTTTATTTGGAAAATACTGACATTCTTGGTAACCTTTCAGGAGTATTCGCCCAACTGCCTTCCATTTTTCAGCAGGAAAATCATGGCGAATGAATGGCACTCTAATGGTTGCACCTAGGGTGCATCGCTCATAAAATTCATGCCAGAAGCATGTGAGTACATCTCTTAGTATTCCTGATCCAGTGCCTGGTTCTTCTGTGTTGTCTGGAAGTATGCGCTTCACATTCAGTGTTTTGGTCAAAATCTCCTCATCAGAGAAAGCAGTAATCATGTCATGTAAAGTGTCAGTATGACGTATGGTGATTGTTATTATGTTCTCTGAATTAGGTGGACTGAGGGGTACAAGAAAACCCTCATAGACTAATGTGTCTTCTGTATCTTCTTCAGCATCAAAAATTGGACCAAAAGTAATTTCTGGATCATCTAAAATTTCTGAACCAGCGATGACTTCATCAAAATTACCCCTGACTTCCCCCACTTGCAATGGATTAATATCACTGCCACTGCTTTCTGAGACAAACACCACTTCAGATGTCTCGCTGGCATCTTCTTCAGGATCTTTTGGTTTTGTTGCAATGTAGAAGCGTAACATTGTCAGTCTCGCTGCCTCATACATATTGCCAATAGACTGGCAGGTATCATCAGTAAGGTGGTTCTGTTTAAAGTCCCAAACCTCAAACTCAAAATCTGTTTCACATCCCTTAGGAGATATGCCATTAGGAAAAAAAAGTTTCTTTCCTTCCTGAAGAATATCTTTTAATCCAGCATCAGTGGCCATTTGAATTTTTCTAGTGCCACCTCCCTGCTTCGCTCTCACCTGTTTGGCTATTTTTCCATCACAATGTATCCATCCTATCTCAACATTGCGTGTTGCTTTTTGCTTCTTTGTCTGTCTTATTCCTGCATCTGTATGTGAAGTGTTCTCCTTTGGACTTTCTTTTCTGGTTTTCATTTTCTCAGGAAGTTTTTGCAGAAGTCCTAGTTTTCTTTTTGACAGTGGTTGCTTGCTTTTGCAGAAATTGAAGACGGCAATTCGGTCTCCGTACGAGGGAATGTAGTTTGCCAAAGTTGCGTCATCCATCAGCGCTATGACGTCACAGTCAATCTGCACACAGGAAGAAAGAAAAGACAGTCATTTTCTGCAACATTTACACTGCAAAGCAATATTAAAGTTAAGCCTCTTAGGTCACCGCTAATGCCAGTAGGAGAGTATTGACTGTAGTTATCAGAAAAGCTATCTATTTTATGCAGGGCGAAACACAATAATGAAAGAAGCAAACTAAGGCATAGCCTTTCAGTAAATAATAAATCCTCTTCTGTATTTAAAAAAAAGCGGGACTTGATTGGTTATGATGTAGGTAGTACGTCTTCTAAGGATGTTCTACGACACTGTGGTGGCGTCTGCTGTCTTTTATGTTGTGGTCTGCTGGAGTGGTGGAATGGCAGAGAGGGACAGGGGGAAACTTAACAAACTGGTCGGGAGGGCCAGCTTTAGCGGTCTGCTAAAGTCCACTGAGCAGACTGGGGAGGAGAGGATGTTGTCTAAGCTAACATCCACCATGGACAACACCTCCACGCTCTCTGCATGAGACTGTACGACCACTGAGCAGCTCGATCAGCAGTAGACTTTTGTGTACACGCTTGTGTACATAGCTCTGAACATTTTTATCTGTACATATGAATGTTACTTATGTATGTAAGACTATAACGCAGAGTCATAAATACACAGTCCATTTAGTCATTTAAGCAAAGGTATTACACATAGAACACAAAGTAACATTGTAAATCAGTCTTTGGCACAATATCGGGATTATTTCGTTATTTATTTTTGTGTTTATGCGAACAATATGCCTGATTTGCGACTTTCTGCACTTCTATTGGTTGTGCGAACAAACGTCACGTCACTCCGAGGTCAAAGTTCAACCCGGCAGCGCTCCTCAGCCAGCACTTTTATATATAGGAGAAAGATGATGTCATTCTGACATTATAAACAGTTTGCTCATTTCTTCCGACACTGTACCACTAACGTATACACAGTTACATGCACTACATTAGTTTGTGTTAGCTAACCTGTTGTGAGGGGATCGTCAGTCGGCCACCGTCAGAACAACAACCGGGGCTGTGTCGGTGGCTGTGTATGAACGCCACCCATTTTTCTGAGTGAAATATCCGCATAAACATTCATTACAGCTTCTCTCCTCCGCTGTACTAAGTGTAACTTACTTGTACACATCAAATATATCAGTGATATTGGCAGGCGGCTAGCATCTGTAACACAGCTCCGCTTAACTGCCTTGAAAAACTCTGAAATAGTAGAACAATAAAATAAAATGCAACGAACCCATCTGGGATGATCCTGCGATCAACAACAGTTAAAACGTAAATTCACCTAGTATACTGTAACATCGTGAAACACGTTCATTCCTATATAACATTATAAGCTAACAAGCATGCTAACAGCTAACCGTAACTGTACCGTAACTGTTTTCCTGTAAAAATAGGAGACACCAAACTATTTCTCTTTTTTGTTACTCACCTTCTGCTCTTCCATTAATAAAATAGCATCTTCGAGGACCCCTCGGCCACGCAAAAAGTCACTTATATCCACCATATTTAGTGAATTAGTTCTCCACCTGCCAAACTGGACACATCGCTGTCACCGAAGCTGGAAGCCTGCAGGTGCCCACCTCAAAATTCTGAGATTAAAGTCAGAATTCTGACTTTAATCTCAGAATTCTGAGAATAAAGTCAGAATTCTGAGAAAAAAGTCAGAATTCTGAGATTAAAGTCAGAATTCTGAGAAAAAAGTCAGAATTCTGAGAATAAAGTCAGAATTCTGAGAAAAAAGTCAGAATTCTGAGAATAAAGTCAGAATTCTGAGATTAAAGTCAGAATTCTGAGAAAAAAGTCAGAATTCTGAGATTAAAGTCAGAATTCTTTTTTTTTTTTTCCTGTGGCCCTAATCCTCTTCCGTAGAAAGGTATAGTAATCATGCACAACTATTTTCAGTTGCCGATGATAGAGGATTCAGAAAGTTTACTCATGCAGGCCCATATGACAGAGAATGTGCATCTTCTTTTTGTTTTGCACGTTTTAATTTATATTTAATTGTGTTGTGGTTTGCAGTGTTTTGTGTTGTTTCACTTTAAATTTGTTTAAAAAGAAAACGCTGAAAATTTAAATACTTAAAAGTTGAAATGTAAATAGTTGGTCTTTGTATTATATGATTTATTTATTACATTTTATGTGGAGTGAATAAACAAAAGTATATTTACGGTGGCCCCTAGAGACAAAGCATGTACAAACTCCAAAACACGTACAAACTTCGAAGCATGTGAAACCTCCAAAACACGTAGAAACTCCAAAACACGACAGAAGTGCTCAAGGATGCTAGGGACAGTGTTGAGCTTTTGCTACCTAGTGGCTACACAAGCCAGGAAGTACCAACGACCGGATTTGGTGTGTGGGAGTAACAGGTAAATGAACTCTTTTTTTTTAAAAGTTATCTGAATATATATGAGTGCTTGTGTATAAATACACAAACAATTGTGTAATTTAAGTGATCTAGGTAGCTCTGTTTTGGAAGTTCAGTTAACGCTAGCAATGTGTTTTGGAGTTTGGACATGCTTCGGAGCTTGTACGTGCTTTTTGGAGTTTGTGCGTGTTTTGGCGTTTGTACGTGCTTTGTCTCTGGAGGCCACCGTATATATTTATATATAAACATGTATAAATAAAACCACATTTTTTTTTACATTAGTAATTTCCTTTGTGCATAATTTTATATTGTTGTTGATAATAAATAAATTAAAGCAACAAAACAACCTGAAGAGCCGGTTGGGTGCGGAAAGAGCCAGCTCTTTTTAGTGCCGGAATTCCCATCAATACTACCTGTTTGGTTGTTGTGGGCAGCCTTGACTTGAGCTCTGACATGAAATCAAACTCTAAGCTGGTGTGTGTGTTTGTGTGTACGGGTTCTTACTATCTTGATGGGGACCAAAATCTGAAATTTACTATACTGGTGGGACCAAGAGCCCTCGTGGGGACCAAAATCCATGTCCTCATGAAGTTGAAGGCATTTTTGACAGTCAAAATGTGGTTTTAGTGTCAGGGTTACAGTTGGGTTCTGGTTAGGTTTGGGGTAAGGGTTAGTATTAATTTTTGATGGTTAGGGTTAGAGTAAGCGGCTAGGGGAAGCATTATTTTAATGGGATATCCCCACAAGGATAGCAAACAAGACGAGTGTGTGTGTGTGTGTATGTCTGTGTTTGTGTGTAAATTCGTCTGAATAATTTGCCTTCCAGATATTATAATGCCTAAAATCTTATGTTCTGATGTCTGTCCTTCCTCCACATCATCCCCTGACAGTAGGAAGATGCTTTCTTTCTGTTCTCGGATTCCTAAAGCATGGACATGTGAGGCAGTTAGTCCTTCTATCTATGTCTGTTCTTAATATCATCCTCATGAAAGGCAAATGCTTTTAGCAAAAAATATTTAAATCTTTTTAGTTTTCAGTTATAGGGTGAATAGTGTAGTAGGTACTCTGCTGGCTGTTGTGATACTGAAACAACAACAAGTCCCAGAGTTAGAAAGGCATGCACAGTATATGTTTGCAGCAAGATAGCTAGAACTAGCTGAGGGACTCTGTGGTTCATTTGCTGCATTTCAATATGCTGAGGAGATTTTTCCGTTATCTATTTTCCTATTTGCTTTTAAAAGAGATGTTTTGTAGTTTGTGTGTAGTCTGATTTACTTAGTGTGTTCCAAGTCAGATATCCACAGTATTTCTGATTTCGGGCCATTACCCCGATTCATAGCGGAAGCCGTTTTTTTTTACTTCCGCTTGCGCTGTTGTTGACAGTTGCGGGGTTACACTTTCACTGTTGATAAAGATTTCTCTCACTGCAGTTTCTTTTACCTGGAGTAAATGGCAACACATTGAAGGTGGATACACAGTAGAGATGTTTTAAAAAGCAGCGAGGACAGTTCAGTTGCAGTGCCTCACCCGTCACTTCTCACGGAGTGGGTAGATGACATGAAACTATAGCCCGATGTTAGCTACATCGACATTATTAATTACCTTGTATTTTCCGAAGGCGTTGATGGCGAGGAATTACGTAATTACAAGAGCACCGAGGCGTATAATTACCTGCACAGCAACAAAATTGATAAAGTACTGCTCAACAAACAAGGCGACTTTATTTTTCTTAAAGCAGCTGTAGAGCCGAGCCAGAGTATTAATCAAGCGAAACACTTAGCATGGGTAATGCTAAGAGAAAGTGGAGTAGTGGAGACAGTCGGCTGTTCCTGTATCGCCGGATTAGGGAGATCATGTAGTCATGCGGCTGCTATTCTGTGGAAGGTATATCACTTATCTGGATATCACAATGTTTAAATCACTGAAACAGAAACACTGGACTGGTCAAAGGCTGTGATTAAGGAGTCACGCTACTGCCATCTAGCCAAGTATTACGTGGAGCACTGTTTACATGTGAAAGCCACTCGTTAACTTTGTGTGGGCTGTATGCTGTACAATCACATGAAGATAAAATATTAAAAAAATAAAAGACTGCACATTAAGGTCAAATTTACAAGACAAGAAAAACTATAGTTATAAGAAGTGACACAGGGTAGTATAATACATGTTTGTTTATATATATGTATATTTGTACACACACACTACTTTGAAAAAAATTAGACTGTGGATGTATATTTCTGCATCAAAAAGTAACTGACTATTAATATGAAATGGATAATATGGGTGACTTTGCCAGTGTTTATATCTGTTTTGGATATGATTCAGGTGTATTGACCCAGGGTCATATCTATAACATGCAGGACACCGACCGTGTACTGCTTTTGTTAGTGTAAACTTCCTCATTATGTTAAATCTTGAGTATTGACAGTGAGAAAAAAATATTAATGTTTGTTACAGGTGCAGAATGCTGCGATCAGTGGAAAGACAGGGCTTGCGTGTACAGACGAGCAGCGCAGGTGGAATGCAGGGACAGCAAAGAACCTTGAACCTAACCGTCTAAGCCAGATAAACTTCAGACATCACAGGGCAGAGCAGCAGTACGATGTGAACTCCCGGACTGCAGTGACACAATCTTTCCCTAACACACCATATCACCTTACACATCAAGACTTTATTGACAGTGTTAGCAAAGCACCAGTGAAGCCACTTTTCCTCCTCAAGAATATATTGATTGGAAAGTGTTACAATGCCTCGCCATCTGCAGGTCCTCACCGCAACAGTAAAGTTGATGAGCAATTTTTTCAGCCACACCAAGCACACAGTTACAAACTAAGCTGTAATCCATGCAGGGCATTCTACCAGGCATACATTCAAGTTTCTGAAGAGCAAGCAGAACAATTACAAGAAGAAACAAAAGAGCAAAGTGCATCTGATTTGTGGCACAACTGCAGGAAAATCAGACTTACAGCAAGCTCTGCTAAAAAAGTTCCAGTACGTGCCACCACAAAAAATGACAAATTTTTATCTGAGCACATGTACCCTTCCCTTAATTATGAAACAAACTATGGTAAAGAAAATGAAGTTAGAGCTTGTCTTCAGCTGAAAGAACAGGGTATGAGCCAGTCGGCTCAGGGGGTTGGGAATCGCATCTGTAACCGGAAGGTCGCCGGTTTGATCCCTGGGCTCTCTGTCCTGGTCGTTGTGTCCCTGGGCAAGACACTTTACCCTACTTGCCTACTGGTGTTGGCCAGAGGGGGCGATGGCGCGATATGGCAGCCTCGCTTCTGTCAGTCTGCCCCAGGGCAGCTGTGGCTACAACTGTAGCTTGCCTCCACCAGTGTATGAATGTGAGAGTAAATGAATAGTGGTATTGTAAAGTGCTTTGGGTGCCTTGAAAAGTGCTATATAAATCCAATCCATTATTATTATTATGAACATCCTTCACATGGGTAGTGTTATCAGCATCCAGGAGCCATGGCTCTCTGCGAGTCCTGACGGGGTCATTGACTCAGATGTGCTTCTAGAAATAAAATGTCCTGTGCAGACTTATCCTTCACTCACGGAGCAGCTTACCCAGAAATGCAGCGATATCAAACTGGTAGATGAGGAACTGCAGCTGCAGAAAACTGGCAGCAGAGGCTATTACATGCAAGTGCAACTTACAATGTTTTGCACAGGGCTCAAGACTGCCACACTTGTGATCTGGACACCTACTGAGCATGTTTCATTTACAGTGCAATATGATGAAGCATTTGTAAAGGAACAAGTAAAACACTTGAGAGGGTTTTACTTCTCATATTTCTTACCTCGACTTGTAGAGGAGTATGCAGCAGGACGGTTTCAGTTAAATGAGAGATACTTGAAGATAATGGGCAAGGTTTAATACATGTTACAACTATAAATGGGACAGTCAGACACCAACATGTCTGCAGAGTTTGGTCTCTGTCTTGTGAATGAAAGGAGACATTCAATATGAAATCTGTTAAATATTTCAATACAACTAAAATGTACGTAGTTGTAACATATGGTGGGAAATGAATGACAAACTGACAACATTAAATGTTGTGAATAGTTCTGTATTTCTGTAATCTTCCAACACAAAAAAATGTCAAGAATGCGCAACTAATTATTGTAGATTTGAGAAAAACTTTTTTTTTTTCATTTAAGAAATTTATCACATTGTGGTTGAATAAAAAAGTAATAATTGTTCAATTGATTGATTGCAATTGTTTTATTTATATATATATACATACATACATGCATACGCACACACACACACACACACACACACACTGTATCACATAACCTTTCTTCTAGAACACAAGATAAAAACGTGAGACCTGGAATTATTTACTCTCTACATATATGTACATCAAATTTTAAAATAATTACATTACACTACATTTACATAATTACATTATGTCCTGAGTAACCATCTTAATATCCCCGAGTCCACAATTGTTCATAACATACACAATTATTGTGTATCACGAATGAGATCCTCTCTTAAGTTCACTAGAGCAGCACATATTCTCAGTATCTTGTCTACTTTAGGAGCCATGCTTATAGGAACAATTTGTGAAAGTATTTTGTAGACTTTCAAGCGTCTGATTGCTCTTTCAACATGGATTCTTACATTTGCAATCCGACGTGTGTATGTTACCTGTTCCTCAGTTAGCTGTCTACGTTTTTTTGTGAAAGCGGGTATTACTAATCTAACTTTTCTCTCAAAGAGTAAGTCTTTAATTGTAAAACCTCTATCTGCCATGACTTCATCACCAGGTTATAGATATGTTAATATTCCAGAGTCCATTGTGATAAATTTGTCACTACATCGGCCGCCATATGCCGCAGACACAAACATGATTAGTCCACATGGTGCAACAGCAACCAAATATTTGACTGTGTTGTGTGAATAATAATGGCTGTATGATTCCCCTCTTGAGCCCAGATTTCTGGGTTTCTGTAAAAGGGTCTCACTGCAGTCTATAATGCATGTAGTATTTGGAAAGTTCTTCTTGAAGGCTTCAGGCATAGTTGCTTGAATAGTTTCTTTTGGCAGCCATGGAATTAATGGTCGGAGAACTTCCTCCAGCTTGTCTAACCAGTGTGTGATGATCTTGCTGGCCATGCTTTGTGATATATGAAGCTGGCGGCTTAGGTCACCTATTACACGGTTACTCTTTAATTTCATAAGTGTCATGAGGACTTGATCTCGGACAGGCATTGTAAATTCATTGTTGTCATATCCTTCCAGTGTCGACACAAGTGTGTTAAATGTTTCTAAGGCTATCCCAGTGTACAGCAAAGCGTCTGCATCATTTTGAAGAATGAAATATGCAACTTCATCACACTGAGTCATCTTATCCTGCACATCTTTTCTGCGAGACCTATTGCAGTATTGATGGTCTTGTTGCGAAGGATCCTCCCACTGTGTGTGGACTGAGTGCAGATGTGGCTCAGGGGGTTGTGTGGAGATGCTGGCCTGGTCTAATTCCACTGAACGTAACACTGTGGAGTCTGAATAAGACAAAAATATGATCAGATGTACAGTCAAACTGTTAGCATAAGAGAAACTGTAAAGTGTCACTTAGCTTATTATATTTTTATAAAATATGAAATTTCTCATTCTACATTTTTTCACACAAATGCAAAATCATAAATGTCAACATAAAATGTTCCTAAGTCCCCTAAAAATTTGTCACAATTTTATTCAATTACTGTGATTAGATTTTATTTTACATTCTAAAAAAAGTCACAACTGTTGGTATTTTTGCAAAGGTTGCCTTTAACGTTTTTACTTGAGTTTTCTCGACTTGAAAAAACATGTTCTTTATAAACACAAACCTAAGACTTTTACAGCCCTTGGAGCTAATCTTTTGGCATTATTATTATTATTATAAACTTTCGTTAAAATTGAGACTTTGCTGCTAATAACTAGAGATGGCACGATACCACTTTTTTATGTCCGATACCGATACCGATATCATAAATTTGGATATCTGCCGATACCGATATGAATCCGATAGTGTTTTTTAATCAACAAAACTGTTTTTTAAATATCTTGCTGCATTTTGTATAAGTTCATACTCAAGTTTAAAACAACAACTACACTAAAGCTATTCTGTTATACCTGTATGCAAAAAAAAAATTTCATAGTTCAGCAATACTGATCAATCTAATAAACTTAAACCTACACCATCCTCCCTATTCTGGTATTTTAAAGAGTACTTAGCATAAATATTAAGCAACCTAACTAATAGGGTTCCAACTCCCAGCAACAACAAAAATAAATAAATAAAAAATAGGGAACCACCCCTCACGCTCCACCTCATGATGCTTAATCGACGTAATCAACCTTAATTTGATGCAGTGTGAAAAAAAATGCACAGAAATCAATTATTTTTCAAGAAATATTAAATAGATTCAACATCTTTCTTCAACAGAATTGCAGACTGCACAGATGGTACCTTCCCAAAGGAAAAAGTACTATAGCTTACTAGGGTATATATATTAGACTTAATAGTTACTATATATAGTAATGGACTTCTATTCATTTTGCATCAAATTAAAACTTTGGGTGTCAGATAATTATTTATTAAAAGCTAGACATTTTAAATGAGAATAAGAAAGAAAAGTATGTCTTTGTGCCCCCTTTTCCCTGTTAATGCCCTATCGGCCCCCCTGGCTAAACTTTGCTAGATCCGCCCCTGCACAGTTACCAGCCGTCAGCTACGTAGAAAAAGATCCTGGTGTAGAAAGTAATATTAAATACATTCTAACAACAGCTTATCAAGCTTAAACGTGCTGCTGCTGTTCAGCCGCTGGTTTCCTCTGTCTGGTGCAAAGTGGGCCAAAAGCAAACTAGAGACACGGACTCGCGACAGAAAAGCCGATCAGCTGATCGTTAAGCAGTTTCATGATTGAAGTAGCAGCAGGAGAGGCAGTCGCTCCATATATCGCTCGTTAAGCTTAACGCAGGAATGCTTTACAAACATTCAGAGATGGACTTACACACGTGCTTTACTTCTCTCGGGATAACTTTGTCGGAGATGAAATGCCGGGTTGCTAGCGAAGCTCCAAATGCTATCCAGACCACCGACAGGTCCCGCATGCCACAGCCGCTCTATCACGTGATGCATACTGCTCCGACGTGCTAACGTTCTGAGGTGAGTTACGGCGTGTTGCAAGTTTTGTGAGGTGCTTTCGTGATATTTAATGGATCGGATTACATTTTTTATTTTTCTCCGATATCCGATCCAGTAATTTAGGTCAGTATCGGACCGATACCGATACGTAATATCGGATCGGTCCATCTCTACTAATAACCAGCTAGTGCTGATACTAACGCCATTCACCATAGGCTATTATTTAGTAAAAGTAAAGAATTGCGTGATTAAAATGCGAAATGGTGGCAAACCACATTTACACTTTCACTTACCGGGTACAGATTCTGTGTTTTTGTTCGTATTACTGGAAGCTGTCACACTCAAAGTGGTCCGAGTGAGCTTTCTTCTTTTCTTCGGTGGGGGTCGGTCATAGCCCAGATAAAGCTCCGGGTCGGGGTGTAGCTCTGTGGGCTTTTTATCGATAAAATGAAAGGAGCAAACATAAACTCTCTTTGGAGGGTGTTTGAGTCTTAAAGCTGCCCGCCACACTAGTTTCCGATCCTCCTTCCGCGGCATAGAGTGCAGTGCGTAGGGCGGTGGGCACGGACAGGCCTTTCTAAGTTGTTGATGCTCAAGGCAAAATGTTTCTAATGCGTTTTTCAGTTTTCTTGAATTATTGTGGCAGCCGACGACAGCACACGTTGAACCCGAGCTCATCTTCGAACAGGTAAAGCCACTTATTACCGCACAAAGTAACTGATTTTGTTGTTAGCAACGACTGAACACTGGGTCTCGCTTTGAGTAACCGGAAGTATAAAACCGGACAACGGAAGTAGTGGTCTGTCATGGCAGCCTACGTACGCTCTTACAGAAACCTGTGGATAGAACACTGTGACATCCTGTTAGATCAGCGGTGAAGCAGTGTGTACGTCAGGTTTGTCATGAAGACACGCAAAAGCATTTGATCGGCATGTTTTTATTCACAGGTTAAAAATACATAGAGATCAAAAAATGTTGAGTCTCTGACAGTGTAATAGATGCAGATACTAATAAACATGGTTTAACAAGCTCGAAGATGAAAAAGTTATGTACATAAATAGAAATCTTACCAAATGTAATCTTGAAAACCCTTAAAAAACACATTTCATGTAACATTGGTTGTTTTAATCAGTAAATCAATAATCACAACTTTAAGCTGAAGCAAAACCACAAAGGGTTTTATCTCTATAAAACTGCAAAATGGAAGGGCAACCAGCAGATGAAGAATGCAAAAATGATGGGAGTGATGGAGTGAAATGATTCGGTGAGATCCTTGTTTTCTTGTTTTTGACATGTGCATTGAATGTATGCCTATGGCCACATAATACACAAATATGACCAGGAATGGGACCACAAAGCCCATAAGAAAGCGAAAAATGTGGAGACTCCATTTTTGTTCATGTGTGAATATACACAGTAATGTGTCCCATTATCTCCTGTGTTAGAGGAGTAGTCTTTATTGTAGTTCCACTTAGGTTATGTATTTCCCTTAGCAATTATTTATTGTTGAATACATTTTTCTTCTGCTGGAAAGTACCCAGGCTTCACACCTCCTTAGAGACA
Source organism: Aulonocara sp. 'chitande type north' Nkhata Bay (assembly GCF_057382095.1). Classification (NCBI taxonomy): domain Eukaryota; kingdom Metazoa; phylum Chordata; class Actinopteri; order Cichliformes; family Cichlidae; genus Aulonocara; species Aulonocara sp. 'chitande type north' Nkhata Bay. The sequence goes on from NC_141354.1 coordinate 31,532,736, forward strand.
CTTTCCTACTCGCTTACTTATCAGGTGGACGTGAAAAATATGGAGTGCCAGGACTGCCATAATGAATTAATTAAATACACCATTAAATAATTAATTAAATGTGGCAATAATTAATTAAAATTGAAATTAATTAATTAAATAAATAGTTATGACACATTTAATTAATTAATTATTGGCACATTCAATTAATTATTTATGTATTTCACATTTTAATTAATTATTGACACATTTAATTAATTATTGACACATTTAATTAATTATTTAATGATATATTTATTTATTTCATTTTGGCAGTCCTGGCGCCTGGAACTCATGGGATAGACCCGCTCGCCTCGCAAGCAATCCCACCGACAAAGCGCAGGCCCCGGTACACAGCTGTAGTAACCCCCGCTGACTTCTTTTACTGAGGTTATATTTATCGGTGTTTTATTTCCTGATGTTCTTATGTGTCCTACGTGTTTCAGTCGCCAATTCTGAATTATAACTAACATTAAAAACATGTTTAAGGAGGAGAGAGAGCAAATAAATCTGTTTAACATCTGATCTTTGGGTTTTTGTTCAGTAATCAGCGTGACCTGTGTATAAACGCATAAAAGAGATAACGTTGGTGTTTCCATCATGTAGTAACTGCTGGCTTTAACTGTACAAAGGTTGTTCGACACTATGAAACACATACAGACTTCTCAATGTTCGGCTAATATTTTTATTGTGAATATTAATCATGCTGACCTCGCTCTGTACACCACGCAGCGAGGTCAGCATATCCACGATATCCTCAGCTCCATGAGTTAACACAGAGTTTCCCAGCTGACTATCTAACTTCCAACTATTCCAGAGACGTGAAAATATACAGCATAAAGAAAAGTGTAAGAGACTCAGCAGCAGATTAGAATAACAGTTATACATTTAATAAATCACCAAATGAATCCAAGAAACAAGCAAACCTGTTCCGACAATTTGAGTTTGTATTCCCTCAGCTGCAGACTCGCTGCTGTTTAAATGTTTGAAAAGGAAGATTAGATATAAAAAACGTCAAACATAGACTCAGTCTGCCTTCACATTTGATATGAGGCCAGCACGTATAGTGGCTGTGTCCTGTTTTAAGATCATACATGTAAAATTTTTGTCTGACCTCCGTCGATCCAGCCGCTCAGAGTCCGTGGTTACCATGGTTACTGCATAAGCAGCTATAATGTTAACAGCTGGCACTGAGGAAACCTACCGGCAGCATGGGTGTTTATGTTTGTCATTGCAAAAGAACCGTCTGAATGGTTAACTGAAGTTAACTTGGATAAATTATAGTTAAGGAGTATCACAGATAACCCCTATGTGAGCTGTGTGACTGTTCACCACTACACTGAAATCAGCAGGCTATTACTGAAATACACGTGCTATATCATAAACTATGATATAAATAGGGGAGGTCCTATTAACATGTTTAGTTTTAAAGGACACCTTCCTGCCTTTAGTCTCCTTCATGAGCAGTATTAGTTTTCTTCTAACATCCAGAAGTCTGCACGATGTGTTTCATAGTTTGTAACAAGCCTTTGACAGGTAAACATAACATGACCGAAAAAGAAAAAAAAAAAAAAAGAGAGAGAGAGTGTTGACATAAGAAGAGAAAATGCTCTCAATTATGGAGACAGACAAATGGTTCATTTATGTTTGATGTGTGTTTATTCCTCCCTAAATATCGTCAGTGAAGTTTGCCATGCACATCAGATTTTCCTGCGCATTTTTATACCTCTGCCAACAGAGAGAGAAAAAAATCACATTCTAACAGACAGCTGGTGCTTAGAATACAGTTGAATAACTATTAAAAAACAGATGATATTTAGATGATAGTTCAGTCTAACACATGTGCCAGTGAACCATTAAACGTCTGTGAAACTATGCAGTTATGAAACGTAACTTTAACCTCAGCCAAACCGATTTGCTCAGTTGTAAATAAAACAGCGAAGTAAACGTGACCCGACAGACAGAACCTGAGTGAATGAAGTCCAGCGTTTAACCACTGAGAGTGAAGGATATAAAAAAACAACAGCAATAGAATAATATTAAACACAAAGTGAACCCGTCTTCCTTCATTAAATAGGTTCTTTTAGATGTTAAGGAGGAATTGACTTAACCAGGCTGGCGGAGAATGAAGACAACCGGACACCTGCTGCAGATGGGGAATCAGTGAACTTTTATTGAGACAGAGACAACCTCTCAACACAGCTCACATCAAGAGATTCCTAATATTTGCTGTGAGGATGGGTATACATTCTCTAAAACTTACAGGAGGGGGTTGTGAGGAAAGTGCTGCATTAGCAGAAAAACAACTCCATAAAAGGAAATCGGCCTTGGGTGTTCTAGTCTCTTCGCTTGCAGATATCTTGCACCTGCAGGATGAGGCGATCGCTTCTTATCGCTCTCAAGGCCAAAGTCGTGAGCACATTTTTATTACACAGTTGCACAGTAACTTTAAAGCTGAACAATATTTAAAGCTGAATAATGTTTGATCAGATTATATTTTCTTCAAATCCCCCTTTTGACCCATCTTAAATGGGTCAACACACAAAAATAAGTAACATTCAAAGGAACACAGAGACGTGTCGAAGCCTGGCTCGAAAAACTCCTCGGGTCTTATCATTTGTCTTTATCTGTCATTGCAGATGAGGAGAAAAGAGTCCAGGCACCACCCTGCCCAGGGGTCGGCTGCAAGCAGTCTCGGTTCCCGACGAAAGCAGTAACAGCTGTCCTGCAACCAAGGATACAACGAGTCAGTGCAACCAGGGTAGTGACACAAAATTAACAGTTCCTGTAACCTAGCAACCAAAAAGCATAAGTAATGATAAAAATGTGGAGAGTACAGAGTATACTATAATAATGAGAGATATAAACGTGAAAATGTGAAAGAATAAATCAACCGTAAAATAAACACAGAACGGTAACCGCTAAGGACATTCAAAAGTGAATATGTTAAAAAGTGAGGAAGGGGTGTGGAAGAAAACAATTTATATCCAGTGGTGGGAGTACACATTCGCTCAGGCTTAAGTCCGGAGACCCTGAGAACATCGCTTAACCCTCACAACCCGACCAGACACAGTTCAACCAGATATATCCTTCAAGAGGAAGTGGGTGAGGGAAACAATTAATAACAAGCCTAATACAAAACACCACAGAGAAACAACCATTCTAGAAGCATTTAAACAAGAGAAAGACGATAATGTTCGTCACCCTCACGATCAGAGTTTTCATCATCCGTTGGCGAGGAGGTGGGAAGTTGACCAGCTAATAAAGGCATCTGCCGGGCGAGATCCTTATCCTCAGGAGTGAGAGCTGTAACAATCAGTCTCTGGAAGAGGGATCGAATGCATGGAATACAACAGCAACCGCAGGTGACTAGGACAGCAACAAAAACTGAGATGGAAACTAGGACGGAAGCTACAAGGGCCTTATATTTGCCAAACATGTTAAGCCAAGAGTCCCACATGGCAGTATCAACGCCCGAGTGTTCCTTCATTTTAACAGTAAGAGCTGTGAGACCAGTAATAGCTTTAGTGAGGGAACCATCAGGAGCTGTGTTATTGGGGATATAGGTACAGCACTCCTGACCAAAAAGGCTGCAGACTCCGCCTCTTTCTGCGAGGAGAAAATCCGTCGCGACCCTGTTTTGGAAAGCCATTAGGGAAGTGGCAGATAACTGTGCATGCACAGCTTCAAAACCATCTCGAGTGTAATTAGCCAACAGTTGCACATTAAAGTGAATGTAGTTAATTCTGTCTACATTCGCATTTATTTCAACCATCCAAAGTATCGAGGCCCATCCTGCTTTAACCTGGTCTCGCAGTTTATATTCATCGGGGACCCCACGGGGTATACCTACAGCATCAATATAGGTTGGATTATGAGCTGAACCTGGGATTAGAGAACGTTTAGAGCGGCGTTCAGAGGAGGATGGGAGGCCAACTTCGTGTACTTCTATAGAGAGATCTACTGGAGTGACTGAAACAGGTAAAATAAGAGTTATGAGAGCGCAAAGACCTGACGCATCCCGAGGGAAACCATCATATAACTTGTTATTGCCACACCACCACCACAAATCAGCCCTAGCCGTAGGTCGGAAGTTTGGTTTCATAACCGTCATCTCAGTGCACCAAGAAGAGTTCAAGCTACCTAGTTTTACTGCATTGCCAGTCAGGTTAATACAAGTGAAATTGTTCACAGCTACATCTGAAGAAAAGAAAGGTGGTTTATTAGAGACCGAGCGTTGAGTTTTAGGAAAGTGGTTTTCCAGATATGAGCAATGACCTCGTTTTGTATTGTTCATAAGATGCAGGAGGCATGCACTATTGACTGGCGCCGGTACGACTCTTAAAGTGGGGCGGGCTCCCATACAGACTATGCAGTCGGAAGCCGTCTTGTCAGCAGCTTGCTCAGCTAGTAGTAACCAGTTGTTTGTTGCTCCAGAAATACCGGTTAGAATTTGGAAGAGGTCATCTTTAGACATTTTATTTGTGTCTACAATGCGTATTCGGCCGTTTCTCCCCCCGTTTGTATATGTCACCGGAGGGCCATTAAAGGTGGGGTTATCATCTTTAACTACAGAGCTTGGAGCTGCACCAACGCTAGGGCATATTTCCATTTGCCAATACAGGGCGGTGCGATCAGTCCAAGGGGCAAGTATAAATTGTTGACAGGAGGTCAAGGCCAGATCCTTTAGGGTAAAAATTAAGCCTGAAAGATCCGGTTTTTTTGCTATTCTGAGCATATTTTGGTTTCTCCAGTGCAAAGCCTGACCCCTAGAGTGCTTGGACCAATCGAGGTCCGTTTCTGACACTAAACTGGACCACTTCCACTGATGCCAACCTCCCAGGGTTATATACCACACTGAGGAGGAGAGATGTACTGCAAGGTTAAAAAGATCCCCCCCTTGGTCTTTGGTGACGGGAGTGACTGGGAAGCTAGCGAAATCTATTTCGACTACCCAACTTTTATTGTTGGGGACACAGAGAGTAATCATTCTAGTCGTACTTGGGGTGCAGGAGGTAACCGTGTGTCGTTTCTTTCTAAATGGATCGGGCGTGGGCAAAACTGGAGAGGAAGTGGTGGGCAAGACCCTAGGGGCTACATTTGTCAGATTGGGACTGTCAGAAGGGGGCGAAGCTTTTGAACTTGAAGGTGTCAGAAGTGTCGGGGGCCCTTCACAGATCAGGATTATGCCAATGGGAATGAGACCCAGGGCCAGGAAGCAAACAAAGACGCAACATCTTTGCCTGCCTGTCATTTCAGGGGGAAAGGGCCAAGACATGTTTACTTAGCTTGGATGTCTTCTAATAGAGGATGATGGGGCAGAGAAAGGTGGTCCAGTTCCCCCCACCTCGCCAAGGGCGTGTTCTAGGAGTTAAAGAGCAACAAAAAGTATCAGTGACACAACTTTAAATGAGCTTTCAGCAGTTAAAACTATTGCAATGTAAAATGTAAATCTTAAAAACTCAAGCCAATATAAAAGCAAAGTCATAAAAGATGTTAAAAATAGAAAAATAAAAATGTTTAGTTCAGTATGAAGAACACCCCCTTTTGTAACCAGCCGGCTTGTAGGTTGAGCTTTGGCTCCCTCAAGTGGTTGGTGATGCTGTTGCAGCTCCTTCTGACAGGTCCTTCTGCACCTCTCTCAAGGTTCTTCCTGGTTCGGTGGCAGCAGCGCACTGTGTGTAATGAAACCAGGTGTCACCTTTCCCTTCGAGCCTGACAGCGTGGGAGGTCCGCTCTGTTATGCGGTAAGGGCCTGTCCAGCGAGGCTCAGCCCACTTTCTCTTTGTGACTTTCAGGAGGATGTAGTCCATTCCAGGTGTAGCCGCCTCTTTCAGCTCTTGCTGGTTTCTTTCAGCGACCTGTGAGGAATACTGGGCAACAAAACTGCGGAGCATGTTATAATATGTCCTCGGATCGAGGTCTGAATCAGCTTCATCCGACATTAACAGGCGAGAGGAGGGGCCAGGAAAAGGCCTGCCATGCTCCAACTCAAATGGAGTGTAACCAGAGGTTTGATTTACTGAGCATCTTATGGACATTAATGCAAGAGGCAATGCCTTAACCCAATCTAATTTGGTCTGTGCACAGATTTTAGCCAATTTAGTTTTTAGAGTTTGATTCATCCTTTCCACTTTCCCCTGGGACTGGGGGTGGTAAACTGAGCCAAACTTATGTTTCAAACCTAATGCGGCTTCAACCCTCTGCAGATCGTGGTTCCTGAAATGTGAACCATTGTCCGACCTTATGACCTCGGGAAACCCATGCTGTGGTATATAATGATTAATCAGACACTTCACCACAGTTCTACTGTTTTCACTTGCTGTCGGCCAGGCTTCTGGCCAACCTGAAAATGCATCCACAGCCACCAGCAGGTACCTGTAACTACCTACTCTGTCCACCATGTCTGTGTAATCAATGATTATTTCTTTCCCTGGGCAAAGTGGGATGGGGAAGTACCCTGCTATTGGCTTGAAGGCGGGCTTGATTCCAAATTGGTTGCACTCCTTACAGGTTTTAACCATGTATTTTGTCATGTCTTTTAGATAAGGGTGCCACCAGGCGGCTAAGTTCCTCATCATTTGTGCAGGTCCCACATGCCCCACTCCATGTGCCTCTTCCATTGCTGTCTGTCTGACCCCTGGCGGTAGAATGGGCCTTCCATCTGGGCCACGCCAAACATCTGTGTTTGTGGCCCCTCTTGTTACCCATAATGATTTTTCCTGGGGGCTGGCTTTGTCCTGTAACTCTCTGATTGTGGCTAGGCCTAGTTGTATGGGTGGTCTTTCTGGAGGGGGTGTGGCTTCTGGGTCCATTACCATAATCAGGGAGGGTAAGTAACCAGCTGTCTGCTTAGCTACTAAGTCGGCCTGTTTGTTACCTAATGCCACTAAGTTCAATCCGGCACTGTGTCCTTTGCATTTTACCACTGCCACCTTAACAGGTAACAACAGTGCTTCCGCTAATTCCCTCATTTCTATCTCATGTTTAATAGGCTTTCCGCTGGCTGTCAAAAAACCAGCTCTTAGCCACTGCTTGAGCTCCACATGCACTGCTCCCACAGCATAAGCTGAATCACTGTATATATTCACTTTCTGTCCCTTTCCCATCCTTAAGGCTTCAATCACCGCTCTCAGTTCAGCTCTCTGTGCAGACTGTTGTCCTGTCAACTGCTCTGCTTTCACTGTTTTCCATCTCATGTCTGTCTGTTCCACTATTGCCCATGCAGCCTTCAACATTCCACTTTCAGTTCTAAAACAACATCCATCTGTGAACCAATCTTTTTCTGCATCCATTAGAGGTTCTGCCTGCAAATCTGGCCTGATTTTCTCCTGTACCTGCACAACCTCTTCACACATATGTGGTTCCCCTGATCCCATGTGATCAGCCATGTTTATGCCTTCATGTGAGTAGGTGATGTGTGGTGCTTCCAAAATGGTACTGAGGCGTCTCTGCCTGAGTGAAGTGAGTGTGAAGGCCTGTGAGGAGACGTAGGCCACCACACTGTGTGATGTCAAAATTTTTAGTGGGTGGTTCATCACTATGTGTGCTGTTTTCTGAATGATTTTTGCAAGTCCAGAAACGTGTTGTGTGCACGGTGGGTGGCGTTTTTCAGTGTTGTCAAGCATTACGCTTACATATGTCAACACTTTTCTCTCTCCCCCTTTTTTCTGGAACAGGATACCATTGATATGGGTTCCAGTTCCAGAAACATCAAGATGAAAAGGCAAAGCATAATCTGGCACAGCAAGGTCAGAGGCGACAGAAAGCTGTTGTTTTAACTTTATAAACGCCTGTTCTGTTTCTGTAGTCCATGAGAGGGGAGCAGAGAGGTTTCTCATGCCTTGTTCATTTACCAAAGCGCGCAAAGGGGAAGTAAGGCCAACATAGTCTGGGACATAGGTCCTGCTGTAACCAGTCAGGCCCAAAAATGACAACATGTCTTTTACAGTTAGAGGTTTTGGATGGTGCAAAATGGAGTTCCTGTGTTCTGGGGACAAGGAAATACCGGACTGTGAGACCATGCGGCCTAGAAAAGAAACCTGTTTTCTTGCAATCTGTAGTTTGTTTTTGCTCACTTTAAAACCTGTGTTGGCCAGGTGTTGAAGTACCACTCTGGTGGCCTCCAAACAGATGTCAGCCGTGGGGGCAGACAGCAAAAGGTCATCCACATATTGTATTAACATACAGTCAGATGGTAGTGGGCTGGTTTGTAAAAGTTCTTTCAAACACTGATTAAACAGTCCTGGGGAGAGGGCAAATCCCTGTGGTAAGCGAGTGTAACGCCATTGTCGGCCTCTAAATGTAAATGAGAAAATGTCACGCAGTGACTCACGAAGTGGGAGGCAGAAAAAGGCATTAGCCAAGTCAATGCAGGTGAACCAGGCATGAGATGGTGGGAGGTTGGTCAAGGCAACATAAGGATTAGGCACAGGCAAAGTAGGAGTGCCAAGTAAGGCATTAATCCTTCTCAAATCATGTGCCATTCTGAACTTCCCCGTGCCTTTTTTCTCAACGGGTAGGATGGGCGTGTTCCACTTAGAGCAGGAGGGCTCCAAGACACCGGCAGTGACCAAACCAGAAATTGTTTCTGCAATCCCAGCCTCAGCCTCCGGTCTGTGTGGGTACTGAGGCTGCCACAAAGGGGTAGCAGATGACAGTTGAAAAGAGACTGGCTCCACATCAACTAAACCTACATCTGTGGGTCCAAGGGACCACAAACAATCTGGAAGAGAGTCGAGTAAAGGCGCAGCATCACAGTGGTCTGTGTGTTCTCTTCCATGTGACCCGCTGACCACTCCATGTTGCAGTGTTGAGGAATTAAAGCAATCATTTAAAATTTGGTATGTCTTGGTAGATGGAGAAAACAAAACCTGTGGGAGTTTTGTAGGTGTCCAGTCAGTGGCCGCAAGGGAACGTTTAACCATTCCACCCAGCTCCTTAGCCTGGTGTCCAGGATGTAAGGCCAGTGACACATGGGGAGCTGCCTCATCAGACATCATGTACCACTGTAATTGATCTGTTGTAAAAGTAACCGCTGCTGCCACTCCCTCCGGTGCCGCAAAAATGCACGACATGTTCAGAGACCAAGCCCGCCCCTCACACTGCTCTTGGAACATGTGCTGGTACCAGGTGGTGTCATGCCTGTCATAAAACAGTGTAACATGAGGTGGGTCAGGGGGAGGGACATAAGGATGTAGGAGTGAGAGCCACGGCCGCCATTGCTGAAAAGCAGTCCAAACTCCTGGTTCAGCAGGTGTTTCAACTTCCAATAATGCCCAGTAGATGTCAGCAGAGTCCGCCAAACAGGAGGAGGGTTGCAGCAGAAACTGACCACCTCCCTCTGGGCCCTCAGAGCAGGGAAGTACAACCCCAGTAGGGAGAGTCACAGTTAGGCCTTGTGAAGAGCAGAGTATTGTGGCTCCTAATTTAATCAACAAGTCTCTTCCCAGTAAATTCACAGGCGCCTGTTTTGAACAAACATAGGTGTGTAACAAGGTCTGATCTCCAACCGTTGTGGGGAGGGGCACGGTGTAAGGCAGAGTTTTAGGTTCCCCAGATATGCCCACCACTGTAATCACTCTGTCAGTAAGTCTTTCACGAGCAACATCCTTAATGGTGGAGTACGTAGCTCCAGTGTCCACTAAAAAGCTGCTTCTTCTTCTATCTACAGTTATGGACAGCATAGGGTCCGCCGTTGTCCCTTCACCGTCCTGGGCAGTCTGTGGGGTGTCCTATAGCTGGGGACCACCCTCGTAGTACTCCCACCCCATCACAGGCATCTGTGGGGCCGGGGGCACACCAATTACAGCACCACGAGGTCCACCTCTGTGGCCAGGATGCTGATAGGGCCCACCACGGGCTCCCCTGCCTCTTCCAGCAGCCGGGTTCAAAGGGCACGCTTTAGCCCAGTGTCCAGGTTGTCCACACCGGAAACAAACATACATCTGGCCTCCCCTACCACCTCCCATCTGACCCCTTCCCCTGAAACCACCTCTGTTTCCTCCAAATGGGGAACCTCTCTGCCCATAAGGGGCCGGGGAGTGATAAGCACCATACTGGGGGGGCTGTGGATCAGTTGGCCATGGGTTCGGATACAAATCAGGGGCAACTGGACCAGGAGCGGGAGCCGCAGCGGCCACAAGCTGCTTTTTAGGCTTGTCACCTTTTCCACCCAGGTCGTTTTTAGCTTTCTGCAGCTGAACCTTCAACAGTTGCAACTGTAAATCTTCGACGCTCTCCGCTTTATCATCAGACTTAATCTGCACTTTGTTAAGATTAAAAATCAAATGTTTCTTCCAGATTGCAAAGTCACAGTCCTGCAAATCAGGATTATCCTCCATTTTCTGGCTTACTGACTCCGGAATGCCCCTCAGCACCGCCCTTCTAAACCACATGCTCTGTGAACAAGTCCTACTGGGGTGATGACCTGTATGGTTCACCCAGTCTTCAACAGCCTGATTTAGATACTGGGTGGGATTTTGCTTTCCCTCCCATTTAAATTTCTGTAAGGTGCCTTGATTTTTGGGTGGGAATTGTTTGCGCAGGGCCGGTCCAATAAACCTCAAGGCCTGCATTAGTGGCACCTCGTTCTCATGCATGGTAGTACCCGCATTTTGTTCCAGGTCCGCTGCCTGAGATCGGGATGTGCACCTAGTTATAATAGCTCTAAAATCTCCCAGTGCGAGGTCCTGTCCAGCTGTGTATTTATCCAAACCAGCCAACCAGGCATTCCCTCCCTCCGTTATGTCAGGGAGTTTGTCCACTAGGGCCTGGACATCTCCGAATGAATAAGGTTGATACACTGGTCTATGTTGCGCTTTAGTCTGGACCAGGGGAAATATGCCTGGAGGCTGAGGCACAGGGCCCTTAGATCTAGTCTGATATCCTAAACTGGGAGGGGTAGAGGGGCGTGTATTGTTAAGGTCACTGAGTTCATCATCAGTATCCTCAGTTTCTTCCCCGCCTGGTGGGGTAGCAGCGTCAGCAAAAACGTGGGCTAAACTCATCTGTGTTTCCGGATCCTGACGGCCCACCAAAGACATGGTAACTGTGACATTTGGTGAAGTGCCAGGCTCAGTTTTTGCAGTAGCGGTCAGATCTCCCTTAACAGCGACAGGAGTGCTGGCAAAGGGGTTGGACCGGGAAAGAGGGGCTGACGCAACACGATTATTCACCTGGACCACTGACCTATGTTCATTTAAGCAGCTGCGTAATGCTGCTTCTAGATCAGTTAATTGTTGTTCAGTGGGTTCCTGTCTGTTCATTCGAACCGCAAATGGTGCGCTCGCAAATGGGTCAGTTAGGCCCTCAGATCCGGTTCCAAAACAATGGGACATAGAAGAGGGGGCTCTACTACTAGCTGAGGATGTCGCCGACAGAGAGGAGCTTCCTGGGCAAAAATGCTTGGTATCTATGGGAGTTGGAGCTACGGGCGGTTCTTCTCCAATAGTCATTATTCCACCAGAGATATTAAGTACCGGATATATGCCTGCTGAGGGAGGAGTTGAGGCAGAATAGGGAGGTGGCTGAGACCTATTTTTCTTCATGTGTGGTTTTGCAGTTTCCCATAAACACACCCAGTGATTAAATTTAACTTTGCGGCCTGCGTGCTTATCTGCTTCCTTTCTGTGTCTCACCCCGCTCATCACACCTGCACCTGCTGCTGCTGAGTTGGCTTCTTCCTCTTTCTCTTTTGCCTGCATAGCCTTATTCTGCCAAATTATTCCCCAGTTACCACTACTCCCCTCGTCCTTTCCCTTTTCTTTCATTAACCTTTCAGCTGTTTTCCTCAATGACTCTTTCTGCTTTTTTGCTTCTTTAGGCTGGTGTGTGGAGTTGATGACTGTCTCAACACATGTTAATTGTTCTCCCAATGTGCTAAGAATAACACCGGGACCCCAACCATCATCATTAGTTTCTCGATCTAATTCTCCATCCATTTTACTGTCAATGGAGGAGTGTTCTTTTATTGATTTTAAAGGAGAATTTGGGCCAGCTGGGTTTCTGCCTCTGTTAGGCACTAACAGCTGGGGCGCTGCTTTAAAGGTGAGTCAGCACTGAAATATCCCTTCAGGTGTTACCAAGCTTCTACCAAACCGGGGTCTGGCGGGTAGCCTTGCCTAGAGCTTCCTGATAGGGGTGCTAGTTGGTTGTCACCTTGTTCACACGTCTCATTCACACTTCATACATTACCTGCAGTCACTCATTACCCTCCTTATGTATGTAATAAATGTGTAAAAAAAAAAAAAAAATTCTATGTGTGGTGTATTATTTTAACCAAAAGAGGAACCTAGTTCCTTTAATTGTGTAATCTGTGAACAACGGAGAACCAAACTGTCCTGCCCAGTGTTCCACAGCAAGCATTCAGCGTGTATTTATGTGTGTCCAATATCAAACAGAACATCAAAACATTTAAAACACTAAAATCATCGGGGTTTTAAGAAGAGATCCGTTTTCTCCTATTGATCAAAGGGACCCCTCCTTTGGACTCCAACCAGTACTTCTCCTTTTTAAGTTTTAGAGGATCTTTTCTAATAAAGTCCTCTGGGCCTTCCTAACCCTTCTGTAGTTTAGAGAATATTACTAAAAAATATTCTCAAGGCCTTTAACCTTTTAATTTGTTTAGAAAGGCGTTACTAATAAACCCTTTCAAGGTCCCAGACCTGCACTGAGGTATATATCCGACACCGGAGAGCAACCCGTCGGCTGCAACCGTGGTCAGACCTCAGTTCACTCTTATCTTTATTCACTTATTCACTTATTTCTTATTCACTTATCTCTTATTCACTTATTTCTTATTCACTTGTCTGATTCTCAACAAGCCTTAAGTAAGCCAGACAATTTTGGTTATGAATTACTAGGAGTTTGGACACTAAGTATTTTTATAATGTTCAATATAGCAGAAATAAAAGGTCTGCTTACCTTGTTTTTGTGTGCACACAGCTTTTGTCCAAACTCCGTTCACTCAGACCACTGCCGAAGTCCTCTCATCCGTTCCAGTTGACCTGGAGCGGATCCTGTTCGTGACGCCAATTGAAGGATATAAAAAAACAACAGCAATAGAATAATATTAAACACAAAGTGAACCCGTCTTCCTTCATTAAATAGGTTCTTTTAGATGTTAAGGAGGAATTGACTTAACCAGGCTGGCGGAGAATGAAGACAACCGGACACCTGCTGCAGATGGGGAATCAGTGAACTTTTATTGAGACAGAGACAACCTCTCAACACAGCTCACATCAAGAGATTCCTAATATTTGCTGTGAGGATGGGTATACATTCTCTAAAACTTACAGGAGGGGGTTGTGAGGAAAGTGCTGCATTAGCAGAAAAACAACTCCATAAAAGGAAATCGGCCTTGGGTGTTCTAGTCTCTTCGCTTGCAGATATCTTGCACCTGCAGGATGAGGCGATCGCTTCTTATCGCTCTCAAGGCCAAAGTCGTGAGCACATTTTTATTACACAGTTGCACAGTAACTTTAAAGCTGAACAATATTTAAAGCTGAATAATGTTTGATCAGATTATATTTTCTTCAAGAGCTAAAACTCAGCTGAGGTTTGAAAGCTGTGTGCCGGTGATTGGACATCAGCCGCTGATAAAGCTGTTCGCCTATAAAGTGCTCTGTAAGGAAACAAGCTCCAGCAGCTCTGCGCTCGGGGAAAACACTATATTTACTTATCTTGTGCAGAAAAATGCGCTGACATTGCTTTATATCGAGCACCGGCTGCCCAGTTAAACTGTGACTATCACCAGGTAACGTAGGCGTGTTTCTTGAATTAGCAGCAGGTGTTAAACAGCTGACAGATGAGGAGGAGGATGCATGAAGGTAAACTGAGGGTCTGTTGAGCTGATCGCTGGTTTCATGAGAAAAATGTCAGCTCGTTCTTTATGTTACAGAAGCACAGAGACACAAGACCAGGCGGAAAGAGACGATCGTTCGGTGAAAATGAGAATCTGCGAATGCAACATGTGGAACACGGAGAGTGGAATATGTAAACAAACCGGTTAACGTAACCCCCTCGGTGCACTCTGCATGCTAACTGTTAGCAGAGCTAGTGAAATCTCTGAAAACATCTGAGCACTTTTGCAAGCATGTTCTATGTTGACAACCTGACCAGACATACGGCGCGACATTCGCGGCTAAAACACTGTTAAAAGTGTAGCTGGTGACAGAAAAACGGGGTATTTTAAAACTACACCACCACCATTGCTGCCTGTGATTTGATCTGCATTCTGGGATACCTGGCTGCCCCAAGTCCACACAAGCAATCGATTATCTAGGATCGACCTGTTTTGACTTACTTTGCACGGCAACCAATCAAATGTTAGAGAAGCTGCATGGGCAGCGTTAACCCCTCCCCCTGAGTTTGATGGGTGAGGCTGACAGATAAAATTATTTCATGATGAGAGCCAGGCGCCAGGACTGCCAAAATGAAATAAATAAATATATCATTAAATAATTAATTAAATGTGTCAATAATTAATTAATTGTGTCAATAATTAATTAAAATGTGAAATACATAAATCATTAATTGAATGTGCCAATAATTAATTAATTACATGTGTCATAACTATTTATTTAATTAATTAATTAATTCCAATTTTAATTAATTATTGCCACATTTAATTAATTATTTAATGGTGTATTTAATTAATTCATTATGGCAGTCCTGGCGCTCCATATGTGCATTGTACGTATGCCTATGGCCACATAATACACAAATATGACCAGGAATGGGACCACAAAGCCCATAAGAAAGTGAAAAATGTGGAGACTCCATTTTTGTTCATGTGTGAATATACACAGTAATGTGTCCCATTATCTCCTGTGTTAGAGGAGTAGTCTTTATTGTAGTTCCACTTAGGTTATGTATTTCCCTTAGCAATTATTTATTGTTGAATACATTTTTCTTCTGCTGGAAAGTACCCAGGCTTCACACCTCCTTAGAGACACTTTCCTACTCACTTACTTATCAGGTGGACGTGAAACACCACAAACCTGCACTTGTAAAAAGTAAGTAAAATTTATTTATATAGCACATTTCATAGATAAAAATCACAAAGTGCTTTACAAATAAGATTAGACATACAAGTTAAAATGAATTAAAAGCCCGTTTGTATAAAAATGTCTTCAGCTGCTTTTTAAAGGAGTCAGTAGAGTCTAGACAGCGTAAAGACAACGGCAGAGAGTTCCACAGCCTAGGTGCCAGTGCCTGAAAAGCCCGATCCCCACGTGTTTTAAACCTAGTATGTGGGACCACCAGTAGCCTCTGACTTGAAGACCTAAGTGCTCGGAATGAAGCATGAGGTTTCAACAGGTCAGAGATATACTGGGGAGCTTCACCGTGCAGAGCTCTAAAAGTTACAACTAAAATTTTAAAATGAACCCTAAAATTTACAGGCAACCAATGAAGAGAAGCCAAAACTGGAGTAATGTGTGTTTGTAGCAGTTAAAAGTCTTGCCGCTGCATTCTGTACAGACTGAAGGCGATCCAGAGCTGATTTGTTGAGACACGTAAAAAGACCGTTAAAATAATCCAAACGAGAAGAGATAAAAGCATGAATAATCATCCCAAGTTCTGCCTTTGACACAGTAGTCTGAGTTTAGAAATGTTTCTTAGATGATAAAAACAGTTCCGGACAAGTTGTTTACAGTGTTTCTCAAGAGACATTGAACTGTCAAATATAACACCTAAGTTTCTGAGACTTGACTGAAGTGAAGGGTCTAAAAAACTGATATGCTGCCTAATTTCTGAGTGCATGTAATCAGGTGCAATAATCAAAGTTTCACTCAGTTTATCAAAGCACCAAACCCCAGCACTCTGTGAGGCTGCCACTATTAACTGTCAGTACAAATAGTAACATCCAGTAAAATATTGATTCTGTATGGAAGTACTCATGAATGTGCTGCATATTCTGCATGTGTTTGTAGATTAGCTATAAGTGATAATTTGGTTAATCCCATTTTGCAGGTAGTACATGCTGACATGCATGGATCAGGACTGAATAGAGGCAGAACAGTCTATTGAAGGTAGTGAGGGGTTGTCTAATGGCACATTAGAAAAAGTGAAGTGTAATGTCCAAGTTAATGCTCATAGTTTGTTAATCTTTAACAAATAAAACCATATAAAATAGGGTTACGGTTAAAACAAATCACACCGACGATGAGGTGTGAACAAAACTAAACAATTTTTTATGCAAATTTACAATTTGGACATAAATTCACAGGCATGATGGACTGAAGAAAACAAACGAGAGAAGGTTTATGGAACATTTCTTGTATTGTTATAGGACATACTATAAGTGTCTTATGACACACTGCAGTGACAACCTTGTACTGGTTAATTGGGAAACAGAGTGGAATCCACTGCAATCCTGTATTAAAGAAGATGCATATGAATCCATGTGGCAAAAACACAACTTTGTTTTAAAATGTACTTTCCTAGTTAAGTGAAATATTTATTCTCTCATGATGTTTGGTTTAAAGTTGGTTGTGAATTTGATGTTGTAAAATATTTTACAACTGTGCTGTAGAGGCTCACATGAAGCTATGGACTTGAAAATTGAGAAAGTTGATGGTGAAGCCACAAAGATTTTGATACGCTTTATTGCCAAAAGTATTTGTAAAGTGTAATCAAATGAAAAAGTCTCTTTATAAAACTAGTTTTATTAGTTTTAATCTTTTAATTTTATGCATCAATCATAAATTAAATTATATGCAACATTCTCTGACTGGAAGAAATTTGTTTAACATTTAAACCTATTTTCAAATAGATGCAAGTAAAACACAGTAGAAAATAAATAAAATTAAAGATTTAGCCGTCCTGTTGCTTTATTTTCACCTGTATAGCAGAAGTGGCGCAGGCGGATGTTTGCCACAGCGGTCACTGGAAGGATTTGGGGGTTTCTCTGTGAATTTCCCATTCCGTGGTAGCGTACTCTGTGCTGGCTTGGAAATTTAGTTTTTTTTTTTGCTGTACAAAGTTTTCTTCCCATGCAGTGTACAGCGGATGCTAATGTTTTTGTCACTTTTTATGGAATCAAACTCAAAATAAGGTCAGTACTTCCACGCTTTAACCCTTTAAGACCTACCATAGAACCAAGTCCGCCAGAGCTTATATTATATTTTTACATGCTGTGGAGCCATTTTTGGGAGCATTTCAAGTTGCTATACTGTGGCCTATACGGTGGCCCCTAGAGACAAAGCACGTACAAACTCCAAAACACTTGCAAACTCCAAAACACATGCAAACTCCAAAACACTTGCAAACTAAAAAACACATGCAAAATCCAAAACACGTACAAACTCCAAAACACTTGCAAAATCCAAAACACTTGCAAACTCAAAAACACGTACAAACTCCAAAACACTTGCAAAATCCAAAACACTTGCAAACTCAAAAACACGTACAAACTCCAAAACACTTGCAAAATCCAAAACACTTGCAAACTCAAAAACACATGCAAACTCCAAAACACGTACAAACTCCAAAACACTTGCAAAATCCAAAACACTTGCAAAATCCAAAACACAACGGAAGTGCTCCAGGATGCTAGGGGCAGTGTTGAGCTTTTGTTACCTAGTAACTACACAAGCCAGGAAGTACCAATGACCGGATTTGGGGTTTGCAGCCTTAAAGGCCGCATTTTAAGGCCGATTACGTCACAGCGACAAGAGAAGGCTTTCCCAATTCAAAGGCTGCTCTACATGCGGCCCTCAAATGCGTCCTTAATTTCCCTGAATTTTAAGGATGGGTCGGTGTAGCCTTCATGGCCCAACATATCCCAGATTTCATAGCGCGGCGGTAGTGTGGATAATTTTGCCAAAAAAAAAACGGTGGAAGCGGAGCGGAGGAAGAGTAAACTTTCAGAAGTAAGTACTGAATATTATGTCACTTATTTATGCGCAAATATTTTTTTAATGAAGAACATTAAACCATTATTGTTGGCCACATGTTGGGAAAGTTATGTGACATTAGCCTTGTCTGTACTTTCAGAATTAACTTGGTTTTAAAGCCTTTACTTTAAAAATATATATATATAGTCGACCTTAATCTTACAGAGATTGTGATGATTTTGTGGATAATTAAAGTCAGTCATATATCCACAAACACAACAAGCTGAAAGTCAGTGATGTTGCTCGGTTTGCAGTCCTGAATATCACGGCACAAGCAGGATCCACTGCACTGTTAATGTTAGCTATGTTATATTGCTGCCTCTGTTCGGTGGTGTCGAGCCAAACGGACTTTAACGTGTGTTTGAACGAGCTGACGGTTCACTCGTGAAGCTGAAAGAAAGATGCTTTAATCACAGGAGTCACACGTGTGTTCACTGTACCATCTGGGAACTCCTCTTGTTTCGTAATAACACAAACACTAAATCCTCCTTCTTTTGTGCTGTTTTGTAGCAGTGTGTACACCTGAGACTTTCACCTGTCTGTCTGTCCTGCACTCTATCTCTGTTTCTTTCTCTCTGATTGTGTAATAAAAGTATGAACATGTGTTTATAAGTCACACTTGTGTTTGAATCCTGCAGCTTATCACACATTTGATTTCCATGTGTGACAACTGCAAATGTCCAGAGTGAGGACAGACTGAGGGACCCACTGCTGCACATCATCTGTGAGGCTTTGCACCCCTGATGATCCACCAGGACAAACTCAGCAGTGTGTGAGGAAGAGGAGGAGGAAGAGCCAGCAGCAGCTGACAGATGGAGAGAATAGACAGACTGTTCCCTGTTTGTGAAGGACTGCTAGAAAAGTTTAACATAACTAACTGTCTGTGCTGAATCAGTCTTATTAGGTAATGTTCAAATCATTTTATCATTCCAGTGTTTTCAGTGTGGGAGAAAGTACTCAGGGCCTTCAAGTTACACACTATGAAAGGCAGCAACAAGTTTAATATTCAGAAACCTAAAGTATGTATCAGCAGCAGAATGGACCTAAAAATAAATGTTTGTTTCAGTTCTATGAAGCTTTGAGTATTTTGGATTAGTAGCACTGCTGTGTTTGTTGCATCATATTGCTGTAATTGTTTATATGCTTTATATATTCTGAGGTAAGTTGATCTATAGTGTTACATCATATTCTATAAGGATGTTATGTGTTTGTATACTTTCTGCCCAGTTTGACCCATTTAGCAGAAGTCAGCCTGTTTAAGGCTCTGATATCTATTCTGTATGACTTAAAGCAGTGATGACATGGTCTGATTTTCTCACCCAATAGTAGACTGATATTTAATACATCAGTCTACTCTTCATTCTATCAGAAACAGTTATCACAGCTCGTACATTTGCTTTTTACACATATATGTAAGCATTGAGCCAAATTTAGAAATGCCAACATACTGAAGGAACAACATTTGTCTCTTATATATGATACACCTATATATGCACTGTCAAAGATACTTGTCTTTGAGTGAAGATTTAAGGTGATAAGACATATAAATAACTGCAACTTGAATCTGTACTGAAGCTCAGTATTTGACACAGAGTTCATGTTCACTGCTGTAATAGCTAATAATGATTAATATAATAACTATAATATTGGCCATATTATATTTACATTACCAAAGTGATATGACTTTAGTCTCATGAACAACATGAGCTAATTCTTATTTACTAACTAATCTTGAAATAACTGTTCAGTACAGAAATGAAGCCCAAAAATCATGTTTTACTGTCCTGTGGTCTCAGCCTCAGATACTTATCAAATCACACAAAGCTCTTGTAGAAACAAACAAACAAACAAATGAACAAAATATTTTCTCCCTCATTTCTGTCAAACCAAGTTGTATGACACGTTTCCAGCGGTTAGTATCATGGTTGCTAGGCAACCTGGGAAGCGCGACGGAGACTAGACCGTCCCATACAGACAAACTTGCCGTTTATTTTGCAAATCGAGCTCAACACTGCCCCTAGCGTCCTGGAGCACTTCCGTTGTGTTTTGGAATTTGCATGTGTTTTTGAGTTTGTTCCCGTTCCTGTCAGCGGAGATCGCATTGACCACCGATGCTTCGGATGTAGCAGTGGGCGCCGTGTTGGAACAACGCGTCTCCAGCATCTGGCAGCCCCTTGCCTTTTTCAGTAGCACGCTCCGTGATACGGAGCGCAAGTACAGTGTTTTTGACAGAGAGTTACTGGCTCTGCATCTCGCGACGCAACATTTTCGATTTTTCCTCGAGGGCCACAATTTTACCGCATATGTTGACCATAAGCCTCTGACTTTTGCCATGTCCAAGGTTTCTGATCCTTGAAGCGCGCGCCAGCAGTGGTAGTTTTTGGCAATATCAGAGTTTACCATGGACATTCGGCACGTGGCTGATAAATCCAACCAGGTCGCTGATTGCCTGTCCCGCGCGCTGATCTCGCCAGTGTATGTCGGTGTCGACTACGCCGCCATGGTTGCAGACCAGAGTGCCGACGGGACGTCCTCGCCCTTCGGTCCTCGCAGACTGTCCCCATGCTGGAAGACATGCCAGTGTGGGATGGTGGTCCGCGTTTGCTGTGCGATGTGTCTACAGGTCGCCTGCACCCCATTGTTCCTCTTTTGTGGCGCTGTCGTGTTTTCGACTCCATACATGCTCTCTCTCACCCGGGCGTCCGCGCTTTGGTCAAGCTGGTCAGTGACAAGTTTGTTTGGCTGGGCCTGCGGAAAGCGGTAAAGAGTTGGGCTGCTACATGCGTTCCATGCCAATGCTCGAAGGTCCACAGGCACACTCAGGCGCCCCTGAAACCTTTCCGTATTCCTGGTAGGCGTTTCGAACATGTGCACTCCGATTTGGTCGGACTGCTCCCATAGTCGCAGGGTTTCACACACCTTTTGACTGTGGTGGATTGCACCACCAGGTGGCCGGAGGTGGTTCCCCTGGCTTTCACAACAGCTGAGGTGGTGGCCAGAGCGTTCGTGTCCATGTGGGTTTCTTGTTTTGGTCCCCCCGCTGACATTACCTCGGACAGAGGCCCTCAGTTCATGTTGGAACTTTGGTCCGCCATGGCTGACGGCCCGGGGGTCAAGGTCCATGGCATGGTATACCACCTGCAGGCTAATGGGATGTGCGAGCGGTTTCACCGGTCGCTCAAGGTCGCACTCCGTGCTTCCTTAACGAGTGGTAACTGGGTCGACCGTCTGCCTTGGGTTTTGTTGGGGTTGTACAGCACGGTTAAGGAGGACCTCGGGGTTTCTCCCGCTGAACTGGTCCTTGGGCAACCCCTCCGCGTCCCCGGGGAATTTTTGCCTGAGAGCCCCCACCCATGTTTTGATGTCTCGGTGCTGTCTCTCTCCGCCCCCCTGGAGCCCCCTTTTCTGTCCCTGGTCTCGTGCACCAATACCAGATGTTTTTGTTGGAATCTTCTCCTTTTGTTTTTGTTTGGCATGACGCCCATCAACCCCCTTTGCGTTTGCTTTATGACGGCCTGTTTCGGGTTATTGCACCAGGTCCCAATTATTTTGTTTTGGATTTTGGGGGCTGGCAGGAGGTAGTTTCAGTGTTCAGCCTGCACACGTTCTGCAGGATGCTCCTGTGGTGCCGGCCTGGGCCCCCGCCGCGGCCGCCCACCTGCTGCCGGAACATTGGACTCTGACCCTCCTTCTTAGATTGCTCCGTGCCCGCTGGCACTTGTGTAGCCGGCGGAGGTTTTGGCCTGTCTTTCCCGGCCTGGTGAACCCACAGCCAGTTCTTGGACTTCCTGTTTCAGCCATTCTGGACGATTAAGCCCCGGGTCCTGGACTAGTGGACTGTTGTTTGGGTGTTTGGAGGGGGCATGTGTGACAACCCACTAGAGGGTTCCACTCACACCCAAGCTGGGAGGAAGGGTTCTGCTGTGTTTGGGCACAATATGCTCAGTTCATGTTTGGAGGTGAATAAAGTTGGAGTGTAAAACTAGAGCTCCTGTGTCGTGTGTCACATGCCTCCATAGTAACAATAGAAAGCCCAGGATGTCCCCTTGATCATAGCAGGACTTGTAAAGATTAGATAATTGGTGCTTGGTGTAGTGGTCTCAGACTCAGACAGAGGACAAAGTCTAATTGTTGGTTTTAGATGGAGATAATGTACTAAATCTCACGTTTTACTGGACTTTTGACTTTTTTGTCAAGGTCAATTAAGATCAAACTTCTATTCTTTTCTTTTACTCCGCTACAAACTTTGTAAAGTAGGCTATGTTTAAAAAGAACAAAACAAAAACAAATATTTAAAAATTACAGCACTATTTCCTTAAAAGTAAATGCTGCCCAGAGAGTGAACTGCGTTGGTGGAAGGGTGTGTTCTTGAAGTGCTTCTTGTATTTCTCTTCCAAGGAATCTGACTTTCTTGTAATGTTTTGCAGTTGATCAAGGGATCTTGAGCAATAGTTCTTCAGCCTTCCTGAAGGTTTTCCTTTTGACATCAGCTGCTTTTTCATTCACTTACAGTTCAGTCCTTGTAGCTGATCATTTTCAGAGGATTTTTTAAAGCCATTTAACACTGACATATGAGTAAGATAGTAAGATAGTAAGTAAGATATGATAAGTATAAAAATGCATCTAGCTCAAGGAATGAATGAGTGTTGTGTCAACACATAACAGACAACTTAGCAACGGACTCATTTTAAATTGTTCCTTTCAGTTTGCAATTTGTTATTAGCAGACTCACAAAAACATAATTTGTTTTCATTTCTTTTGTTGGCTCTGTGAAAAAATGTCAATGATGACACAGTTTGACATTCATAAAATTGCATTTTTGTGTGCTTAAAAAATGAGGAACCGGAAAAGAAGTAGCAGGCCTACAGACTATTTGCAGTCAAATAGTGTAGTACTCTCTTTCAGTACTACAAAAAGTATCTGAAAGTCATGTCCTTAAGAGTTAGGAGAAAAAACAAGCATTTAATTGACACAAAACATTAGACATGCATCTGGCCCTTCAGCTGATCCATCTACTGCTCATGATGAAGGCTCATCAAGGTGGCTGTCAAGAAGCCACTTTTAAGGTAGGGAAACAGGGAAAAATAGCTGAGGAATGCTGAATTACACAAGGACTGGACTGAAAGATCCATCAAAAGCCACACCTCATTAAAACCACTGAAGAACTGTGCATTGCATTGTCACAGGAATGTGTGTATGATTGATGTGAGTGATTTATAACATATATAAAATGTTTTTACACTCCTTCTTCTTACTTCCTTTTATACTGCTAGAATTGCAGCTAGTAGAAGAAAGGACACGAATGATGAAGACCAGTTCAGAAATGTATGTTAAGTGCAGTGTAGTGTAGGCAAAGTGATAAATATATCAGTATAATATATAGCAATATATTGTATAATTTTACAGTTCTGCAGAATCTACTGGATATAAATCATAGAAAGTTTTGATGATGCTGACTTGGCAAATAACCTTGCTTACCTCTGGAAATCCTTAGTGAAAACCAAACATTACTGATATTTACTATGGCTTTTACAGTTCAATATCTTTCCTCATGAAAGGCAAACTTTTAGCAACTTTTTTAGTAAGAACATTTAGAGTGAATAGTGTAATTACTACTGCTCTGATATTGAGTCCCAGAGTGAGAAAGGCCTGTACAGTATATGCGTGCAGCAAGATACCTAGAACTAGCTGAGTGAATCTGTGGTTCATTTCCTGCACTTCATAGTTATTTACATAGTGTGTTCCAAGTCAAATATAGAACACTGTGACATCCTGTTAGATCAGCGGTGAAGCAGTGTGTATGTCAGGTTTGTCATGAAGACAGACAAAAGCATTTAATCGGCATGTTTTTATTCACAGGTTAAAAATACATAGAGACCAATAAATGTTGAGTCTCTGACAGTGTAATAGATGCAGATACTAATAAACATGGTTTAACAAGCTCGAAGATGAAAAAGTTATGTACACAAATAGAAATCTTACCAAATGTAATCTTGAAAACCCTTAAAAAACACATTTCATGTAACATTGGTTGTTTTAATCAGTAAATCAATAATCACAACTTTAAGCTGAAGCAAAGCCACAAAGGGTTTCTGTTACTGTGACTAATCAGAAAAGTCGTAACATTTCTTTCTTACACTTGGAGGGAGCACAGCGAGATACTCCCTGCAACAGTAAGAACAATTTATAACAAAGTAACAATTTAACACACACTTTTTAATATCTATGCATGAGTGCACTGTGTCAGTCAATTTGACACGAACAATTAAAAAAGATTTTTTTTTTCAGTTGAAATTACCTGATGTTGAAATCTTATTCAGTGCTCGGTGTCTCCTGAGTGACGATCACTTTGCTTTCTGTGAAGGATTTCAAATCAGCCGTGTCAGTCCTCTTTGAAGTTGCAGCAGCTTCTGACTTTTGGGCAGTATTTGAAAAGGTTGACATGGAGCGAGTGGACAAGAACGACATGTGGTCCTCTGCCAGAGCACTCTCAAGTACAAAACATACGGACTGCCGAAGCTTCTTCATGAATTCTTCACACATGAAAACATAAAGGATGGGGTTCAGGCAGCTGTTCAGAAAAGCCAGACTCACAGTCAGAGGACCCATGATTCTAACAATGTTCCTGAGGTCTGGGTTAGTCACAGCCTTTATTTCTATAAAACTGCAAACATGGAAGGGCAACCAGCAGATGAAGAATGCAAAAATGATGGAGAAAATGATTCGGCGAGATCTGCGTCTCCTTGTTCTTGACATGCGCATTGCACGTATGCCTATGGCCACATAAGACACAAATATGACCAGGAATGGGATCACAAAGCCCATAAGAAAGCGAAAAATGTGGAGACTCCATTTCTGTTCATGTGTCATAGAATAACCACAGGAATGTGCCCCATTGTATTCCACAACAGTGCGAAAAGTGGCATAAGGAGTGCTGCAGATCGCAGCAGTCACCCAGATACCAACACATATGAGCCGAGCTTTGCAGACTGTGCGCTTGTTATGTGCCCACACCACCACCCAGATGGACAAACAACGATCAGCACTCATAGCTGTCAGAGTAAAAATGCTGGCAAACATGTTGACTAAAGTGACAAAGTTGTTGAGCTTGCACATGAATTGTCCAAAAGGCCATCGGTGACTCTGAGAGAGAGAAATGATCGAGAAAATCAGGAAGGCCGTGAAGAGGAAGTCAGCTATGGCCAGGTTGAGAAACCAAACTGTCTCGACTGTTTTCTTCATTTTTAACCCCGTCACATAGATAACCAGAGCATTGCCCAAAGTTCCAACTATAAATATCACACAGTAGATGAGAATGGAGGCTGTTTGTATGTGTCTCAAAGCTGATTCCAGTCCATGTGATGGATTTGCAGCCGAACTAATGTTACCTAAAACAAAAATCACTTTATTCAGTTTATCAAAAGTTCATATTATCTTTTAGCTGACATAGTTTAAAAGAAATGCTAATGTATGTCGAAAGTTTCTCACCAGACCCCATGTTCCTTTTAGCTGAGAGAGTCGGTCTTTAATCTACACTCGTCTCTGTCTTTTACTGCTTTTATTTGCTGCCATTACTCCTCCCTCTCAGTTTATGCAAAAGAGAAGAGAAACATCTCAGAATATGCTCATGCAGCAGGAAAGGCTGAGTGATATATTTGCTGGATATTATTTAATATTTCCATGATTAAACTGAAAGGTTGAACAAATCTTGGAAGAGCAGTATTTATTTCACTAAGAGTGTTATCATATTTCACTGAGAAATTATTTGTAGTTACATATATTTTATTAATGTTTTCCTGGAAACATTGCTGGAAACACCTTTTAGAGGTGTGAAATTAGAGGTGTGAACGTGCGAAGTCTCTGACTGATCAACTTAAACAGTCATGTGTACTAACAAGTCAAGGCAGTGCAGTCAACTGCTGCTTTTCCCACTCTGACCCCCAGTTTGGTGCACCTGACTCAGTAACAACAGACTTTGGTGTGCCTAGCAAGACATACTAAGGTACTAGCTAAGATAACTATTGTTAAATGTCAAAGTCTGGCATTGGGCTCCAAGCCTCTGCCTGCCTTTGATGGTGGCCTATAGGCATTAAGCAAGTATAGGACAAAAGCACCAACAGGTCAATAATTAGATAAATAAATAAATACACAACATAGATCATCTTGTTAAATATGGACGGGTGACTCCTTAAAAGTGTTCACCTAAGCAAATACACATTTACCAAGAACTTTACACAGCATTATGACATCATTATTCTCTATGCATCTCAAGCTTCACCCAAGATAAATGCAAACAGCTTCATAGAAAGGTGGAAGTGAAACAGACAAGATGCATCAATGCTATTTCTCTAAAAGTATTCACTCACCCATCCAAATCATTGAATTTAGGTGTTTCGATCACTTTCATGTCAACAGTGTATATAATCAAGCAGGTAGCCATGCAGACTGCTTCAGCAAACATTTGTGAAAGAAAGTGTAGCTTTCAGGAGCTCAGGGAATTCCAGTGTGGTACCAGACTAGAATGCTACAAACTACTAACAAGTTCAGTCATGAAATTTCCTCATTACTAAACATTCCAGAGTCAGCTGTTTGTGGTATTATAATAAAGTTTAAGGGACAACAGCAACTCAGCCATAAAGTTGTAGGCAACGGAAAATCACACAGTGGGGTCAGTGTATGCTGAGGCAATTGGTGTGTAGAAGTCACTTTCTGCAGAATCAGTTGCTGCAGACGTTGAAACTTCACATGGGCTCCAGATGAGCTCAAAAACAGCACATAGAGAGCTCCATGGAATTTCCATGGCTGAGCAGCTACTTCCAGGCCTTAGATCACCGAGCACAATGGACAGCATTAGATGCAGTGCGGTAAAGTAGGCTGGCACTAGATTCTAAAGCAGTGAAGACTTGTGATAAGGTTTCTTAAAGGGACTCACACACAGGCCAGGTTTTCCTTAGGTGAAAGATAGTGCATTTATTTACAGTGAACACAACACCAAGTGAATATACACAATGTGCAGGGGAAAGGGGTCCGTGGGGAAACAGGTTGGGAAGAGGTGCTCCACACCTTCTGTACAAAACTCCAACTCCTTCTCCACTGCCACTCCTCTCGTAGTCCATAATCAGGTTCCAGAAAAGATCTACACACACAAAAGGTCCGGTTAGCAGGATAGTCACAACACGCACAGATACACAGGTTCAGATTTGCAGGTTTGACTGACGCCGATAGCTCAACGATTCAGCGAAGACTAGCGCAGATCCGCCATCTTAAATAGCAATCAGCTGGGATCAGCGACCGGTGTGGTGATGAGAGCAGGTGTGTGGGCCAGCAGCGGGAGCCCGTAATGAGCATCGCTGCGGCGAAAGACAGAGAGCGAGAGCGGGAGAGGACGGAGGGAGAGAGTAAAAAACAGAAACAACTATGTTGCCTAATGGAGAGTCGACCAGCGAGGCACAAGGACCATGACAACTTGTTCTCTGGAGTGACCAATCACACCTCTCCATTTGGAAATTCCACTGACAAATCTGGGTTTGGTGGTTCCCAGGTAAATGCTACTTGTCTGATTGCATTGCAGCAAGTGTAAAGTTTGGTGTGAGCCAGGATTTCTCATCCTAATAAATCTGCTTCTGGAAGAATGGCCAAAACTTCCCATAAACACACTCCTAAACCTTGTGGATAGCTTTCCCTGAAGATTTGTAGGGTGGACCTGCTTCATATTAAACCTTATAGTTTGAAGAATGCGATGTCACTCGAGTTAGGGGTTTACAGAGAATACTTTTGGCAATGTAATGTATTAAAATCTTTCCGGCTTAACCCTCACCTTTCTGAATTCTGGCACCTTGTGACCAAAGTCCATAACGTCATGTGAACCTCTGCAGCACACTTGAAATATACTTTACAACATCAAATTCACTATCAACTTTAAACCTGAAAGAATAAATGTTTCACTTAACTATGAAACTACAATTCACTAGCTGGGCCCACGTCCTCATTTTAGGTTTGACAGCGTTTTAGTAGGTAAAGGTGAATGGCTTTGACATGAATTAAGCTGCAGTTTGGGGAAGGCCTCGAAGGGGACTGGCGATGTCTCCCGGGCCTGGCAGATCTCCATGTACTAAATAGAAGCGAAGAAGTTAAAGAATAGAGAACAAGGAGGGAGGGTGGGGCACGTAAACGAGAATGATCAGCTTGCAGAACTGGGGGAACCTATATAGATGACAGCCGGAAGGAGCGTGTTTGGAGGCATGGTCCTGCTCCTGAAATTCCGATACATAATCTCCAATAAACTGACAACATTGACAAACATTGATCCCTACTGCAACTCCCAGAAGTGTAACAATGACATCACAATTCTATTCCCCAGCACCTTCCTCTCCTACACGCTCTCTTATGGTGTGTTCACCCCGAACGCGATAGACGCGAACGAAAACGCCCCAAACGGCCCTAATTTGACGCGTGCACATTCGCACCTCAACGCGTGTCCAAGAAAAATCCATCGCGCCTCAAAATTGCATACTTTGACGCGCGTGAACCGGAAATGTGGGAGGGATGTGGGAGGAAGTTGTGCCAGACCGGTATCTTTGTCAGCTGTTGAGCTAGCGTTTGAAGAGAGAGTCTCCCTTCTCTATTTACTGTGGAGAGCAGAGCAGCAGCGTTAAGGACGTCCTCGCCGTACCTGGGTCCATCAGGTCCTCCAGACGTGTGAGCAGTTTGGTGAGTTTCAACACTTGCTCCAGGAGCTGCGCCTGGATGACGGCCGACTTCAGCGATATCGCCGTCTTCCCCTCGCCCAGTTTGAGGACCTGCTGTCCCGCGTTTGTCCAAGAATCGCCCGCCTAGACACCAACTACAGGCGCTCAATCCCACCTGCAGAGCGCCTGTCCGTCTGCCTGAGGTTAGTAAAAGTGTTTAATACGGTAATCCTTTATTGATACCTGTGCTAATATGCTAAACTATCGTTTATAGACTGCTAACATGGATGTGCTATGCTATCAATGAATGCCGTTGGTGTTTACTGATAGCAAACTGTGGTACGGAGACGACTGTTTATAATATTTCTAGTGATACTCGAAAGGTCTCATCAAGTCCTGATTTAATTCAATTTATGCTGTTATCAGTGTTTGCATTGATAGCATGGCTGTGGTGTCATACGTATGCTCTCGGTGTTTGCTGATATCAAACTGGTATTAGGACCACTGTAGGTTAATCTTTGTAGTGATACTCACTCCTTTTTTTATTTAGACCTGGTTTAATTCTGGGATAGTTGAATATTTGTATATAATCCCTGCAGCTGTCAGACTATAACAGGGGTCACCATCCTTTATTAAAACAGAGTTATATAAAACTGAACAGTTTGGTTCATCTTTAGTTACATGGTTCTATCTTGATAAGATATGTCTTATCACAGATTAATTTTTCAAAAATATTAATGATTTAAGCAAGGAAAGGGTTACATGTCAACACACAACTCTTTATTTCTATTAATGTCTAACTTCATTCCTACCTGATTGACATGTTTAGGAATTATGCGTGATTGGCACACTGTAATGGCAAAAGTTGCTACCAATCAAATTATGATATGTTAAAGTTAAACAAACAAAACACAACTGTTTTATCCTTGTAATTACAAAATGTTTTATGTAAGATTTAAGTTTTGTGATTTAAATCTGACATCACAAAAGTATTTTGGAATTTGAATAATGTATTTTGTAACTGCAGTACACATAATACTAATTTTGAACAATTTTGTCCAGGTTCCTTGTCACCGGGGACTCCTTCACGACCAAGCGTTCAGTTACAGAGTTGGTGTGTCCACGGTGAGCCAGATCATCCCCCAGGTAGCGACGGCCATCTGGGACTGTCTAGTGGACGACTTCATGGCTGTGCCTTACCTGGAGACTGGCGGTCCATCACAGAGGGATTCCAGGAGCGCTGGAACTTTCCTCTCTGCTGTGGAGCTCTGGATGGGAAGCACGTCCAGACAAAGGCACCCATATATCATATAGGAGACACACACATTGATATACACTAAATATTTATTTCATTTCTTTTTTTGTGGTGCCCAAATTTATGCACCTGCTCGATTTTGTTTAAACAATTATTGCACACTTTCTGTAAATCCAGTAACCTTCTTTTCACTTTTCAAATATCACTGTGTGTCTCCTGTATGATATATTTAACTGACTTTTTTTATTGTAACAATCAACGATTTATACAGGAAAATAATGTCTATTAACAAGGTTGCCCAAACTTTTGCATCCCACTGTATTGGTATATTCTGTCATTAATATAATATGAAATAAATTCTACATGTGTCAAGTCGTGTGCCAACATTTTCTGTGTAGTAGAACTGAGACATTAGTCATTATAAAAATTTATTTGAAATAATATTAAAATTCTCAAACAGAAAAACATTAAACATAAATATATAAAATATAAGAATTTACAGAGAGACAGGAATAAAAAGGACCAGCTGCTCTCCAGAGCAGGAACAAGGCTGAGGAGGAAATGCTCCATTGAAGACTGGTGTGATCTCTTCAGGGACACCAGGATGGCCAGCTCCACCGCCGATGGACCGTCCTGGGACCCGTCCCTCATCTGCCTCGGAGCCGTCCTCCCCTGTGGGCCTGTAAAACAGCACAAAACACAAAGAAATGAGAAGGCTGCTACTAGATTTTAATTTCAACATTGAAAAAAACAAAACAAAAACAGGATATAATCAGATTGGTTGTAGATATTTAGTAAAGGTGATCACAAGGCAATCCCACCGACTAAAAAGGTATCAGTGCTTGCTCTACATACCTGTGGGTGCAGCAGCAGGAGCTCAGGGACTGGGCAGCCAGGAGAAGCAACAGGGGATGCTCTGCTGCAGAATCAGTTGGCTCTATCAATACAGTATTAAATGTTAACAGGTTGAATATAATCAGAGAAAGTATGTACAGTGGTCCCTCATTTATTGCAGCAGGGGTTCTCAGAATAACTAGCCCCTGGCCACGCACTTTATACACTGTTTTCCCCACACACATGAACATTGGTCACAGTTCTCACAATTGATTCTCAAAGTGCAAACCTTTGTAGATTGCAAAACGTAAAAGTATTATTATGCCGCGGTTTGTCTTCATCTGCCTGCCACTTTCGTGCGCCTTTTTCCCTCGCGGTGCAGGATGTCTATTTCCAAATGAGGCTCATAGTTATGGGTATTTTTGTGCTGTTTTTTCTATTGGACGTGATGGTTATCAAAACCAAACATGATAAATTTGGCAAGCGCAGGAGACACGACACGAAGGAGATTTGTCAATCAGGCTGCAGAATGCAATGCTGTACGGTGCAAAAAAAAAGAAAAGAAAAAGAAAATCAGCGAAAAAGCGAAGCAGTGACGGATGAACAGCGGGACCACTGTGTGCTGTTTATTAATAAACAAAATATATTCCTATATGACAACATGCATAAAAGCAGAACGGTATTTGTACGTCAGTGGGAAAATAGCGGTGGCTTGCTAGCTTTTTTGCGGCTTCCCCGGGTCAGTGAAAACTTTCAAAAGAGAAATGAATGAACTTACCAGGTTGCCCGATCTCTTTACATATCTTCCTCCAAGCTCGGTCCTTTATATTCCTGTCTCGGTACAGAAAGCAGCTGGTGTCGTACAGCTCCGGGTTGTTTGCTATGGCGTTGATTAGCCTTCCTTCCATTGAAGAATGAAGGGCTTTGGCTGGATCTGCCCTTTTGACCTAGGTCACAGCCACGTCACCAGGCTCCTGATTGGTTGTCGCGGCGCGATTTGACGCTGGAGTTCAGATCTTTCCAACTCGAGCGGTAGACGCGTAACGCGCGTATGCACAAAATGCAACACAAAAACTCACGCGCATGTTTTTTTTCGCGAGTCAAACGCTCCAAACGCGGTAGACTGACGCGCGTTTCAGGCGTTTTCGCGACGCAAATCTGCTTCCGAATTTTCGCGTTAGCCGCAATCGCGGGTCATCGCGCTTTTCCATTGACTTTACATGTAAACCTGACGCTCTGTTCGCGTCTATTGCGTTCGGTGTGAACACACCGTTACACTCCAGGATGCGACAACGAGGGGAGCCGCAACCTGCACACACGGAAGATTACTGGGAGATTACTCGGAGGACACCTGAGAAGACAACTGACTTTAAGAGCCAGGGTTTCACTAACTATGTAAATCAACATTCCAGCGATGAATGACTGCCCACCCACACCTTAAGTAGGATCTGTGATTGATCATCTTCAGTGCTGTTAAAAAGTATTTTTGATGTCTTAACATTTGCACATTTGCCACACATATTTCAGATCGTTAAATACATTTTAATATTACATAAAGACAATGT
Organism: Aulonocara sp. 'chitande type north' Nkhata Bay; assembly: GCF_057382095.1. NCBI lineage: Eukaryota > Metazoa > Chordata > Actinopteri > Cichliformes > Cichlidae > Aulonocara > Aulonocara sp. 'chitande type north' Nkhata Bay. The sequence continues at coordinate 31,564,996 of NC_141354.1, forward strand.
GAGGAAATCATTTTTTATGATTTTAATTTTTAAGGGGGAAATAAACCAAATAAACCAACCTAGTCCTGTGTAAAAAAGTAATAACTGGCTGTGAAGTCCTTGACACATGCTTTGCAACCTTGCAGATGGAGCAAAAGCAGATTGGAAAGCATCTGTGGTAAAGGCGGTCCATGCTTATAACTGTATGCGCAGTGAGGCCAGGTTGCTTACTGTTGGTGCTTACAAGTTACTGCTTACTTCCTCTTGTTTTGGCGAAACACCAGACTCCCTATTCAGATGGTTTTTGGTCTCACAGCTAAAGCCCAAAGCCCTTCCCATCAAGACTATACTGAGAAGTGGAAGGCTTGCATGAAGAATGGTTACAAACTGGCCTCAGCAACAGCCTATAAGGAAAGTTGATCAGGGAAAATTTTCTATGGCAGCAAAACACTTGGTACGGAGCTATACCCATAGTGCAGATTACTGGTCTGAAATTTCAGTGAGAAGGTAGAGGACCAGGGAAATTGAGATCATTCTGGGAGGGCTAGGTGTTTTGGGTGACACACAGGAAACATAAGGATAGCCCAGTATATGAAATCAAGCCAGAGAATGTCAAGGGGCATATCAGGGTTGTCCACAGGAACCTCCTGCAGTCGTGTGACTTCTTGCCAGTGGAAAAATTCAACTGACATGCAGAACTGAGAAAGCAAAAACAGAAAAACAACAGGAACATAAGCAAGAGCACAGTTCAGAGGATGAGGATGAATAGAGAGGAATCAGAGGACCTCCGACAGAACAGGGGGAACATTTTAAACAGCCATGGTGGACAGAGGCGTCAGAGTTCAATCCAGAGAGTGGAACAGTGATACTAGAGCAACCAACATGAAGAGGATACAGAGACACAAGAGAACAATAAAGACACAGAACACATGCCCCAACTTGAGACTTAATGCAGTGACCGAGAGGAAAAAGTATCCTTTCAGAATGAGAACACAAAAGCTAATGTTTACTTACCACAAATTAGGACAGCCTACTTTAGCATACGAAGAAGTACCCCAGACAAGGTCATACATTAAATAGTGCAGTAAAATAGTTATAAAATGTAAAGTGTGCTGGTGTAGTTCTTCTTCCCACCAGCAAGAGTCACTACAGTTCTTTCATGCCAAGATTTGTTTGTTATTAGCTGTAGCGTTAGTAATGCAGCACACTTTGAGAAAAGACTGACTCAGCATGTTGTTCGGATAAACATCTGCATCCATCCTCTTCGTTGTTTTACAGAAAGCATCGCTTGTGAGTATTTAAGTTGAACAAGCGTTAATGCAACTATATTTGCTATTATTTATGCACTTTTATGGTTAAAGGTGTACTAGGGCTGCACGATTAATCGTTAGAAAATCGCAATCTCGATTCATACTTATGTGCGATCTCATTTCCAAATGACAACGATTAAAAAAAAAAAAAAGACGACGACGACGATTGTACCGCATTTTGATCCAGGACGTACTCTGCATGAAAACAAGCGCTCACTCTTCCTGCTCAACAAATGACATGGGCAGAGCCTTATACCACGTGATACAGAAGCTGTGCCGTGTGATGCTAAAATTAGCAGGGAAAAAACAACGGAGAGCACGTCAGGGATGACGAGAAAGTGACAGGAGAAAATCCGTCCCGGTCAACCAACCAAACATCAATAACGGGAACCTTATACAGCGCTTCCCTATACCTGTTGAACTCCCGCAGGCACAAAGAAATTACGGAGGCTATCACTTATCACCTGACCAAAGATATGGCTCCCATCAACACTGTGCAAAACGAGGGATTTAGGAAAATGATCAACACCCTAGACAAACGCTACACAGTGCCGTCCCGCAACTATTTTTCTATTGTTGCACTACCTGCTCTATACACGCAGTGTCGAGCAACGGTGGAGACGGAATTTCAAGCAGTACAACATTTTGCAGCAACAACAAAACGTGAGACATTTGTTGTTTTTATGTTTATTTATTGTTTTTATGTTCAGTCTCAACTGTTACGAAGTTGATGTGCAGTTAATAAGTGCAATAAATATTTATACTGGAAAAGAGAATCGTGATCTCAATTCTAAGCCAAAAAATCGTGATTCTCATTTTATGCAAAATCGTGCAGCCCTAAGGTGTACTGTATTCAGATTTACTTTCTTTCCAATGTTAGCTAGTTTAGTCAACTGATTTGCATTATCGTGTGAATATATAGACTGAATATTGCTTATTTCTTCTGTTTGTAGTTTCACTCTGTTGATAATTGAAGGCAGCGTCAATAAAAGGGACAATACACCTGTCAGTTGTCGAGGAGTTTATCTATCTGCATAACTGTATCCAGTGTAGGAGTGAGGGCAGAATATAAAGTTTCAGGTTTTCATTACCGTTTTGTTAGGAGAATAGAAATGTTAATTTTGTAAAGTTAGGTGCTATTCTTATTTGTAATGAGAATAGCACCCTATGTTATTTAGCTAGGTTATGTCCAGGTTAGAGCATCTTACTCAGTAAAGATACCCATAATATGGATGGAGGTTAAAGATGAAATGAAAGTCCTGGGAATTTGGATTAGTGGAAAGTGTCACGATCCTGGGTCGGTGACCCAGTGTTTTCGGTTTTGTATTATTATTTATCCTCGGTTTTGTTATTATGTGTCATTGTTAGTGTCTTGGGTTTTGATTCTGTATTTCTAGTCTTGGTTTGCTTTTGCGATTCCTCCTCTGTTAGGTCTGTCTGCGTCTCTGTGTGCTTCCTGTTTTTCTTTGGTAGTCTTCAGTCTGTATCTACGCCTCTGTCAGTGCGCCCCAGGGCAGCTGTGGCTACAATGTAGCTTGCCATTGCCAGTGTGTGAATGTGTGTGTGAATGGGTGAATGACTGAATGTAGTGTGAAGCACTTTGGGGTCCTTAGGGACTAGAAAAGCGCTGTACAAATGCAGGCCATTTACCATTTACCATTCAGTCATCACATTCAGTTTAGCTTTTGTCATGTGTAATTAACTGCTGCTACCTCTTTCCCCTGTTACCCTCTGTATATGGTGTCTAGTTTAGTCTGCTCAGTGTCGCGCCGTCCCGTCATATATGTGTTATGTGTTCTGTTCGTAGTATTGTTTAGTTCAGTTCTGTGTTTACTAGTGCCAGCAATAAAGCTGCTTTTTGACTTTAAGTTTCGCTTCCGTGTATGAGTCTGCATTTGGGTTCTTCACTCCTGCCTGCCGTGACAGAAAGTGGACACTGTCAAAACCCACAATGTATCAGGTGGTTCTCAATAAATTATGCGTTAAACTGATATGGGGAACAAATCGTGAGGTAACAAAAAGGTGAACAGTGTGCCTGACCTTTGAATTGAAAATCTCTTTTATCAAAAATGTGTGTAGTGCTTGTGTGAGCAGGAAAACAAACAAGAACAAGGCCCTGTGGGGCTAATTGAAAGGGAAAGCTATATACTACAAACTCCTTTTTGGAGATATCCTTGAGCAATGGCAATATCTTAACAGAAATTAGAATCAGAATCAATGTCCAAAACAAATTTATAGTATAATTAATGACAATAATAATGGAGGTTTAACACAGTATAAATATGCGAGTGAAGAAGAACATTCTCAAATTGTTAAAAATATCTATGACAAAGTTATATCTGAAAACTTATCTCTGTTGGGCAACTTCCTGTCAGAGCAGTGGATCAGTGGTGCTTTTATGTTACAACAAAGAAATGCCCCATGCTACACTGCAGAGGTGTGGACTCGAGTCACATGACTTGGACTCGAGCCAGACTCTAGTCATTAATTTTATGACTTTAGACTTGACTTGAAAAAATGTTCTAAGACTTGTGACTTGACTTGGACTTTTACACCAATGACCTGGGACTCGAATTGGACTTGATCCGGTTTACTTGAAAAGACTTGATATTTCACCCCAAATATAAAATTTAACATGCATATTATATAGAAAGTGTGCATCATTTATTCAAACCACACTCTGTACGTATGTGTGCGTGAGCTGTAGCACAGCCAATCAAATTAACCAGATTTTTTAAAAAAAGAAAAGGAAAAAAAAAACCCTCAAAAATGCTGCAAGGAGTTATTTTTTTCAGGTACATAAACTATGAAGTAGTCAACAAAAAACCGAAATGCAATATGCAAAACATGCAAGAAGAGAATCACAGACAGAGATGGAACAACTTCCAATTTTCTCCGACAGTTGAAGTTGCATAAAGAACAGTAGGTGGTCCTTCTCTTTTGCTACGATGAGATAGCTGACTTCATCTAACTAGCAAATGTTGTCCAGGCTACATTGGTGATACAGTTTTTTTTAATGTGTATGATATTTTTGTCATCCGATTTTAAAGCCCGTCCTACAAGCGCATCCAAGACTAACATGCAGCTTATCTCAGAACTGTCGGTGAAAATTATTCTTGGAGCTAAGTTTAATTGAACTGCATTTTATAGAGGTGCAATTTCACAATTTGTGTATATTTTCCAAGTTCACTATTTCGTCATGTGTTGAGAAAAATACAGATTTAAAAATTACATGTTCTAATATTTACATTTAGCATATAACTGCAACATTCTTTTTTTGTTTTTTTTAGGACTCTAAAGGACTTGAAATTCAAAGTTTCAGACTTGTGACTTTACTCTGACTTTTACACCAGTGACTTAAGACTCGACTCTGACTTGCCTGACATTACTTGAGACTTGACTTGTGACTTGAGGATAAAGACTTGAGACTTACTTGAGACTTGCAAAACAGTGACTTGGTCCCACCTCTGCTACACTGTGATGAAGACGACTTTGGACCATTTAATTTTAAATTGCTACAGAACACAGAGATAAGACAACAAATGGCTACTGTGGGTTTTGAGATTGATAACAATATAAAATCTGTAAGGTATGGTTTATTACGAATTTTTAAAGAAATGAGACAATTATTCTGGTTAATTATGTGCATAATTAATACCCCGTTCAGTGGATGCTGATATTAAAAAACATGAAATAATCTAGAGCATTAGAAACTCATATACACAAATATAAAGCTGTTCTTCAATCAAAAATGTTAATATGACTGTATGGATTACATAATTCATTTTTAACAAATTAAATACCACAATTCAAAGCTTCATAGGTTTTCTATTATAATGGCTAGTTTAGTTTTCTTACTACTGCATGGAGCATAGTGAGATTTCCCCTGGAATAGTTAGAAAAATCTAAAGAAAACAGTAGGGGTCACAAAAACAAAACAACAAAACATTTTAGATTTTTTTGCACAAATTTACAATCTGAATCATCCTGAGATTAAATTTTACATTAAAAAATTAATTCAAATTTACATTGCCAACGGTAAGTTTTTATTCGGGGTTTGGTGTCTCCTCAGTGATGACTACTTTGCTTTCTGTGCAGGATTCAAAAGCAGCTGGGTCGATCTTCTCCAAAGTTGCAGCAGCTTCTGACTTTTGGGAAATCCTTGAAAAGGTTGATGACACAGAGCGAGTGGACATAAACGATAAATGGTCCTCTGCCAGAGCACTTTCGAGTACAAAACATACAGACTGCTGAAGCTTCTTCATGAATTCTTCACACATGAAAACATAAAGGATGGGGTTCAAGCAGCTGTTCAGAAAAGCCAGACTCAAAGTCAGAGAACCCACGATTCTAACAATGGGCAAGGTTTTAGGGTTAGTCACAGCCTTTAATTCTATAAAATTGCAAACATGGAAGGGCAACCAGCAGATGAAGAATGCAAAAATGATTGAGAAAATGATTCGGCGAGATCTGCGTCTCCTTGTTCTTGACATGCGCATTGCACGTATGCCTATGGCCACATAAGACACAAATATGACCAGGAATGGGATCACAAAGCCCATAAGAAAGCGAAAAATGTGGAGACTCCATTGCTGTTCATGTGTCATAGAATAACCACAGTAATATACCCCATTGTATTCCACAACAGTGCGAAAAGTTGCATAAGGAGTGCTGCAGACCGCAGCAATCACCCAGATACCAACACATATGAGCTGAGCTTTGCAGACTGTGCGCTTGTTGTGTGCCCACACCACCACCCAGATGGACAAACAACGATCCAAACTCATGGCTGTTAAAATGAAGACACTGGCAAACATGTTGACTAAACTCAAAAAACTGTTGAGCTTGCACATGAATTGTCCAAAAGGCCACTGGTGACTCTGAGAGAGAGAAATGATCGAGAAAATCAGGAAGCCTGTGAAGAGGAAGTCAGCTATGGCCAGGTTGAGAAACCAAACTGAGTCAACTGTTTTCTTCATTTTGAAGCCCGTCACATAGATAACCAGAGCATTGCCCAAAGTTCCAGCTATAACTATCATACAGTAGATGACAATAGAGGCTGTTTGTATGTGTCTGGAAGCTGCATCTTGTTCAGGTGACTGAGTTGCATTGAAACTGATGTTACCTGAAAACAAGAAGGAAAGTATTTTAAGAAAGATTATTATTTAACACATTATACATCATACACAGAAAAATAGGGCAAAAGAACAAAAAATAATATTTGATTACGTGCACTATACAGTGGGGCAAAAAAGTATTTAGTCAGCCACCAATTGTGCAAGTTCCCCCACTTAAAATGATGACAGAGGTCAGTAATTTGCACCAGAGGTACACTTCAACTGTGAGAGACAGAATGTGAAAAAAAAATCCATGAATTCACATGGTAGGATTTGTAAAGAATTTATTCGTAAATTAGGGTGGAAAATAAGTATTTGGTCACCTCAAACAAGGAAAATCTCTGGCTCTCACAGACCTGTAACGTCTTCTGTAAGAAGCTTTTCTGTCCCCCACTCGTTACCTGTATGAATGGCACCTGTTTGAACTCATCATCTGTATAAAAGACACCTGTCCACAGCCCCAAACAGTCAGACTCCAAACTCCGCCATGGCCAAGACCAAAGAGCTTTCGAAGGACACCAGGAAAAGTATTGTAGACCTGCACCAGACTGGGAAGAGTGAATCTACAATAGGCAAGCAGCTTGGTGTGAAAAAATCAACTGTGGGAGCAATCATCAGAAAATGGAAGACATACAAGACCACTGATAATCTCCCTCGATCTGGGGCTCCACGCAAGATCTCATCCCGTGGGGTCAAAATGATCATGAGAACGGTGAGCAAAGATCCCAGAACCACACGGGGGGACCTGGTGAATGACCTGAAGAGAGCTGGGACCAAAGTAACAAAGGTCACCATCAGTAACACACTACAACGGCAGGGAATCAAATCCCGCAGTGCCAGACGTGTTCCGCTGCTGAAGCCAGTGCATGTCCAGGCCCGTCTGAAGTTTGCCAGAGAGCACATGGATGATACAGCAGAGGATTGGGAGAATGTCATGTGGTCAGATGAAACCAAAGTAGAACTTTTTGGTATAAACTCAACTCGTCGTGTTTGGAGGAAGAAGAATACTGAGTTGCATCCCAAGAACACCATACCTACTGTGAAGCATGGGGGTGGAAACATCATGCTATGGGGCTGTTTTTCTGCCAAGGGGACAGGACGACTGATCCGTGTTAAGGACAGAATGAATGGGGCCATGTATCGTGAGAGTTTGAGCCAAAACCTCCTTCCATCAGTGAGAACTTTGAAGATGAAACGAGGCTGGGTCTTCCAACATGACAATGATCCAAAACACACCGCCCGGGTAACAAAGGAGTGGCTCCGTAAGAAGCATTTGAAAGTCCTGGAGTGGCCTAGCCAGTCTCCAGACCTCAACCCCATAGAAAATCTGTGGCGGGAGTTGAAAGTCCGTGTTGCTCGGCGACAGCCCCAAAACATCACTGCTCTCGAGAAGATCTGCATGGAGGAATGGGCCAAAATACCAGCTACTGTGTGTGCAAACCTGGTAAAGACCTATAGTAAACGTTTGACCTATGTTGTTGCCAACAAAGGTTATGTTACAAAGTATTGAGTTGTATTTTTGTTATTGACCAAATACTTATTTTCCACCCTGATTTACGAATAAATTCTATACAAATCCTACCATGTGGATTCATGGATTTTTTTTTCACATTCTGTCTCTCACAGTTGAAGTGTACCTCTGGTGCAAATTACTGACCTCTGTCATCATTTTAGGTGGGGCAACTTGCACAATCGGTGGCTGACTAAATACTTTTTTGCCCCACTGTATATATATCGCTATATATATAGCGATATATATATATATATATATATATATATAGATAGATAGATAGATAGATAGATAGATACCTTCAAAAGTTTTAGAACACTCCAATTTTTTCAGTTTTTTATTAAAAATTATGCACTTTAATTTCTAATTGCATTCTGAAATGAAAGCATAGTACAAATAAGCAATTGGAGTTAAAAACAAACAAACAGATAATGGAATCAATTTATAGACCAAAATGTTTTCTAAACCTTTGACTCATCAAAGCAGCCACCTTTGGCAAATATAACAGCTGAACACACCCGTGGCATTCTTTCTACAATAGAAATCAAATATTCTTCAGAAAGTTCTTCCCATATCTGTTAAAGAATTTCCCATAAACATGTGGCACTTGTAGGTTAGTTTGCTTTCACTGTTCTGTCCAGTTCATCCCAAACCGGCTCGATGGTCTGGAGACTGTGCTGGCGACTCCATGTTTCCAAGCTTACCATCTTGTTCTTTTTTCCTGAGGTAGTTAGTTTGGACTTATGTTTTGGGTCATTATCTTGCTGTAGGATGAACCCCTGACCAACTAGGCACATACCAGAGGGTATTGCATGGTGATGGAGAATGTTGTGGTAGCCATTTTTGTTCAGGGTGCCTCTCACTCTGTACAAGTCACTGACCCTCAATCCAGCAAAACACCCAGACCTTCACACTTCCTCCTCCATGTTTGACATTAATGCCACACACTGTGGAACCACCACTTCGCCTTCTTGACGGCGTACAAAGATCCTGCGTGATGAATAAAGATTTCGAATTTTGATTCATCAGTCCATAATACCTTCTTCCAGTATTCAGTAGTCCAGTGGTAGTGTTTCATGGCCAAGCCTCTTTGTCTTATTCTGACATCTTTGCAATGGCTTTCTTGCTGCAATTCATCCTGTCAAATCTGCAGCTGGAAGTATTCTCCTTAAAGTTAAAACTGAGACTAATATTAAGCTGTGCTTAAAGCTGTTGCTGTGTGAGCTGTTTATCACGCAAGCTGTTAACTCTCTGTGCCAAACCTCTTCCTGTCAGAGTTTCCCCAGTTTCTGAGTGCCTTTTGATGGTGAAAGAAAAAGTACTCACTGACACCTAGACTTTCTTTGCAATTTCTTTGTAGGAAAGACCTACATTTTTAAGTGTTACAAGGGTCAGTCACTCTTCCGTTGCTAATTGCCTTTTTTTCCACAATTTTTGTAGCAACACACTACTTTCTGCAGTACAATATTGTTCAACTGATGCTCACGAGGTTATGGTACCACAGTGTGTTCCAACACTGCTTTTATGCAGACAAAGGGGGTTGTAAGTACTCCAAAAAAGTTGGAACACCTGTAGGAATTAGTAGTACCAGCTTTCAAGGCATGACAACCTCCATTCCTGCAGAACAGCTTTAAATTGTTAACTCATTTTGTGTTTGCTGAAACAGGTCTTTTTGTGTAATTTTAAAATATACATTACTTCTCAGTTTTAGGTAACCTTACCTTTTTTTAACCCATGGCAGTCAACCATTTAGCTATGTACCACTTCAAGCTTGATCTGAACTGAACCGCAATAAATAACTGGAAAAATTGGGGTGTTCTACAACTTTTGATCGGTAGTGAGTGTGTGTGTGTGTGTGTGTGTGTATATATATATATATATATATGTATATATATATATATATATATATATATATATATATATATATATCCACTATGCAACCCTTACTTCCAATATGCTACTAGATTATGTCAAGTACTTTATGCAAGCTGAAATTTTGAATTTGTTTAACTTAATTTATGTTGTAATCAGAAATGATAACAGGCATGCATGCTCATCTAAATAACTTTAGCAGGAATTCATATCAGCATTCAATGCTAATACATTTTATATTTAAAGTAAATCATCTTACCCCCAGTCATGTTTCTTTTAGCTGACAGACGTTATTCTAAATTGATCTCTATCTGTTGCTGCTTATACTTGCTCTCTATCTTCGATTACTCCTCCCTCTGAGTTGCTGCAGATGAGGCAATACTCACACAGAGAGATGAATAGACAAAATAACAGAAATGCCTCAATATACACTGATGAAGCAACAGAGGAGTGCATGACATTTGGTGAACCTAAATGAATATTTTTTGATTACTTTTAAAAGGTTACACGTCTTACTAGATTAGTATTTATTGCAGTGTGTTGTATTTGTATTTTGCATATTTCATTGTATAAGAGTAATTGCTTGTGGTTAGTGTATTTTTTTCTGCTATATTATGCTAAATTTTAAACTTCCTCATACACTTTTACAACTCTTTGACCTATCAAACACTCACTAGCTGTCTGAGTATATGTTTCACAGATTAACCCAACAGCAGTGCAGTAGCTGTTTTGCAGACTATTATTAATTGTCAGTAAAAGTAGTACAATCCAGTGGGGGTGTTCGATATAAGGATATATATCGGATGACGATATAAAAACGTCTATCATTTCATTTTACACTATCGTTTGTTTCATGGTATCGCAAAATAAACTGTTTACGGCACAATTTTTTCATTGTTTTGATGGTCACTGTAGTGGCTATAATAATTTCTTAAAGTTCTCTCTTTCTCTTATATTTAATATAACCACACTAAGGAAGGACAAGCTCCTGTTTTTATGCGTTGTGGTTAGCAACAACGACGGTAACACCATCGCGTGTCCGCTTGTTTATGTTCCACATAAACCTTTCACAATAAAGTTCAAGATCCTGTTGAGACTTTTCAAAATAAACGGAATCACATGACAGAGCAGATTATTTACGGATGAGAATTAAAAAAGAGCCGCCAGGTGCTAAAAAATAAACCTTAGACTCAAACTTTAGAACAGGCTTTTCCCCGCAGCACGCCGTGTAATAAATACTCACAAAGAAAACGGTGGCTGTTACAACTTATGTCTAAAAATGTATGGTTTCATACATCGGTTAAAACACTCAACTCCAGCTACATGACGCGCAGTCGAGATTCACAGAATTTACAGAAAATGTTACATTTTTGTGATTTAGATCGTTATTGGGACAATAGAATTCTTATATCGGGATATGAGATTTTGGTCATATCGCACAGCCCTACAATCCAGTAAAATATTAATGCTATATGGAAGTACTCATTGATGCTGGGATGAGAAACATGTAAAGGTGTTTTGGTTTCTTTGTTAAAATATTCATTAGCTGTGCTCTAAACTAATCCTTCCTGCATGTGTTGCAGCGGCTTTTATAAAGACAAAGACACCAGAGCTTGACAGACACACAGAAGGGATGGCACCAAGGCAAGACAGGAGGCATAGAAAGGGAATACAAAAGGGGATAAATAAACCCCACAGAAAAAGCAAACAGGAAACAAGAGGCACAGAACATAGCATCGTCCTAAGCCTGGGAATGTAAATATAATTTCATAACTAGAAGACTAAATAAGGAATACAGAACCAAAATACAAAAACAGAAATTCAGGAGAAGATATGGAAAACATGCTGCCTTGTTCTGTACTGAATAATCCAACACCATCAGAACTGAATGACTATAATCCAGTTGCCCCCATATCACATGTGACGAATGCACTAGAGAGACTTCTGTGCAATTTGCATACAGCCTAATTCTGGGAGTGGATCATCTATGCTGCAGTGAGCTTACAACTGCCTTGTAAGGATCAGCTTCTGTAATTTCTGTGCTTTT